>NW_028288741.1:0-300000 GCF_059628265.1 Tinamus guttatus
CTCCTGTGCAGGTCAGCAAGATTGCAGTGAAGCGAATGCTTCTGTAATGTAAAGAAATGGCTTGCCATTTCCTTTCCTCTTTAAGAAACAGAGATAAACTGCTGGTTGCCCTTGCAGCAGGCAGCGCATAAACACCAAAAACACCCGCTTTTAACTTAGCAGTGGCTCTTCAATGGCTGCCTGTGCAATTTGGGGCTATTTGAGCCGTTTTCTCTGTGTAAAGCACAGTTGCTTTATGCGTGTTTCCCTGAATTGTGGCAGGTTTGCCCCAAGTTAGGGCTCCCCAAGCAGGGCCCGTGGCCGGGGTCTCGCTGCAGCGTGGTGGTGCCTGATGATTACAAGGACGGCAGGACAGGGTTTGTGGGGAGATGAGGGAGGTGGATGGGGTGTTCGTTTATTAAAAGCCAGCCCACTCCTTCTATTTGCTGTAGCTCTTTGTGCCTTCGTTAGGATTTACATTTTAAATGATCAGGGATCTAATAAGCCAGCTTGCACCTCATTATCAAGGATGTATCTTCAGGTCTCTACCTAAAGGGAGACACGTGGATTATTTTTTTTTTCCACTTCATATCTCTGTATTTAAGAACCCGCTAGCTTGCTTTGTCACTGCTTACTTCAAAGTTTCCAGCTGTCTGGGTGCAGCCCTTAATGCAAACTCAGACTTTCAGCTGATTCCGGACCGTGCGCAGCTCGGAAAACATGGATTTGCAAAGCCCTGCCTTGCTCGTCAGAAGTGTTTAATTAGCTGTTAACCAAATACCTCTTTTTGATGCTTGGGACCAGCAAGGCGGGGAAGGCAAACAAGGCTTTGTAGGCTTACAGCTTATTCTGGAAATCAGTGGAAACACGCTTGGTTCTCCTCTTAGATAGGTGCAGCAGCGTAAGCGGTGGCTCAGATGTGAGATGCTGAGAGCAACAGGGGAGGGGAGGACAGACATCCTCGCCATGTAGATGAGATGCAGGGCAATAATTAAGGCATAATCAGAGCATCTTCCTGCTGCTTTCTCAATCACCATTCAGCTAATCACAGCTTTATAGGTTAAAAAGCAAGTTGCAACCATGTTAGGCAAATGCAACACAGAAACAATACCAGTGTTTAAAGAAATTAGGTAAACTTGGTCAGTGAAGTGCAGCACCTCATTCATATTAATCTCCAGCTGAGAGGTAGTTGTTCCAGTGACTGATTCAATCATTTGCTTGCCCAAGTATTATACTTCCCTCTGTGCATCTGCTCTTGCATTCCTCCTTCCCCTTCAGCTTGCACCTCCTGCTTGCAGGCCTTGGCAAGGCTGACCCTCACATTCCTTATGATAGCTCCTGTGCAGGCAGAAGGGGGTTGCAAAAAGGAAAAAATAACCAGAAAACTGCAAGAGGAGATGTGTATATATGTACGTACACATGCAAGGATGCCTTTATATATAAAAATCATCTCCAAAGTACCATCAACCTGCATCCTAAGAGAGTTTTGATGTGCATGCACAGGGGTAGGGAGATGGGTAGTGCTGGGCACAGCTGCTCTCAGGGTGTGGGAGGTTTGAGAAGGAGCAGAAATTCAAAGCAAAACGTCCCTCTTTCAACCACCCTCTTCAAATGAAAATCAAGCGTCCTGTATGTAGCCTGCACCAATGAGGGTTTGGTTTTTTCATGATTATTAACAGGAAAGAAATAATATGCAAGCAGAAGAAAGGATGGAATTAAATTAGCAAAGGCAAAATATTAATTATGGGAAGATGCAAAGCAGGGAGAGAAATCAATTGTGAGGAAACAGTGTAAGAAAACAACCTCTTAGCCCTGTCAGATGCTTTGTGGGAGAACGCCTTCAATCAGAAATGTGCTGATACTAAATTATCCCTGGATCTGATCTAGCTCTAATAATTGAAAACTCCCACTGCTGGAACAGAACCAGGGTGCTGAATGACCACTCATTTCTCAGACTGGATATTAAGTAGACAAAGCTGTTGCATACATCTAATCAGATTTGTATTTTTATTCCATGACACACTGCGTCCTCCTCTGTATTATGGTTTAAAATTATCTCAGCATTCTCTGAGACATGCATAGATGAGACGTGCATTTTCCTTAGCACCAAAGCATATTTTTTGCTGTTTTCACAGCTGTGATTGCAAGTTCTGGAGGCCGATTTCCAGAAACATTACTAGAAGAGATGCCCAGATTGTTTATTTTATATGATTACACTTAACCTCCAGGTTTTGTACTCCTGTGCCTGCCATAGAGCTCAGAGTGATTCTGCAGGTAAGGTTTGCAAGCAGAGAGAAGCTTATTATTATTATTATTATTATTATTATTATTATTACTGGGGAGGGAATCCCAAAGGCAGAAAGATTGCACTGCACTAACTATGGTCCCAAACTCTCTGCGCTTGGGCTGATAGAGGGAGAAAGATTACCCAGGCAAATGGTGAGTTTTGCTTAAAAAGTAAAATACAGCGAAAGGGAGCGGAGATGAGGACTACGGCCACATTAAAGGGCCTGAGAGACCGTCACATTTCCTGTTGATTTTCTTAGATTCCCTCCGTAGCTGGAAGAAAAACTGGAGAAATCCACAGGAAAGTTCTGCTGGGACTATAATGTTACATCCTTTGTGCATTCCGGCATACAGCAGAGCCAAAATAAAAGTTAATTATCAAATATACTTAAAAATTCAGTGTTATTTGCTAGTAAACTTTTATTCCAGCTTTGATGAGCACAGCTCCCCTTACACTCTCAGAAGAGTTATTTATGGCCCTGAGGAGGGCTTTTTGAGCTGGTTTTTCCCCAATCTGCTCCGCAAAAGAAGATGGTCTAAAATAAATAAGAGGCATCAAAATGTCAGGAGACCCCAGCTTTGATGTGCACAGGGCACAATCCAGGCCTTTCCAGCAGCTTTCCAGGGCTCTGTTTAACATTGAGAGCAGAAAGGAAAGTCCAGGTAAGAGAGGGTTTGGGACCCAGGAGAGGACTCCAGCTCTAGGTTCCTGACTGGGCCGCTGAGGGTTTGTTTCACAGCAAAGCCACAGCGCTGTTTTCGGTGGGACACGGGGCTTTGACTTGAAGTGAGGAGGTGCAGCAGATACCGCACCGAAATGGGCGGCTCCGTTTTATCCCTTTCCCTCACTCCACGCATGGTTCTACCAAGGCTAAGTGACATGCAGGTAATTACCTTTCCTATGGAAGTAACGTGGCCCTCTCATTCCATACCTTGGGGGAGATGTCTGGGGAAAGGACGGTGCGGCGCGATGAGCTTCTCCTGTGCTGCCAAGGGCAAAGAAGGCTTCGGAGCTTGAGATGGTCCTGATGGCTTGGGACAAGCACAGATGGGTGCCTCGGGGGCTCGCCAAGCTGGAAGCTCTCCTGCCTCCTGGTTCAGTCATGCCCATACGTAGCGTGCCAAGCCTGCTCAGTGCTGTGCTTGCCAGCTGGGAGAGGGGAGGCCATGGCTCTCGTTGAGCCTGTCAAGACGGAGCCAAGGTGTTCTGCTCTGACAGACAGGATGCTGATCATGCAGCCTCCCGGGACAGCTGCCGTTGCAACTCGGTCCCCCATAAATACAATTTTCCTTGTGACTCTGAGCAAGTGCTGTCCTTGTTTACTGCTCTGCTGCGTGTGTGGATTCATATGGTCAGGCAGTAGGGATGTGCCATCAAATCTGGCCAGGGCAAAGCGGGCCAAAAAGAGGAGCAAGAGAAATGGGTCACACCAGGCTGCAAGTGCAGAGAGATGCCCAAACTCCTCACGTCGTGCCGTGCCTTAACAACCACATGTGGCTGTTGGACAGCAGGGGATGTACATCCCATACACATCCCTCACATCCCGGCCCGCCTCATCAGAGAACAAGAGCAGATCCCTCTGGCAAACTCCACATGCCCAGTCCATAGCTCCATGACAGCCACAGCTTGCTCCTTTGCTGCAGGGGTCTCCATGATCTTGAGCTTACAAGAAAATCCTTTAGATTCCTGGCTGGTAATAAAAGTTACCAAATATCTGTATTCCTAAAGAATATATATTGAGGAATATCCCATTCCTAAGGAAAACTCTGTGAGTATGTGGTGTGGGATGAACTAGATGATCTCAAGGGGTCCCTTCCAAACCTCAGCCTTTCCGTGATTCTGTGAATGCCCAGAGTTTCAAAAACTCTTTTTAGATTTTTTTCCAAGCTGTTCTCTACACTCTGATAATAAACTGGCACCTGGGAGATTCCAAACTTGAGGAGAAGATTGCTAATTCTTAGAATGCCGTGTTATGATGACAGGAATTAAGTGTAAAGAATGCATTGTTAGCTGATCTTTTTTCTTCTTCTTTTTTGTCAGGACACAATATCTTGTTTCTATGGTTTTCCATGGAAGCTTAGGATGAATGATTTTTAGCTTTCAAAAAATTGCTTCCAGCGAGAGTAGAGAATAAGCATAAGCTGCAGCATTTCCACTACCAAAGTTATCAGTATGAAAATATCAGAGATTTGGGCTAAACGTGACATTTTCGTTAGCAATCAGGAGAAACATGGCAACAGTAATATCAAGCAGCCGACAGTCATGCCTTGCTTCCCAAACCGAGAGAGAATCTTCTCAGGATTTGCTATTAGCATTCCGGACATGGCAGGGCTGCACAGCTCAGTGGATTCTTTCGCGATGGGGTAGGAATTGTCCCGCAGCTGTTTACCACTGCTAAGCGCCTTATCATCACATCTTTAAATATGCCTATATTCAAGCTAAGTCTGCGTGCTGCAAAATGCAAGGGAGGAGGAAAAGCAACCTTATACACAGAAGGCGTCAGCTGATTTTGCTCTTTTTAGCCTCACACATGGGATTCTCAGAGCTTTTGGCCCTGGGACATTCACCTAGAGACCCGGTGGTGTCCTCTGAGAGGTCAGTTCAATGGAGGGGGCCAGTTAAATGATTTTTCAGGAAAACTTTGTCTTTTTGGTAAAGTAAGCCAAAGTAGGGAACTCCATATATTTTCCTGTGCAATATTCAACCATTCTTAGGCAACCTGCTCGAAATTTGCTCAGGAAACAAGTGACAGAGTTCCCGGATAGATCTGTGAAAACTAAACTGGTTGTATGTCAGGATGCTCATTTGTTCCTTATCAGGCGTGTTCTAGTGCTTTTTCTTTGCAAGAACAATTTCCCAGTGAGGAGATGAATACTGTAATCACTGTCATAATTAGTGAACATCACTTGCTTTGAGAATACCAAAAATGTTATCATAATTGTCAAAATGATGGTTCAGTAATTGAGGAATACTTGTTATCTTGTTGGCAGTGAGCTGTGGGCTTGATCCAAAGCCCAGTAAACTCAGTGGAAAGCTTTCCATCAGCCTCCGTGGATCTTGGATCAGGCCCTCTGTTAAGATACACAAAGAAGACGATCACTGCTGTAATGCGGAGCCGGCGTGCAGGAATAAAGCCCAAGCACTAAGGTCAGTGAAGTGATTCCTGGGTGTAACATGTGAAGCATAATAGCATCCAAAGTGCTACATCAGTGCAAGACAATATTATTATTCTAGCTATTAGCAACTGGGATTCGCAGGCATCTCTGCTATTCATGAGATGTGCATTCTGCTTTCTGGCAGCATTTAAAAGCTCATTAAATAGAATATTAAACTAATCATGATAAATGATAAGCCAGATTTCATTACGTTCTGGCTAATTGCAAAATCGTATCCACCTAGTCTTATAAAAAGCAAATTACTTGAAATGCAGGGTGTCTTCACTGAATAGCCATGGAAGGAAAGACCCATAGCAAGGAGTCAAGAGGTGAATCTCCTGCACGGTGCAAAGGTATTTTGGTTCACCCTGCAGACCAGACTCTGTGCTAAAAATGGTGCCCCCACAAGCAGCAGGGGAATGCACAACTCAGGACTACCTGAACGTCTGAAAAAAACATTTGTTTTTATAGCACGATTTGACTTTGCATCCCTACCTTAATCCACACAATTCCTAGATTGATTTATGACTGGACTGCTATCTGTTTTTGGTGGAGGGACACCCTTTGGGGAAATGGTTGTGTCCTAGTTGTAAGGGAACAGCAGACAAATCACACCAAAATGAAATTACTTGTAACTTTCTGCCAATTCAGTAACACTTATTAGTGAAATTAAAATTCAGGAAAAAGACTTTCATAGTGCTGAAGCAGCAGCTCACATTTCAAGCGGGCCTACATGCAAGCAACATGCTACACCTACTGAGATAATACAACGCATTGGCAGGAGATTGTGGGCAATGTTTGCTTATTTAATTAGCAGGAGATTGCACATCATTTAGCAATAAAGCCTATGCACCCGGCTCTAGTAATAATATTAAGTTTTGCATGTCTCAGGTGGGAATGATGAAGGAATTAGGCTCCCCTGTCTGAAGCCTGTGGTCTTCAAAACCCTCATCAGCTGCCATCTCTTGCAGGGGGTTCTTCAGCTTTCAGCAGAAAGGGACAACTTAGGTGTTGGAGCATCCCTGTGGTGGGGAGAAGTGTGGGGTGATCGGAACAGACAACGTGGAGGAACGAGGGAAAGAGTGGTGGGTTCATGTGTGACGGGGGCAATGCCGGGATTACGAGATGAGGAAGAACGATGTGATGGCCGCGCCGTTTCCACCGCCCTGGTGTCTCCAGCGTGTGCTCCGTACCCCTGCACCTCCTCCTGCCTCATAGGTATCTTCTGCCCTTTGTTCCTGCCTTGGCTCCCCTGCTTCAGCCCCCTTTACTGCAGAGTTTGCTTTCACAGAGTTTTATGTGCTGGGATTTTCAAAGTGGCTTAAGGCTATTGACTTTCAATAGGATTTGGGTAGCTAATTGCCTCTTCCTTTGTACTTTACAAATTCCAGCCATAGCTCTTCTGTGAGTTCATTTTGCTCTTTTATGACTAAATTTCCTGAAATGTTATATCCCTCTTGAAAGGAAACCAAAAAGCCCTGTTTCTTTTTAATGTAAACCAAAGGAAAGAGTTGTCCTACTTCCTATAAATGTGTATACTGTCCAAAGCTCTTGGTCTCTTATCTATTTAAGTGAAACAATATAGACATCAAACACATTAATTCAAGGCTCCATGAGACCTTGATTTCAGCATGACAGGGAATTTGGATGATACAATAATTCTCTGTAGCCGCTTCTCAGTGTGTGCTGTACAGTGGTGGTTCAGAGCCTGTAAAAGGGGCTGAATTTCCTGAGCTATGTATTAAGCAGTTCTGCTTCTGACCTTTCCCTCCTTGTCCGTGATAGCCATGCAGTTGCTCAGGGAACGTTTACTGAGAAGAGGACCAAGTATTTATACTTCATTTATGTAGTTTACATTCCTAGCCTAATGAACCCAGTCAGGATAAGCTCCAATAAAAAGGGGGAATAAAAAAGGTCTTTCTTTTTACCTTTCTCCTTACTTCTGGGGAAGTCCTGTGGAAGTGTCATGATGAAAATATATGTTTTTACATGCAGCCTTAGGACTGTCCATCTAGTTTAGCCAATGCATTTCTGAATGGGAAATATTTATTTAACTCTTACACAGCCAAGCTACATAATCCACCGCCATCTGTCAGATTTGACAAGCAGTTTTGGCCTCTAATTGCCCAGGATATCCTAAACTCTGCTAATTGCCAGCCTCGGAAGCCAAGGGATGGTCAGGCCATGACAGGAGCAGAGCGTTCACCCGACGCTGCAGATCTCTCCGCTACCAAAAAGGAAAAAAAGGTTAATCTGTAATGTTGGTGGAAGTTTTCCAAAGACATTCAGAGAGGCAGAACGAGGGACAGAAAGAGCACACGGAGGAGGGAAACTGCAGCGTAAGCTCTTGTGATCTGCTGCCTCAGCAGGAGAGCAGAGCGGTCAGGCACACAGCCCCAAGCATCTCCCATGGAAAAGGGACTGGGAGAAAGCAGAGGCTGGAGGTAATGGATAAAACGTGGCGGGAGGAGGGGAGGAGAGAAGCGTTAGTCCCTGAGTTATGGTTTGTCCTTCTTCCTGTTTGTTTGCAGCTCTCCTGACTCTTCTGGCTTCAGGCACCTTGGTGCTCTGCAGCTGGGGATCGGGATAACGGTGCGGACCAGGTGTGCTGTATACAGGTTTGAAAGTAATTTGCTCAGAAAGGGAGTTCAAGGGAAAGGAAAGGGGAGCAGGAATGTAAAAGAAAACAGAATATGGCACAGCAGTTTTTTTTTTTTTTCCTATGCAACACGTTTATGCTAAGGATGGCTGTCAGAGAAAACACTAGGACAAAGGCATTTTGGGATGAGAATTACACTCCTCCAAAATGTGCTAAATGGAGCTAGCATTTTTTTTTAGGTCAGTCTTGCTTTTGGAAAGCTGCATCTACCTAATAAGAGAAGAACCAAATGCTATTCTGTTAATTTAGTCTCATGGTACCCCCAAGGTGATTTTGTGTCAGCATAATGCTGGTTTACATTTCCCATTGTTTTACTTGCAACGCAGAGACGCAGAAAGGTTTTCATACTTGAATTTGTGCCTAACCAAGGGTATTACCTGGCCCCTGGGACACTATGAGATTATGTCTGTGAGCTGCTTATAGATAAGTAGATAGAGATGCCAATACCTGCTCTACTTTCCTTTCACACTTCTCCAAGTAAGGTGTCTCATCCTCATCTGTCTTGAGACTTATGGTCAAGGTTGCTGCTTCGCCACTTCCCCAGGCATAAAATGTGGTTCTCATTGAGAGGGTGATAATTGCCCTTTCTTGGGCAATCAAAAGAACTACTTCAGGGTCTGCAGTGTTCAAACCACTGCGGCCCGGGTTCAGCAAATCACCCCTATTCAGCGAAGCCCACGGGCACTTTCTGACCATGTACTTCTTTTGTGCAGAGGTTTAAAGGTGCGCATCTCCATCAGATCTCTGCAGCTTAAACCAAAGAGCTAGCATTTGCAGGCTGGATTATCTGTAACAGGCTTTCAGCTTCTGTGAATTAGCCAAGAGAATAAATCCAACACACCTTGAGCGTCATCTAGCAGAGCAAATTCCTCTGTGCTTTAGAAACTCATCTAGAAAGCAGTGCCGCTTTGAAAACAAATTTTAAAAAATAGCAAAAAGAAAAAAAAAGAAAACAAACAAACAAAAAAACCCCACTTATCTGACATCTGCCATTTGGGTCCTATCTTAACATTGACCATGGCACCAGGTCATTGACCATGGCATCAGGTCAGAGTGTATAAATTTCCACTTCTTAAGCTAAACAGTCTTGCTGTCCAGCTCCCTTGGGAAAGGCATAACACAGAACAGGGATAACTGCTAGGTTAACTCCAGACTTGAATCAAGGCCTATTTAATGATTAGAGAAGGACCTGTAGTTCCTGCTAAGTAAATAGTAGAGGAACTTATTTTAAAAAGATCAAAACTGGGTACATTGTGCCCAGCAGATTCCACTTGATAGTATCATTCATGTTGGGAAGAAGTAGCCTGAGATGAGGCTGAGCCTGAGATGAGAGGAGCAGCAAAATAATTTTCTACAAGTAGATTTCCCCAGGTTAGAAAGCTCACCTTATGCAAAAGAGCACAGACAATTTAATCACATTAGTAAAGAATTTCTGGTAAGTCACTGTATAATTAGGCAAATTTGAGTAGATATGTCAGCAATTACCAGCACAACTATATTCACAAGAGTCACAACTTAATTGTTTTATTAAGTGTCAGTGCTCTGTATTTGAGAGACTATCACATTTCAGGTAATCACATTGCACCAACATGACAGAAAGCTAATAACATATATAAACCCAGTCCTTGTTTTTCTGGAGTATTATAATGAGCTGTGAGTCTAGAGAATTATTTTAGAAGTAATTTTTCAGCATTTCTCCATTTGTGTTCAGGTATTACCATTCTGCATAATGGCCTTAAAAACAAGTCTGTTCTACTTAATCTGCCTGGGAAGGCTGGACACAGGGAAGTTTCTTCCTTGAGACCTGATTCATCTGCCTCAGTAGCTCAGGGTATCTCTGGGGTGTTCCTGGGGTTTGACCAGAAGAACTCTTCAACATTGTCTGGCTGGTCAGATCAACAGCTACGTCATGTAGGACCCCTAAGGTAACTATATTTCTTCTTCCTCACGAGTATGTGATGAGATCTGCCTCAGGAAGAGGCTGAGGAAGACTCTGCAAAGCCTTTCCATGCTGGTGTGGGATAAGGGGAGGTCTTTCTCAGAGGTGATGAGTGAGCTCCTGCTGACCAGGTCAGCACAGGAAAATGTTTTTTTTTTTTTCTCTCTCTCTTTTTCTGCTTAGAAATACATAAAGATAAGCACTAGGAATGTTGAATTTACAGTCGCTATTACAAAGGACGCAATAGTGTTTCTCATTTGAGAGCACTAGGACATTTTAAGCACTTGAAATTAAGATATCATTTTTACAGAGGGAGAAAGGGAGCTTCAGTCCCAACTAATCAGTGTCGTTGGATAGTTTGGAGTAGAGACCAGCCCAGGGCCTTCAGTCTCAAACCACAGCCTCTTGATTGCCTTGACATCATCATCCCATCAAAACAGAAAAGGTATGCCTCTCCACTAGGACTCAAAACGTTCCATGGGATCCATTCATTCCCTTCACCGACAGAACTATCCAGATGTAAACCTGCAGTGATTGAAAGCAAAGCCAACTCAACAACATAAATTGCTTTAGGCTTAACATTTCTACCTTTCTCTCCTCTTTACTTCTTGAGAACTCTCTGAACTCTGCTTTCAAATACCCATTCCCCTGTACAGGCCGTTCTGAACTAGGAGGTTGGACAATACAGAGAGGTAATAAAGCTAGCAGACCTAAAATAGCCCCTTGGTGTTACTTGGTGTTATTTCTTCCTTTCAACAGAGTCTTGAGGATCATGTTCCAAGTCATAAGCAGGAAAATGAGCATGAGTAATTTCAAATATGGCAAATGCCATAGCTTATGACAGCTCTGTGTGTGTATATGATCTCAAAGTCTGTGCGATAATAGCTTTCCAGAGATGGTCACAGGCTTCTTGTCTGCCCTGTAAGGGCAATGGAAATGTTAATGTAGGGTGAAAGAATATCAGTATTTTCCCCAGCAACCATCAATGGTAAGGCATGCAGTTCAATCTAGACCTTATAAAATTTACATTATCTTGCTGGTCTTTAGTCCAGGATGTCTAAATACTGATAAATTGATGTTTTCTTGTGGGGAATGGCCTGCTTTAGAGGAAAGGAGAATTTCTGCTCTTGTGTCTTGTTCACTGTACGGTCAAAGTCAAGAAAAAATGGTTCATTCCTACCATTGACAAAGACACACTGTGTTTGGCCAGGGAAAAGAAAAAAAAAAAAGGGGGAGAGAGAGAGAAAAGAAGAAGAAGAAAAGGAGAAAGAAGAGAGCTGTAATAAGGAATTAACTCCTCTTAGCAATTGTACTTGATTCTGACTGCAATTTTGCTGGTATTAGCAGTTTGCCTTGAAAGCCGTATTACCATTTGATAATAATGAGAGGAAACAAACTGCACTTCTATATCCAGTATTTTAGTTTTTGTTTTTTAGTTCTCTGAATTTTTTCCAGCATATAATGACTTTCTTCATGGCAACAAATTGTGGCTGCATCTTTCAATCCAGGGAGAAATCCAAGTCTAAAGCTGTTTCATCTTCAAGACAGTGAGCACATAAATTATCTTATTGAATTCACTATGTATATATGCCTGTATGTATCTGACCCTGCACAGACATTTCTGATCTTTATATGTCTGTTACTTATCCAAAATCACATTGTCATGATGTCAAAAAGCATTTTCATTAAAAATATGGAACCTCTATTACTGACATGACACCTTTTGTGTCTAACAGGCTGAAATTAAAGTTATTTAAAGTAGGTGAATAAAATGACTGGAGATTTTACAAACAATCAGGGGCTGGTAGGAGGTGTAAATTAGAATGATTATGACACACAGATCAGTGTAAATTCTTGTAGCAACCAATTACCAACAAAATACAATTTCTTTTCTGTACTTCTGTCTGCAGAACAATATCAATGACCTGGCAAGAATTTACACTTGGGAGAAGGGCTGGTTGGAAAGATAATTGGAGAGAGGAAAATAAAATAAAAAATCCTGTGCTGTGAGGATACTGGTATGGAGTTAATCCAGGGTCAGCTGTCACTGAAAGCTGGTTTCAGGCCAGTGATGTCCACTGGCTTTCTCAGGGTCATCAGTTGCTTTGGAAATCTCAGGAAAGAACCTGAGCGACTGAACTGGAAACCAGCTGTAGACTGCCTGGCTATGCCAAACAGGCTCAAACCATGAAAATGGGAAAGAAATACTCTGAGAGGGGGTTATGTAGTTCTATAGTGACAGATGGGTTTGTAGTGCTGTGAGCCTTCCCACCAGGCCCGTCTGATGACCATCTAAAATATGCTGGTGTATTGATAATCTCATATTTTCATTACTTCAGTACAGATCTCTGAGACTTCTCCCAAGGTTGGTGTTTAATTGTAACATCCATCTATCTAGGAGACAGCAGACAAAATGCCAGGCTTAAAAATGTTGTTTCCTCGGTCACAAGGATTGGGATGAAGGTTTGGGAATGTTTTCGGTTGAAAGGTGTGCTCATTTTCAGAATTAGTTAAGTTTTGAGACAGTATTCTCTCTCCTTGATGATCCGGTGTTTACTAAACAAAACTCCATCAAAGAATACTTTCATTTCTTTTCTCAAATATGTCTCCTCCTGCATTGTCTTGTTTTGGTTTTGAAAATCCCCCCAGTCTTAGCTTTTTTTTGTTAATGTCACCCAGGAAAGTATTTCCAAATACAAGCTACATGTCCACTTAGCAGATACTGTAAGGAGTTCTCTATGGTAATTGCATTAAAATTATATTTTCCCCACTTCTGATATTCAGTTCATCCCTCCATTTCCCAGCTAAAATTTATTTCCCTTTTGTGGTTAAGCCCTTTCATATACTTAGGACTGTATGAGTCTGCATACATGCAGGCTTGGTAATTAACTAATTGCATGAAAAAGGAGAACATATTATTTATGCATTATTTCCATTCAGACCCTATATCATGTCTATACTTATGGTATTTTAGAAATGACTACAAGAAGAACATAACAATAAACCATACATGTTCAGAATGTGTTTGTAATCCATTAAACACATTTCTGTTTGTAGCTGAACTAGAATTAAGACCAAAAAACCTTTGAGATCCTCAGCTGATTGGTAATTTTTCTTCTGTTATTCAATTTCAGTCCGAATTACTCTAAAATTGACTCTTAAAACAAAAAAAAAAAAAGGAAAAAAAAAAAAAAAAAAAGAATTGTGTGTAAATCCAACCTAAACCAGCATAAACCAGCTGCTCTATAGACCAGTGCAGTACAGTGAGAGCAATAGAACAGAAAATGAAATTTGATGCAGAGGGATATAAAGTGAAATAATCTTATCCTCACAAACAATGTTTCAGACTCTGGGCTGACTCACCAGATGATAGAAAAAAAGATACTCGGCTTGTGGCAGATATACAGTTCCATGAAAACATCAGTCTATTGCTGAGGAGCAGTCAAAAAAAGCAAATCAGTTGTTAGAAAAATTCAGAAAAGCAATAAAACAGCAAACATCATTGTGGCACCTTTACCTATATAGGTCTCTACCTATAGGTGTGGTTTTACCACGGCTTGAATTATGCAACCTTAGTCTCTTATCTCAGGATCTACTAGAAATGGAAAAGAGTTCAGGAAAGGCAACAAGGGTTATTGAAACTAAGGATCTCAAATAAAGAAAGGCTGAGCAGGCTAATTTCTCTGTGCTGGGCATGAAACAAATGAGCATGGATACATCAGAGGTTACAAAACCATGAATGACATGGAGTGGATGGAAAAAGATAGACTATTCGCTCTCTTCCAATACAAGAATCCAGGGTCTCCAAATGAGGCCAGCAAAGAACAGCTGTGACACAAATTAAAAGAGCTAATTCTTCATGCTGCATATAGTAGAAACACCTATGTAACTCCTTTCCAAAGCTGCTTCTGCATGCGAGAGCTTTGCATGGATTCAAAAGGGCAAAAGACTTGGAAAAGAAGGTCTGCCAGGGTTTGCCAACAGACAGCCTTCACCTGGAAATGCCCTGTCCTGACAGTGAGCCAAGACCAGGGAAGTATCATGTGTTTTGCCCTGCTGTTGCTCTTCCCCGGATGTTGTTAGAGATAGAAAAGGGGGCCCTGCGAGGTGAACTAGTACCGCTGTTCTTCCAAACGTTTTCCGTGTGTTTATTTCCCTGTATACATTTCTCTATTTGCACTCTGTTTGCACATAGCACTATTTTGGAGAGTTCAAAGAGCACCTTCCTCAAACAAAGCTTTCAGCAGCAGTCCTGACCAGGTTCCAGCTCAGCTGTTTTACTCAGGAATTTGACTTACACCTCTTGCAAAGAATACCATAGCAAGGAGATTCCTGTGTTACAAGACCTCCTAAACATGTGTCAATTCACTGATTTCCTACACAGTGTAAGTTTATGATGATGTTGCCTGAACCACTTTGTTCTTGGAGGACTGTTTTCTTCCCTGGGAATGAGAGAGGAAGAAATAACCTTGTGTGGGGTTATCGACTGAGTTTGGATTTTACCTCAAACATTTTGCAAAGTCTGGCCTGTGTCAAGTTTTGCAAGGTTAGCAAAATACTATTAATATTTTTTTTTCTTTTTCATTTTTTTTTTTCCCCCCAGATCTAGCTCAACTTGGTGCAAGAACACTAAGAGGTAATCTGCTGTTAATGTAATACGAGGGAAAATGGAGTAGGTGGGTGTCATTATCCTCTAATTTTAATATTATTCTGCGCAACTTCCAGTTGTCAATAGGGTAACCAGATATGTAACATCAAATGATGCCTTAGAAGATTGTCCTGTGACATCAGTGGGAACTGGGTTATAACCCTATTCTCAGAACTTTTGATTATGACCCTTTACTGACATATCCATGTTGAATATCCCCAAAAAGCAAGTTAAGCTCTGGCGTTAGGGAGAATGGAATAATGGGAGTTGAAAATAGTGTCTGTGCCGGTACTCGCAGACATCATTCCCTCTTTCAAAGTGGAGTAGGTAAGGTCAAAGCAGAAGACCCACAGGCAAAGAAACAGTCAAAAGGTGCCTCTGGGAAACCACCAGGGACAAAGAAGGGCACATCAGAGATCAGAAGATTTCCCAAGAGACATTAATGGTAATGGTTTCTTGCTCATCACTTCGCTGATTTCAGCTTGAAGGAATAAGGGGGTCTTGGTGCTTCTGTGAAGTTTGGGAGGAGTGGGTGAACTGTGAAGATGCTCGTAGTGACATGTGGCGCGCAGGAGAAGGATAAGGTTTTCATTGCGACAGAAATGTGATTAAACAGCTACATGAAGTAGATCTGTGTTGACATAAAGGTTAATGCTGTTATGCACTGCTGACAAATAGTGTGGAATCATTTAACATGCCGCTTTGGAGGGTTTTGTTTTGTTATTTATCTATTATTTACCTCTCTCTCGGTTTCAGAATTGATTCTAGGAGACAATTCACATTCATGATAACTCCCCATTTTATCAAGATGTTTAGCCTTGTTCTCCTGCTCTGAGATTAGCTACATATCTTTTGATTTACCAGTAGAGTTGGATTTGTGTTGTGACAACAGGATAGGAATACAAAACACCCACCCTCTCTCCTCCAAAAAACCCTTTGGAAGTCTGATTAGAGAGAGAATCTGGACCCTAGGGACTACAGTCCAAAACGCTTACTGGAAGCATAGAAGTCCTCTGTATAATCTCACAACATTTTACCAATTTCTTACAATTTGGAGGAGTTCATTATTTTCTGAGCATTTGATGTTGATAAATTTGTACTTAACTATCCCACAAAAACTATTACAGAGAGAATTTCTGATATCTAAGCATAGTATTTTTAATAAAGATTGCTCCCTTTAGACAGAAAATCGGAACGAGGCCAATGTGCTGCCACTTGTCACAGTGCCAGGAGCTGACAACTAAAGTTGATAGCATGGTATCACTTTCAAGCCAAAGTTTTTGTAGGAATGGAGCAGTCTTCAATCAAGAAACATGATGAATTGGTTTCATTGTGATACATGGGCACAGAGTGAAAGCAGCATAGTAGCCATTACTGAAATGAGATTGGAAGTTAGAGGAGATGAAGTAGAAGGAAAGAAGGAAAGAGTAATAAAATCATTTTTAAAAAAAAAAAAAAAAAAAGAAAAAAAAGAGAATGAGGAGAGGAGGAAGGGCAGGCAGTTGTTCAGCAAAAAGAAAATAACAAGACCAGGAAATGAGGAAGAGCTAAAAAGAAAGAAGAGACATTTACACAAGCCAAGAAACATTCTTTCTTTTACAATCAGAGCTGGCTGAAATCGTCAGTTATTTACAGTGGGAAAACTGGAAGGTGAGGAAGACATTTTCCATTGCTTCATGTAAACTCTGAATGCACTGCAGAAGGGAAATATGCTGGAAAGTACTTGGGAAATAAGTCATGGCACAAACTGAAGGTCTTTCATTTCTCAAGGCCTCATTTAGGGGGTGCTTTGTACATTTGTCCTTTTTTCCTTGGGAGAGTAATAGAAAGGATGAGATAAGTTCTTAGAACGGGATTCTACAAGTTAGATTATCTTAGCTATATCTTAAAACAAAATATGTATCTTTGGGCAAAAAGATTCATCAACTATCTTGTGGTCAAATTCAAGGCGAATTAAAATCTGTGTGTGTGGTGGGGCTCTGAATTATTTCTGTGTTTGCCCAGATTTTTCCATCAAACAGTTATGGAATATGCTTCTGACTGGCATTTCAGGTGATAATATGCAGTTGAACTTAAATTACCAGCTGATAAATGTGAAGTTAGTTACGCCCACTTACTAATTTGATAAAGCAGCATTAAGAAAATCAATTGTGAAATAAAGCATGTATTTCTTTGGTCACTGAAAAGAGCTACTTTGACTTACACCATCTCTATTAGAAAGCTAATGGTCTGCAGCTAGAAACAAAGACTGCAAAAGAGAATTATTACAGAATTTGAACAGAATAGGTATAAAATGCAGAAGGAAAATATTTCAGTCTATTTCTGCGCTGGAGAAGGAAAACAGGAAATATTTCCTTCAGGAAAGACCTGTGTTTCTTTAACTAATTTATGATCTGAAAGTGAATTATTTGTATTTATTTCTGCCATGAAAGCCCTTTGTGTCCTCTGTCTGGCAAGAGAGAATTGGCTTGAGTAATATTGCTGATGATTCCGGCTGGTGGTTTTCACCAGCTGACTCAGGCCAGTGGCCATGGAAATATATTGAACTCGCTTGCGTGTGAGGGCAAGCTCCCACTGGAAAATGGGTAGACTTGGGGGAAATCAATATCCATCCAACCAAGGCAGGATACAGTGAAGGATAGTGATCAAAAATTCTGTCGGGGGAGAGTCAAACTGTGTGATTTCCAGTGAGGCATATAGAGTGCAGAAGGGTTTGTGGAGCACATGGCCTTGACTCCCAAAAGATCATGAACAGTAATAAAAAGAGTCACAAGGGGCTGAAAATTTTATTACAATCTAAGCTGAAAGAATCTCCCCACGTAACTTAGAATAAAGGTCAAGCTTTCTTCACCAAACTCTTGAATCACGTGCGAGTCAACTAGACAGGCTTATCTGTGTAATCATTTCAACTCTGGTAGGTAAAAGTAAGAAGGCTGAGAAAAGAAAAAATAAATAAAAAAGAGTTTCCAAATATAAAACTTGAGAAGGACTTACCGAGGCAATAGCTCACTATAGAAAACTGATTCAGTAAGTGAGCTTAACGCTACTCTGTGTTTATCAGAGAACTTAATCCAGTGCTAAACACTGATTCAGGGCAATGGAAGTGCATACAAAAGACAGCACAGGTTCAAATGCTTTCCTGAATCAGGGGGCAGTTTAGATGCCAGGAAACTGCGTTTCTTCTTTCTCTGTGCTTAGTACATTTGGTGGTGGTGGGCAGGTTACTTCCCTTCTGTGTCTCCCAGTTCTCATCTGTGGGAGTGCCGTAGTCTAGCCCTCACATACAGAGAACTGATGAATACTGCATGAGACTCTCAGTTATTATTTAATCACAGCTTCTTTATGAGTTCATGGAATTTGTGTTGACTTGATACAAGGGAAAATAGCAGAGCACTTTCTGAAATGTAATAATGAAAACAAAGCTAAAAAAAGCGTAATATTGAAAAATATGAAAAGCACAGAAGAGAAAAATAAAGTATAATGGTTGAAAACTAAACACAGACATTTGGGAGTCTGTATAAAAAAAGATCTATGTAACATTATACGTCAAAATGCTGTGACATTTCTGTTCATATCAGTCACGTTGAGGATCAGCTCCTTCTATGAATGTCCTCTGAAACTAATGATTGATCTGAGAGAGAAGATTTGAAATTAATTGCAAGTAGAGTTAATAAGATAAGCATGTAAAAATCTGGCCGAAATTTCTCTATTCTTTTTAAACTTACTTTTCTCCAAGAATATTAACAGCCATATGGAAACTAAAGGTTACTAGAAAATAAATTGCCTACTAAACACCTACTATCAAAGTTAACAGCCCAATCAAGATTATTAACTTGAGGGTTAACAACTTTATTCAAATTAATTAAATGCAAGGTTTTGTTCTTCCAGACCATTGTTATTACGGCCAGTCTTATGTAGAGCCACTCAACACTTAAGATTTTGTAACATCCATGTGCCAAGCCCCAATTTACTGTGCGCATACTGCATTATTTAAACTGTTGTAATAGGGCCTGATCTAAAGCCCTTTGAAGTCAATGAAGAGAGTCCCACAGACTTCAAAGGATTTTGCATTAGGCCCAGTATTTTCTTTGCGAGGCTTTTTTACTTGATAATATCTGATATGGTAGGGAAAAAGGGCATGAGGGAAACTGTTGGCAGCCTTAGGAGATCTTCCTGAAAGAAATTATTGGTGTAGCTGGATAGTACAGGTCAGTCAGTGGTTAACCAGAAACTGCATTTAATTCACTTAATTCAGTTCACAAAAACAAAACAAAAAAATAGGGCATTTATTGGCAAAACTGAAAAAAAAACCCTCTTTTGGATAGCATGCCTCATTTACCTCCCTAATCCCTCTATTTTTATACTTATAGGTCATTTAATTCACCGGGACTTTTTGTTTGTTTCATACTAAGGTCAGTTTTTAATGAAGGATAATGTTTTAAAAGTGTAAGTTTTGAAAAAGTTCGTTTCAAAAGATTTAAAACATTGTGAAATGCAATTTTTCATTTTGAATGGACCAAAACATTTCAGATTTTCATTAAAATATTTCCCAAGCTTTTTGGCTGCTTCTTCCACAAGTTCCACTTGGATTTGTGAGTAGGTTTGATCTCCACAAAAATGGAATTTTTATTACTGATTTTACTGAGTGCCCTCTTCCATGCTCAGCAATATATATATCCAGGTGCTGCTAGTTTCAGTGGGAACCAACATCTCTCAATTCAGAGGTAGTCCTTGCCCCTCATTATATTACTGCCAATGACAAAAATCTTAAAATTGGCTTCTTCAGACCCGATGAAGTTCTGTCTGTATCACAATCCAGTTTTACAGCTTGCTCATTTCAATGAGAATTGGTTGGGATTGTGTGGATGTATCTGATTTCAGTTTCCCTTATTTTCCTCCCTCTAAAGTTATGGGTGGGATTTATACATAGCATGTGCTTAAGTATTTTGCCACTTATAGCATAGAGTGGTGATTCCTCTTCCTTTTGCTTTATGTGTGGTTAAATGTGGATCTCCATTGCCCTTAAGACTTTCTGTGTATCTATATACCCTGCGCATCCAGGCCTAGAAAAGTGTCTCCTCTGCAGTTCTGAGGAATCTGTGCCATTTTCATTACAGATTTTACTTTGGAGATCATCAACGTGTGTGTGTATTGGTGGGCAGGGAGAAGAGAGCACAACATTTGAAGTAGATTACTTCTTCAATAGAGAGAACTAAAACATATTTAACAAGAGCTTGTTAAACATAAATATGTCTCATTTTACTGCTCATTTTGTCTACTTAGACCCTTCAAAATCATTTGGAGGAGGCTCTTTACCATGCAGTGGGCCTCAGTCTTCATAAAATTTCCAAGGAGGTTGTTTATCATTAGCAATTCTCAGGTCAGTGACTTCTTTCCACAGGTATGGGGATGTATTTTATATATAAAATCTTGAGCAGGCCAGTTCTTTCAAGACCAGCTACAAACAATTTTATCCTTGTATGTCCAGTTTACAGCAAAATCACGCAGTTTGCTTTCTTTTACTTACACTAGACAAATGCCCAAATGAGTCCCATGTGTTTAGATGACTGTGCTACAGTTTAAAGGGTGTGATCCAAAGTGCATAGAAATCAATGGAAATCTTTCAGCTGGCCACAATGGGCTTTTGAACTGAACTTAACATATCTGACAAACTAATTTCATTTACTATCAAGCTGGTGTTATAGATTAAGTTCTCTGTTGGGACACTGTGAACTACCATTTTCTATTTTCTGTTGTTATATATAATTTATACTGAAAGCATTAGTGTAAGGCATTTCAGACAGGAAGACTCTTAGCAGTACAAGTCAAAAAAGAGATATTAAATACTTTTTACACCTAAAAAAAAGGGTTACGGGCCCCAGTTTCATAGGTTGTAGTGAGAGGCACCGCTATACAGATCAAATGACTCAAGGACCTCAGACTACCTTTTTTCCCCAGCAAAGACAAAGTCAGATAAAAGGCACCTTGCAAAGCGTTAGCAAAATAATGCTGAATCCAGTCAATTCTTTAAATAATGCAAAGCAGAGGAGGGAAAAATACAAGGTCCTTCATAGATCCAACAACCCTACACATTGCAGTTTCATTCTGGGAGCGACCAGCTCCCTCCTTGGTCGTACCCTCAGCACCTTTTAGGTGTGCTGGCTTTCAGCCCATATAGTGGCTCCTCAGCCTCTGTTTGTCCATTTTTCCAGCCTATCCAGGTCCCTATTGCTGGCTGCACAGCTCTCTACTATATCAGTCACTCTTCCCAGTTTTGTGTCACCAGCAAACTTACTGAGGGTGCATTCGGACCCTTCATCCAAGTCATTGATGTGCAAGTTGAGCAAGTCTCAAACCAATACTGACCTCTGGGCTATGCCACTTTGTCACTGGTGTCCAGCTGGACATGAAGTCCCTGAGAGGAGGCCCTAGGGATGAGTATAATCACTGTATTGACTGCATCAACAACTAGACAAAAGAATCCAGAAAAATAAGGTTGAAACATGAAGAACTCCCTGCACGAATGCGTCTCTATAGTTCCTTCCCTTACAACAGATGTATGTCTAATATCAACTTAAAAGCCTTCTGCATTCTCCTCCAACACTCCACAGCATATTTCTGTGTGTTAGTGTTCCTAAAATTAAAGTTTCTGTTAATATTCAAGGAAAACTTTTCCTACTGCAATTGCTGCCTGCAAATCCCAGTTCCATACCTACTGAACGAAGAACAGTCTACTCTTGTCCTCTTTGCATTAGTCTTTTAGATATTTGAAGACAATTATCATGACTGACTTCTCTTCAGGGTTTCGATTTTATCATCTCCATTTCTTTTCAGCCTATTAGATTGTTTTTTTCCAGACCAGCCATCATCCTCTCTTTCTCATCCCTCTTTCATCTCTTCCGTACTCATTCCAAAAGAACTCTGCTTTTCTTGAAGAGCCCAATACTCACACTGGGTTTCAGCTGGGATTTTGCTGGTGCCAGAGGCATGGAAAAGTTACTGAGCCTGTTTTTCATATGACAGCCTCCCCTAGAAGTACCATATTCCTCCTGCTAACACGAGAAGATGGAGAGCCTTCAAACAGCATGAACGATCACCTGGTGTTATGTCTCATGAAGGAGCTATGCTGTCAGCATGCACCTGTACTTTCACACTTCCACAAGATGGGGAAGACACCAGTTTTCTGAGAAAGCACAGGGAGTTGAGCAGAAGTTGCTTCTAAAGCAGCATGAATCACTTCCCATGTGTCTTTTTGAGGTGACTCATCCATCCCTCAGAGTGTTATAATGAGGCGTATCTCAAGTGCACAAGTACAGCTCACCCATCACCAACATCTTCATCCCTCCTGAAGGAAGAAACGTGCTCATTAGAAGGCAAGTTCATCACCCCCTAGGTGGGTTAGGCACATCAGCAGGAGGCATCCCCGTGTCACAGAGTACTTGCATTGTTGTCATAGAGACCATAAGGCTCCAAGGAAGTGCAAATATCGTTGTGGATACAGACAAGGAAGCCATGGTGAAAACAGATCAAAGCAGGAGTGGGCACTTGCTCATTTGGGTGGCTGTTTTCGAAGGTTTTAATGCCACTTGGAGCACATCAAAAAGTGGTGTCATCTAGTTCAGCTTAGTCACTTTCTTGAGAACGGAACTCCGCAAACTGGAGTCCACTGCCTTTGAGCAGAAGAGGCATTAGGCAGTGCCTCACAAGAATTTCAGAGATCCAGTAGTCCAAAAAGAGGGCAAAGCATGTATTTTTTCCCCTGAATTTTCGGAATGGGCCTTTAAAATATATCTTACAACTCCTTTGTCAGTCCTTCTCAAGATGCACCTACATAACGCCCAATAACTAGCAGTTTAGTAAACTGATAAGCTGGAGGCTACATCTAGACCTTCAAGCCTAAACCTGAACATATCAGAAAGAAGGACAAAGGCTTCCTCAGAGTACCCTGACCATGTAAATTCTGTAGAGTGCTGATGCACTCCATGTGTTTATGTTAACTGTAGATAACTGTCTTACTTCATTTGTAGCTCCTTCTTCCAGGAAGCAGAGATGTGTATTTGCTGGTCCTAACATGGGTTCTGCCTTGCCTTTTGGGCTTGCAGTAGGAGGCAAGTATAAGTCTACCTTTCTCCCCTTAAATAAAAAAAGAATTTACACAGCAAAGAGAGCAGCCAACACTGCTCTCAAATCCTAGCAGCCCGGGGCACTTCCCCTCCTCTTACCCTTTCCACCTTCTGGAAAACCTTGTGCTTCACCCAGCTGCAATCTAAAGGCATGAATCTTTAATAGAAAGAACAAAACTGATAACATTTGTGTTTGCACCGACCACTCCTTCTGCACAATGGAAAAGGGGACAGTATTTAAATGACTTTTCTGCACCAATAATTTTGATTCCTGTAGCAGAAAATTAATTTCTCTCTTCTGTGCTGAAAAGAACCCAATGTGTATTCCTGGATCCCAGCTGGACTAGCAATAGAGGAGAAAGAAGCAATGGCACACCTAGCTAAAGAAATAGAATGTAAGCTTCTACAAAAGGCAATTTTTCATCAGATCCTGGTGAGAAACATGTCCCTCTTGTACTGAGCACAGTGCAAGCAGAATTTGGAAGACAAAGAAGGGAAAAGTAAGCAATAACTGGAATAAGTAACAATAAGCATCTTCACGGAATGCAAGACAGTGTGGCAGTGCAGTCCTATGCATAGAGAATGAATCAAATGCCAGAAACAAGGCAGCACATCACCAGCATCACCAGATCCTCCTTACCTGTCCTTTTTACTACTTCTGACCTAAATTTCAGCTGCTGATTAGCACAGGATGAGAAACCGGGCTAGATGGCCCTTGTGCTTTTAGCCAGTCTCATATGTCAGAAAACACGCGTTTTTGCTCAGCTGCAAAGCCATGGCTATGTGAGTACCCTGCTTTCCAAGCCAGAATGAGTACATGGAGCACAAGCTCAAGTATCTTTGCACTTTATTTTGCACTCTATTGCAGTAGAGATGTTCAGTCTTTTTAAACAGGCAAAGTGTTCACACATCATGGCCAAATTTTCTCTTGAATCTTTTTATCTGAGTCCTGAATTGAAGGTTCAGAGAGGAAATTGTACCTGCCATCGCCTCATCTGTGCCTACAGTCAGAAACTTGCATTTCTTACTGAAAATTGGGGTACAGAACTACAGGTGCCATTACTGGTGTCCCAAAATTCACTCCCAGAGTGATGGCACCTAATCAGCCATCTGCCATTGCATCAAGAAATACCTTCAATTTGACTATGTCATAATTTTCCCTGCATTTTCAGTTGATTTGCATTTTGTTTTATGAAGGAGCATCACAGCAAAAGCACCTGTGGTTTATAAATAAAGCTGGTGAAAATAGCAAGGATTGTAGCTGGAAAGGAGAAGAGGCTTGTGAAAATATTTTCCTGTAGTTTGCTCTGTGAAAATATCAACAGTATTTTTAAAGGCAAAAGCTTCTCATCACCTCTGTTTATATATGTGATTATATGGAAAGTGGAATCAGAGCTTTAAGCAGACTGAGAAGGGTTCTGTCAAAATGAAGGAAGGGGAGCTATTGAGCAAGGAATTAATTCAGGTCTAATCCTGTTCAAGAAAGGAGGGCAGAATTCAGATTAATGCAAGCAGAGGCCTTCTGGCTGGCACATACACTAAGGCCACGAGGGAGCTAAAGAGCTTTAGAGAAACCTTCCAACCCAAAGGAACAGAAATATTAACGCCTACATGACAGTGAAGTCCACAGTTCCCTTTCCTAGTTTCAGGCATTCTCACAGCCCTCGCTTGACTGAATATATATTATTGAATAGTTTTGTTTCAAACCATCTGTTTGAGAGCAGGGGCTAATGAAAAATAGAAACGGCCTTGGAACAATTAATCGCAGGCATGTGCCATTGCATGAGAAGGGAGCGGGGAGCCAGATGGCAGGTGTCAACTCTGACTTACAGCTACAGAAACTTGCTCGGCTTTCCCCACGGAGAGCAGCAATTAACTATGGTGAGACAGTGTTGTCAACTGTCCTCCCATAGTCTGTGTGTGGTAGAGGGGAGGGGAAGAAGGGGGATAGTTCTCCTTGGATTTAAGGTCTGTCACGAGCTTTCAGAGCAGCATCTTCGATAGACTGTAGAGTATTCAGGAGAGGTAGCAGTATCATCACACCCTGGTCAGATTTGCTTGCTGAACTTTCCTTATGGCAAAGGAGATTGAGGGAGTTAGCTGCTCTTGCTAGCCAAAAACAGCTTTTCTTTTGGGCCTATTTCACCTCTCCTAATTTACCCCCATGCATGCCCCTGGAAGCCTCTCTTTGGAGGCAGCAGGGATAGCTAGGGAGGAGATCCCTTGAATTTTCCAGTCCTGTGGGACAGCAATTCTAGAATTAAAATAAAGACACCCATCATGCAGAATAGTATTATTTTTTGTATCTTCTTGACACTTCTTTCTTTATTCTTTCCCCTTCCCAGCGTCCTTTCCTGAGCTCAGAAACAGAGAAACCACAGCAGTTACAGAGTCAGTCGAGACAACAAAATTTGACTCCTGCCACATGTATTAAAGTATTACAGATCCAAACTGTTGCTACTACACACTCAAGAAAATCCTATTGCCCCTGTGTTTCAATCTGAACATTTATTTTTTCATATACAAGGTTCTTCCTGGATCTTAACTACTGTTTTATCATGCTCTGCAGCAGGCTCTATTTCTGAAATGCAGAATGTAGTCTACCGATAAAAGGAATCTTTAGGGATGGAACTTTAAATATACATGTCTACCCAAATATATGCATATACATATGCATATATATTATATATATAGAGAGAGAGGATAAATATATAATCAAGAATTCACTAAAAGAAATTCCAAAGGTTATTTGGCAAGTACAATCTAAGCCATTAATACACAGAATGTATTAAGATAAAAATCAGGATTACTGTGATAGGAACTGGAGTTCTATGTATCTGAGCTCATAGCTTTTAAAGTGATATCAGAATCATCACGTTACACTATGACAGGGTTACCGGTTGAATCTCAAACACATCCATTTCCAGAATGAAAAATACAGTATTGAAATATGCCATGGAACATGCATTCTGATTCCCTGCAGAGAAAAAAGATAGGGATAATGTTGACTTCTTCCAGTAATACAAACATTAACATTAGAAAAGGGATACGGAGCTAGGCAGGACTATATTGTACTTTTCCCAGGGGATGCAGGACAGAAACAAACAGGAATAGAGGAAGGAGCCCAGATGAAACAAAGCAGTAGCCAGCTATAGCGCACAGAGAAAAGCAGATTTAAAGTAGCAAGCTGAAGACATGACTAAGGCTGGGAGGAATTGTTTTTGTATGCTCAGAAATGTGGAAATAGCAGCAGATCACACAGCTGAAGAATAGGGAAACTAAGAGCCTGCCAGAGGTTAGTTGTTACTGATCCTGCTGGAATCTGAGTCTTTTTTCACATTCTCTTCCTGCCATGACCATTGGGCCAGGGTGACCAGCAGTGCTTGCTCTGTCATTACTCCATAAGCAACACACTTTGCATTTGACACATGATTGTTAATCACATTATTTTGCTTTCTGGAAGTGACCAGCAACTCGATATCCTTGCCTGTAGCTTGGCTTATGCACTTGAATCATTTGGCCTCTGTGGTGGCACACAAGTCCATGGTAGAAATCCTAAGCAAAAGCAGGTAGAGGTCCTCTACATGGATTAGTTTTTTCCACACCCATCTTGCCAAAGCAGCTCTTACATCCTTTAGTAGTGTATAGTATGTGAATTCATCAAAAGCAGTATTAGAAACTACTGCTCGTAGTTCCTGGAGGAAAATGCTATGAGGGCCAAGGGGCTGATGGAAGAAGTAAAATGCTCTGCTTTTCCCATGAGAAGTCAAACCTTCCCAGTCAAAGGCCCCCATGGTTCCATCTTCATGACCCCACAGTCTCTCCTGCAAATGTACCAGCTGCCCAAGAGCCCCATCAGTTCAAGTGGCCTAAGCACAAGAGACTAGTAACAAACAGGGGTACATAATTAGTGGCTGCTGATGGAGAAAAAATAATTATTCTTCTATTTTGCCTCTCGGAAATCATTTTTCTATCCATGATAATCTCTCGGGGTGGGATATCTGCTTCCTTATTCTGCCATCCAGAATAACTTAGTGTCCTTAAAGACACCAGGATTTCACTCCAGAGCTGTCCTTTCAACAGACCCTGGTTTGGAGCTTCCTTGGAAACTCCAAGGATTTCATCTTTGTGTCAATTCTTCACTGTCCATATGCAATGTTGTTTGCCTCTGTCTCACCTACCATCATACACACACATACAGTCTATTACCTTTCTGGAAGGCCAGCTCTTTTATGAGGCATTTGGGTTTGAAATTAGGCGTGGAATTGAATCTGCCTAAGCTCAGGTTTGTCTCGAAAAACACAGGAAATTTAAGTGACTGATTTGAAAAGAACTACATTACAGCTCTGGAAAGAGGTGGAGGCTGCACAAGGGAAGGAGAAAGGCTGATTTTGTTGTTAGATATTAAAGATTTCACAATGGATAGGATCAAACAACACTTTGATAAGGTCAGAGCTATCTAAACCAGTAGCACTTTAAAATTCACTTTGACACAAGGACCTCAATCTTCTGAGAAAGTCTTAAAAATAGTTTGTTTCAGAAGTTAAAAAAAATTACTTTCAAAGGGGAGATGGGAAGTGGAAAGGGAAGTGGAAGGGGAAAAGAACCTGCTGCTTGTGTGTGCTCAGGTTTGTGTATATGATATGATGTGCAGACTTGTTTTCTTTTGTCCAACATCCTTTAAACACAGGTTGTCTCAGCCAGGGAGTGTATAAGTAAATGCATTTACTTGGACGGAGATTTTCAGCTGTGGTCATTATAGGAGCTATTAGCTGAAAGTATTGCAAATGCCTTTCTTGACTCTTATTCCATGCTGTCAAGTTTTGATTCTTCTGCAGACTTGCTATCTTGCAGGCATTTTCAAGCTCAGATAAAATTTGGGGGCTGGAGGAGTAATCCTATCAGTAGTTTTTCCTGAGTTACAATTAGTGAATACTGGAAGTTGAGTTATTCTTCGGAGGCATCTGTCAGCAAAGAGAAAAAAGAGATTTGGGGGGAGGAATGATTGCCCTGTGTGCAATCTTTTGGACTTTTCTCCTTCCTGGATTAAGTAATATACCTTTGAGTAAAACACGTTAGGGTACAACTAGGCAAAGCAACAATTTCTTCTCCGTTGGGAAGCCAACATGCAGGATCCTGCTTCTCCGCTGTCCTCCTGTACACACAACCTGCCCAGTGCAGGCATTTAAGGTCTTATCAACTTCTTAAAATCAGGTGTTTTTCAGATCTCCTGGGGAGAGATCAGCCTGATTCTGTGCAACAGCATGAAATCGGACTTTGCCATGGCTAGAATGAGCAGTAAACTGCAAGATGAAGGAAATTACAATGTACTTGTTTTGGGTGGCTGAAGCTGCTGTGTTTGGAACATGTAGATCCATGGAAATGGAGAGAGGAAGAGTAGCATGGTGAACAGACGTAGTTAATCCTGATGAAAACCATGGATGTAACTTCATTCTCAATAGATCTTTGCATCAGTTTAGATTTGCACCAGTGGTGCTAAGATAAGGCTGATACCATCTTTGGCATAAGCTTTCTGCTGTGATTCCATATGAGAGTAATGTTTGCCATTTTTCTATAGTGATACTTAAATTCGATACGAAGAGAAAAATATAAATCTGTTTTGGCACAGAGAAAACCTAGATTCTTCAGGTGGTATCAAATTTACAAGCCACAGTATATTAAAACATTATTTAAAAACACATTTCACAAGGAAGGCCTGTGAATTTTGTGGCAGCATATTGGAATGATAATCTGTGGCAGCATATTGGTCTTATAATGCCTCACAAATTTATTTTGGACTAGCTCAAGGCATGACATGGTTTAGAGCTATCCTATCCTAGGCTCTACCCTCCTCATATCTCAGTACGATATCACAACAAACTACTTCGATTAACTGGCAAATAATCCTTTGGCATTTTTCCCTTCTTGCCAGCCCTTCACAACACACTATGTACATTTTCCTCCATATTTTCCAAAGTAAGTAAAAGTTCCCATTCCCAAAGATAATTTCCTTAGGACGGCAGAACATTTACCAGGTGTTTTAGACTTCATAGGCATCTATCGCCAGGCAGTTCCCAAGAGCAGAATTTCCAGGTAGATATTCCTTATAGTATTTATAAAGAGATGCCACCATCTCCAGAAAGCTGCCAAAGCAGCTAAATTGAATGACTACAATTTACACTGTGTAAATACACCCCTTTTCTTTCAATCCCCTGTGTTTAAAACATAAATTCTGCAAATCCCCTGGGATGTGCAGCCACCTGTGGAGCATCTGGTGCACCAGTAGTAGCCAGGCCCATGTGTCCTTAAATAGGATCTCACATGGCAACAAGGAGTATTGTTTAAGCTACTGAAATATTTCTTATAGGAGGGCAAGTAATTCTGCAGGAGAGGGGGAGCAATTCTCCCTTAAAAGGGTCATTATGAAAGATGAAAAGTAACTATTCTGCTGGAAAAACACAGGATTTTCTTCAGAGTCCCTTCCCCTGGTGTATGTTAAAATATATTGGAAGCCTTAGGAAAGATAAAAAGGCAATTTTTGAAAGGTTTTATTAGAAACAATGTATCAGTTTGCAGCCACTGGAATTAAAAATTTATCAAATGCTCATTAACACGTAGAAAAAGTTTGCTGGAACATCCATTAACCACCAATAAAATACTAATAAAATGTTCATAAACATCACCTGAGGAGAGAGTATTACCATTGCCCCATAGGAATCACACATACGGTATAAATAGCCACTTCTACAGCTGGATTTAGAGGAAATTCCTACTCCATAACCACAGGACAAACACCACTGAAATAGTCCCAGGAACACATCAAGTTTGAAACAACTCTAACAACTCAGACCCTTGCATAAAATATCTATACAGTCTTGTTTCCAGGTTCTGCGGGGGTGGTTTTGTCTTTATTTGTTTTGTGTGATGGTTGCTATGAACCCAACACTTGTTATGTCTTGTGAAAATGTCCTTGTATTCAGTTTGACCATCCAATTTCTTTTGACACAACCAGTTTCTCTTTGTGATATTTGTCTTTGCAGTTTGTGTGTGAAGTAATGCAAATGAAGCTGAAAATCCTTTCTAAAGCTGCAAGATTAGACACTGTGCAAGAAAGTTTACATTTTGTCCGTATGACATACTTGAACTCCAGAAGTAATACTTATCATCTCGTTGTCTCCATACTCCATGAACATGAATATCTGTTTGGCAGGTAAGGTTAACTTCCAAATGTTATCCAAAGGAACAAAGTGGTTAAATGACTTGTTCAAGCATATTGAGCAGAAGGAGCAGAGAAATGAATAAATACGTAGCAGTTCTCAGGTGGGCCTGCCATCTCCTCTCTCTCCTCACTGCACAGCCCATCGCATCCTCCTGAGGAGCACAGTATGGAAACGGAGAACTTCCCTTGGAGAATTGCTTGGTTTAGTGTTACCCAATGAAGGGAGAAGTCCTGCTTCCATGAATGTGTGCCTTCACTAAAGAGGAGTATGGAGGTAGTGTCTCTGGACACTTCCTGGTCAAGTGGAAAGCCCATTTCCTGGGGAGCAATGCACAGAGGTGTGGTGGAGCGGATGGAGAGGTCAGAAACCAGTACTTGGTTCCTGGTATTGCCACCATGGTGTCCAACTGTAGACATCATCTACTGTAGTTCTGTGACCACCAGCAATTCAGAAATGTTACTCAAAAAAAAAAGCCGCACTCTTTCAAACTCCCCTGTCTGCCTTCTTTTATGAAATTAAGAAAATCCTTTCTGTAAAATAGATCCCCAGACAGGATTTTCCTCAGTCTCACATCTTTTATTTACCATCTGTGCTCATGCAGGGCAGGACTACAGTAAAGGGCAATGAATTTATTTAAACATACATACCAGCCATGGCAAACAAGAGACAGCCCCACAGAGTTGCCCTACCCTTGCAGTAGGCTTGCCCTTTTCACCAGAGACAACACGGAGTAGCAGTCCTATCCCACCAGATAAGCTGCAGGCAGGTATATGCGTTGCCATGGGACACAAAATGAAAAGACATATTGAGGTCATCAGGTCTTGAAAAGATGGGCACATGTTTGTTCTGGAAAAGACTTCCTCTACGTGATCTACTCACCGAACTCTAAAATATAATAGTTCCTGGTGAAGAGTAAATGCGGGTCTAAATTGAGTGGAGGCAAAATCCCACGAGTTTGCTAAGGAAGGATCACGTGAGTAGATCTTTCTGCTATCATTTTTTTTTCCCAACTTCCTCTCAGTGATGTTACCAGTTTCCAGGGTTATTGAAAGATATTGTCCATAAATTGGAAATTTACAGCAGGAGGAATTTTTTGATTATTGTTAAAACATTTCTCTACCGGGAAGTTATTCACTGAATAGTTCATTATTGCTGTCTGGACTTTAAGAAGCAAATGCTGCAGTGAAGTGAAGTTCCCGTTTTGCTTGCTCTCTTGCCTTTCCTTTTATTGCCACTAAAAGTTAACTTGTTGAATCCTTGGAGAGGGCTCCACTGAGAGCTGGAAGCGGGCTCTTTCTCTTTTTAACAAAACTGTTGTGGAAAGGTTTTATTTTAGTGGTAAATGGTAAGATGATGAGGAAAAGGAAAAATACCTGAAAAATACCATATTCTGGTTTTCCTTCACTCTTTACTTTTTGGGCAATAATAGTTAATAAATAGTGCCAGGACTAAGGATTAGTGGTCACTGAAGGATGCTGGTGCAAGGGAGAGGGCCTGGTAAAAACAGTGAAAGAGAAAATGGTTTTGGTTTTCAAGGACATCCTTTCTTTCGATGTACAGTCTAGAACAACTCTGAAAACAATGGCTTTGTTTGGTCATTTTAAAATTTTCAGTGAGAAAAAAAAAAAAAACACCAAAAAGCGATTATTTCTGACCAGTTCTGCAGTGTACCTAGTTTTTGCTTCTGCGTGTATAATACAATTGGAGGCATTCAGTTTTTGCAGGAATACTTCTGCACTAAACAGCATTCAAGACCTTGAATAAATGTTCTGCATGAAAAATCCCTTTGTTTGCTATGCGCTATGGACGCGCAGTTAATATCCTTCAGTTTTATGATCTAATCTGTTCCCCCTCACTTGTTGCTTTGTGGCTTTTTTTCACCACAGTTATTAAATGCAGACTTTTAAGGCTGTCAGTCGGATGGATACCCCTCCTTAACTTACTGACAGAGGCTTCCTGTTCGGGGAACAGGACAACACCACCAAGGGGTTGTTTAAACATACAGAGAAGTCTCTGTCTTTCAATGCAACTGCACTAAAGAGCAACAAGACCCCTGGGGTCACTGAAATGCTCTCTGTCCTCCACAAAACAAACAAAATGCAAAAAAGCCATTTAACAGCACATTCTGAGCCAGCAGATTTCTAAAATGGCAAGTCAACCCCTAACATGTTGTGCTCCATGTGACAGTTTGTGAAGCACATTCCGCATCCAAAGTGGGAAGGAGGAAGAAAAAGGAAAAAGAAAAAAGAAAAAGAGAAAAAGGAAAAAGAGAAGAAAAAAAAAGGAAAGAAACAAACCCAACACGCCTTCCATACATTGTGCTTCATCTCTGTATATGAAATTCCACCGGCTTTCTGAACAGTTTTTCAAAGCTATTTTCCAGAAAGGCTCCTATCAAGGAATGCTTTCCGTTCACTCTGGAAATGGAGAATTAATGCTGTATGCATAACTTCCAATTACTATAGTTATCTAGGAAACATGGCAAACTGCCTTGTATGTCCCTTGAACAGATTGTTTAGAAACTCTGGTTTGTCAAGTATTTTTTTTTCACTTCCTCTGGAAAATGAAAGTATTTTTTGTTTTGGTTTGGGTTTTTTTTTTCCATTCTCGCTTTGCTAAAATCCTCAGAGTATCAGTGGAACTGAAACATCATCCTTTGGGCAACCCGTGGTGAAATAGCAAGACGGACGGCACAAGGTCCAGCTCCCGTGAAGGTGGGCTCCTTGGCAGAGGGTGCTGCCAACAAACTTAAGGCAGTAAAGCAAACATAACACTGTGGGATCCTGCCTGTGGAGGCACTTAGCCCACTACCGTCCTACACATCAGGGAACTTGCTCCTGTCACCAGGAGAGTTGTTTTCTACACGGAGCTATGCAGGCTTTCAAGCAAGCCTGTGCAGTTTGCCAGACGGGAAAATAGATTTGCCTCAAGGAATGCACGTTTTGCTAACTGCTTAGTTAAACAGAACTGAGGTGAACACCTATTCAGCTAAAAGGATAATAAGCATTGCCAAAAAGATTAATATTCCAGGGAGAGGAGGTTGGCATCATTGCTTTTGGGTATCCTGGGTAAATATATTTGATCTAGTATTTTCTAACTGAGCCTTGGTACCGCTGTTTTAAGGATTAGCACTCCATAAACAAGGAGTGTGTTAAGGATGAACAATCTCCTTTACTTCATTTTACCTCAAATCATATTAATGGAAAAGGAAATAAAAACATTAATTGACAGCATTCCAGATATAAAATACATATACAACAGTTCATGAAGTTATAAGAAAGGAAACCACAAAGATACTATTAACTTTCTAGGCTTGTCCTTGGGGTCCTACCTTGCTCTGCATGGTCCAGTTGATGGACTGTTAGATGCTGGCAACTTTCAGGTTGCCAATCTAATTCTCAGACAGCTCTGCTTCCTTTGATTTTATTTACTATTAAGAGAACTAGGCTAGCTCTTATATTTCCTTTAAATCTGCACTGAGGAAGAAAAGGTAATAGGAGACAGCAAAAAGAGACAGTAGAAGAAAATCTAACAGACACTTTGCCAAATAAGCAACCTCCAAAATGTAATTCATATATCCTCAAAATAACCTAATGTCAATCCAATATCAGTTTGTGATATATATGCATAAGTATGCCATTGAGTGCCTCCCTGGTTTGCAATCAAATTGCGTCAATAAAGCAGCATCGATGTAAGCCATCCACAACGCTATATATGAAGCATTTCTTAGATCAGCATAGAAATAATTTCCACCTTGACACTATAAACTCCTTTGGAAGAATCTGAGACAAGTAAATGTCAGTAGCTCTCTCACCACCATGCACTGAAGTGTTGGTCTGAGACAAAAGAAAGATACAATACAAACTTATAACTTCAACTTGTAAATACATGGGAAATGAAATCACTCTGAAAGCAGATGAGAAGTTATTTGGAAACATATAAATTGTTGCTTGAAGCAGAAAGTTGGACACTGGAAAAGAACCAGCAAATCTCACAGTCACATTCCTAGTGCGTGGCAGCATCAGATGGATCATTACGAAAAACAAACAAGGAAACTTTAGTTAAAGGATAGGACAGAATCTGATCCTTGCTGAAACCATACCAAGCCATCTGCCTGTATTGTTGATGAAATAAGGCTAGTCCAAAGAATGAATGGTGTTAACAAGACATTTGCAGAACCTGAGGAATGTGTCTGGTCATTAGCACTACAACATGAGGATGTGAAAAGTCTTAAAATGGATGTATCAATAAAGTTGCTGGGAGATACATCTGAGGACCAACAAAAGCATTTGTTCCAAGAATTTTACTGCAGGTCTCAAGAGCCAGCTTTCAACTAGACTCATCAATATACCAAATCTCCTCTAATTCGCATTTGAACAATAGAAAAATAGATGAGAAGAGGTTTTTGAGAGAGACTATATGATGAATTTCTATACACCACTTTTGAGTTCTACTATTAAAGGTTAATGAAGGCCACTGTGAGGAAACTGACCTTCCTAAATGAACCCAGGAGAAGGACAGATTACTGAGCTCATTTCTGTGCCTCGATAACGGGTACAAAAAAAAAAGTAAGTCATAATTATTGCAGAAAATACAACTGCCCTTGCCTCTTTTGTGGCTTTAGATAGAGTGTATTTACCCAACACAATCATCGTACCTGGATAAGACCTACCAAAAAATAATGAATAGAGCCTTTCTTGGGGATAAACACATGGAGAATGTATAAGCCGTGTGACTGCTGTACCTTTTTGGAGTACAAAATGGCAGTTTTGCAGGCAAGATAAAGAAAAAACCCTAGAACTCCTGAAAAAAGCACACTTAACAGATCTTGTTCAAACTGGGAAACAAATAGGATCTTTTACAGAAACTCTTCTGGAAATTGCAGGAATTCACTTGCAGTCACTAGTCCCATACAAGAACGCCAACTGATAGCACTGAAATACACTACCATTTCTGCAGCAAGGGAGAAGAAGATGCTCTGAGCAGCTTCAACATTGCAAAGGCTGTATCGTCATCATCATCATCATCATCATCATGCAAGCCATCCAGCAGGAATCCAGAGTCCTTGCAATAGGATCCTACATTGCTCAGACAAGCAGTGCTTGAGCAACTGTTATCAAATGAGTCTGGAGTACAGGGACCACCAGTACCCGGATCCATCTCAAGATTTAGCCAATACCATCCCTATTGAATGCACGTGAGCTAGGAAAGGGCTGGTGCACACAGAAGGTTACAGAACTGCGGTCACCAGGAAGGTGGTGGCACGGGAAAGTTAGCATGTAAGGGAGATGCAGTGAAGGATTCGAGGGCAAAGTAAAAGAGAATCATGATGCAATTGAAAATAATCCAGATGATAGGCTGGGATTTACCTCCCTGAACTTTAACTTCATATTTTCTTTATAGTCAGAATGACAGATCACCCCACTCGTGATGGTGATTCACCCTGTGTTTCGTGTGAGAGAATGAATCAACCTCTGCTTTTAACAGTGTCTTCACTGATTACGAAGAAGGCCTAGATGATTAACTTATACATACCCACTTTCTAGATGCAGCTAAAAGCAAAGGTGAACCCTACCCATTTTGTGATGCCATACAGATGCCATACAGTTCATCCAACGTATTTTCATAATGGGAAAATACTATGGTGGTTAGCCCATACAAACCTCTTGAGCAGAACCAATTTGGGACAGCAAAAAAGTGCTTTAAGTGGTAACTAAATAATAAATAGATAGATTTATAGCTAGGTGAGACTATAAAAATGAGTGACTAATAAGCTCATCTCTGCTAATCTATTATTCTGCAAAGCCTATGGCAACTAAGAGACGTTAAGACACGGCCTTCAAATATTTTATTATTCAAAATATAACTTATTCAAAAGTGCCACTGAACTTCAGCATCCCAGGTGGTACCAGTAGTTAAAATCTCTGGCCTGGGGTTGCTGACTACTGAAGGAGATGAGTGGTTGATCTTCCTGGTGAATTTAGGGCTGATACCTTAGGGTACTGCATCAACGGCATGGTTGCTGTTGGACGCTGTCTGTTGCTAGAGTCTTTCTCCCTTTCCTGCCCTTTCCAACTTAAATTTCTCTTACATTTCCTCTTCCCTGAGATGTTACAATTGTTTCTATTTGCTTATATCAAGCATTATTTTATCCAGTTTTATGGTAGGTAAACCAGCTAAAATGGACAGAGCATGAATCCTTCAAACCCTGGCTTAACATGTTGCTGTTTTTTATCATGAGTTTCACATAAAAGAGTGAGCTCTCTATTGTGAACATATCTAAGTACTAGCTACTGGTTCGCTCCATTTTTCTTCTGCAGTTTAGGATTCAGCTCCTCAAAATGGATGACATTTATTGTTTCCTCTTCCCTTTCAGCTTTAGATGCACCTAAGGGAACAGTAATTTGAGACAGCGTATCTCGAAAATGAAGCACCATATCTTAACATTTCCTCTACTGCTTTATTTTTTTGGTCCTCTATTTTTTTTCTCTTTTATGAAAGGCCCTATTATTTAGTGGCTTGTATAAAATGCACTATTTTTTTTTCTGAAGCTCGTTTCACAATGTTTTAAGAAATAACTCAACAGCAAATATTTGCTATTTTGTGAGACAAAAGCTTTTTTCCCAAGCTAATTAGTGTGCTGCAAAGGCTGTATACTCCTAAAATCACTTGGCCTTAAAGAGGATGGTCACATTTATGGATTGATGTTTTTGTTGAGCGTTACCTACTCACTGGGAGAGCTCTTGGTTCCCTAGGGAATAAAAGCATCCCCCTTCCACCCACCTCTTGCTTTTCCTTGGATTCTTCTGTTCAAACCATCTAGGTTGCACTGAGGTATGTGATCCTCCGAATATAGCTACATCAATGTGGGAAGAATGTTTATGAAGGCAAGTTTCTCTTTAACTTACTTTATCTCTGTGTTGCTTGAGAACAGGGATTGAGAACTCTGGACCTACAGTTCTAAATGAAAAGTAACCATGTTTGAGGGATGTTTCCACCCCAGTTCTTCTCCTGTGGGAAATGCTCTCTTAACAAAACTCGGATTCTTTTTTCCACTGGGAAAACGGCCGGCCGTTGTGCTGAACAAAGCTGGCTATCCAGAAGAAATAACAGAAATTGGCAGGTCCTCAGCTGCATGCCTGATCCTTTCTATTTCCTTTTCTGTGACAAACTGTTGGAAAGTCATTGCATGTATTTTCTTGGCACTTAGTTTCCAGGAGCAGAGAGAACAAGGCACATGAGGGAGTTGGAAGTCAGGGCTCAGCCTCCTGAAATTTCCCATTTGATATTTATTGCCTGTTGGTGAGTGAAAAGGGAGTGTGGAGGACTGACATCCTGATTCTTTTGAAAAGTTTTACTACTGAGCATGTATTTTTTTTAACTTGTCCAAATTTGGGATATATCTTTTCATGCAACTTTCGCTTCCCCTTGGAAGCAATATCCACTTTCCATACAGCCCAAATGATAAAAAGATAGCAATTTTAATGTCCCTCTTCTTAATCAGTAAGAAATCACCCTGTCTTGATCTGTAACTTAAATTATCAGATACATTTAGCTGAATGGGAAGAATTCTACCCTGGTGTAATGCCATTTCCTCCTTGGATGTCTTCTAGGACTGAATTTGGGCCCTAAGTCGTTATTCAGGGTGGCTAAGCCATGCCATTATGCTGTTCTCTGTAGTTTAGTCATTAGTATCTTGGGGATAAACACAAGTTAGAGAATGTGCTTTAGATGAATTACTGCAATTTATGAATAACATTATTACTGTGGTCTAGTGAGTATGATCTGTTTAGTCTGTGAGACTACTGCGCATGAAGCCCAAAAGATTTGGGAGCCGGATAAGTCCCTACAAGCAGTGAGTAGCTACAGTATCAGAAATAACATATGGAAATATGTTATCTGCTATATTCAACCTACATTGTGCCTAAGAGGGCAAAACATAGTAGTAGGATTCCCTGATCCTTTTGGATTAGTTTCTCAGAACTACTCTAATGCATGAGAACTTAAACTGCAAGAGCATTTCTCTTTTTTTGTTTTTGCCTAGGAATATATCCCAACTTCTGTAAGTTTAGAAAGTCTTGAAAGTTTTTTTCCAACTTCCAACTTTTTTTATCCAGGACTGTTTTGCAAAACTTGAAGCCACAGCAAGCTGACCTTAGAGTTGATTCAGATATGCTGCTGGCATTGCTAGCTCAGATGAACAGAAACATATAAAGAGAGCCATCTAGTTCACTTGAGGTAAAGTAAATGAATTTTTGATTGGATTCCTTCCTGTGAATCAGAAACTGCACTAATTTTGTATTTTGAAGTTTTCTGGGGTTTTTTTTATCCCATTTGAGTGTGGGGTGGAAGAATTTCTCCTTCAATTATAAACCACTTTTTAAAATTTTATCTTAGTTGTGGGGAGAAATTTCTGTGGCATTTTTCCAATCCTGACATTCATGCACATATTGAGTTTTATTTATTTGTTTTTATATGGCCGCAACACTGAAAGCCCTGAAATAAATTTAGTAAAAGAAAATCCCCCCCACCTCCACCAAAAAAAAATCCCTTTCTGTTTTGAAAGCTATTCCTAAAAACTGGATAGCTTCCAAAAGCAGAATATACATATCTGAAAGAAAGCAAGCTGAAAACAGACTCTATATTCTGTAGTCTATTATTATGTTCTGGGAAAGTAATTATGCTGAGATAGTTATGTGTTTCCACTTTTCCCCTCTTAACATTTTCTGCCAAGAAGAGCTTCTCTCTATTACCTTTCCTATCTAGTGGATAAAGCTAGAACAATGCCTAGTAAAAATGTCTTTGCAGAGGGAAATGGCTTCTTAGTGAAATAAAGACTGTTATCCTCTTACTTTTCCATTCCAAATGCCACAACAAAAACACTGGGTGGGTACAGGAGGGGAGTGAGGGCTTTTCTTGGCTGACCTGACCCTCAAATCCAGAAGTCCAAAACTGGCCATGGGAGTCATAGGCTGGGTCTGTCCCCTGAGGAGGGGCAGTGACTCAAGCCTTGTCAGTGAAACACATAGACATGATTCCCCAATTGCACCAGGACTCTGGACACCATCCTATGGAATAACTCAAGACTTAAGGGATTGATATATATTTTCTTCCTGCAGTGGAAAAGTTATCCTGAATGCAGCAGGTTTGAAGAGAAGAATGAGGTCCAATTTTAGTTGTCTGCTCTAGCATGGATAAACTTGGTCTCATGGGATAATAAAGGTATAAGGTTCATTCAATATTTGATACAAGAAAGACTTTAGATACAGCATAGCAGTTTAATTATTCTTTCAGAAATCTGTAGAACTGCTCAATAAGACAATTACAGAGATATACAATGAGTAAATAGCCAGAAGGAAAGAGAAACATAGGAAAGTGAGAGGAAAGAAAAAAACAAGTATTTTTCAGATTAGATTTTAACAGAGACAGACAGGTAGCCAGGTAGAATAGAGACAAGGAGTCTGCTAGAGATCGGCAGTGAAACAAAGGGAAACACTTCATCCATGAGTGCCCATACTCTGTGTGTGGGTGCTAGTATTTTTCAGCAGACCTCCGAAATCTTTTTCAAAAGAAAAGGTATCATCCTCACCATTTTACAGATGGAAAACTAGTGTGAGGTGACTTGTCCAGAACTGATAAGCAGTTGAGTCCCAACTCAGATGTCCTAGTCTGATCTACTGCTATGGAGGAAGCACTTAGGAAAAAAATAGATGTCCTGGAGACTAACAGTGAGATAGATATACATGACATACAAGTTTACCCTATCACCTTATCTTACATCCCAGAAAATTCTGCTCCCAGAAAACACCAGGAAATGGATGTTTGTTCTGACCCAGCTTCTCTTGAACTATACTAGAGTTAAGCAACATTTCCCTGATCCTTTAGGGAAATAAGGTTTCCTTCTAGGCACATGGTTTAAAGTTTTGAGGAGATATGAAGATTACTTCATATCTTATTGACTGCAAATCTCAGAATCGTGAGGCCCATCTGTACCGATTTCTGAGAAAATGCTAGTAATCAGCCTGAGGGAAAAATCAAAACAAACTCTTCACTGCAATGAAAGCAAGTATATAACACAAATTTACAAAAAAAAATCAATTCTAATAATGTGACATTTCTACCTGTAGTTGTTTAGATACTGTATAAGGAAAAGGGAAATGACTTTTCTTTAAACCAGATTGCCCTATAAATCATGTAGGTCCTGCAACATAAAGGTTCACAGGACAGATCTTCCCCAAACACTCAGCTCATCTTATTAAATTAGCCTCTCTAATCTACCCCTCTTATATCTGTGAACCCTTCCCTAAATAAACTTGCACCCAAATAAGTCTGTGAAGAAAAAAAAAAAAAGGAAACATATGTGTTTCTACATGCCTATTTTGTAAAAGACTATATGCATAGTATAATGGATGGCTTTTTTCAGGCTAATAAATTCTTAAACCTTTTCAGAGTCTTTAAAGACAATTAACTGAAAACATTGTGTTTTCTTTGAGATTTATATTTTGAAATTGAGTAGAGATTCACCCCTTCCCTTGGTAAAGGACAAGGCAGTTGATGACTCAGTTGATTCTGAAAAGCATGTTGGATGCCGGACACCTTGATCTTTGGAGATGGGACCCTGGCTCACGAGCTCATGGGTTTTGTTGCCAGCAAGGAGGCGGCTGATGGGCCCACACTCTGTTCAGCTGGTGCTGAGATTTGCAGCAGGCTTCACTGCTCTGTAGGGACCAAACCTGCACTCAGAGGAGTGAGAGCAGTGTAGGCTGCTCCTGGAGGATGTGAGGCTCAAGTTCTGTTCATACAATACTACATTTAACTCGACAACGCAGCGCCTCCTGAGTAGTCACAGCAAAGCACCTTCCGCATCAGGAATCCCAGCTGATAATGGCCTCTAATTCCCCTTGCTGATTCCAGCTGGGAGCAAATGGGGTCTTCTCACTAAATTTCTCACTTAGGAGGCAGCAAATTTTCACTCATCACTGTACCCATTGCTATGCCATCTGAGTCAATACCTTTTTGCCTTGATCCCAAACGGCAGGACAAGAGCAAGGGGCTCAGGGCTCGCTATCATTTTGACCATGAAACCTCCTGCTCTGGCAGAAAGTGCTCCTTTAGTCTCTATTCCTCTGGTTTCTCAAGGACCACCCCCCTCCCAACATTGCTTTTCGATGCAATTCGTTGCAGTTCACCTCCCACCCTAATGGTGGCAGAAAAACCCTACTCTTCACACCACCGACTGCCACTAAAGGAGACTCCTCAGGTGCAGGGTAACGGAGTATGCCTTGAAGTAAGGTTTCCAAAAAAGCAACCGCGCAATCATCAGCAAAGCGAGGGATGTCGAGTAGACCATCATAAGGGAGAAGACTGACTGTTCAATTAACAGAACTCAGAAGTTACATAAAAGACTTACATAAAGCCAAAAATAGTAAAATCAGGAGGTCTTGTTGCTCATACCTCCCAAACTAGAAGAAACGTCAGAAAAATGCCAAGCAATTCTTTTTACATAACTGGAGAGGAGGGAGAAAAGAGCTTATTGGATTTTTGTTTGTTTGTTTTGAGTTTTGTGGGGTTTTTTTAAAAAAAATCTTCACTAACCCTTGGAATTCATTGTCAAAAAATTAGTATTTTTAACAATATGTAATAAAAAGCAGAACTGACATCTTTGTGGATGCCTTCTGTACAATTTGATTGGACAGGGAGTGAAGCAAATGTGTTCACATAACTGTTTTACAGACAGAACTGTAAATACAGGTGTTTACTTAAGACCTGAGGAAAAATTTGGACAACACTTTTTGAAAAGTCACTTTCTTCTAATAGCAAGCTACCAAATTCCCTCGGCATGGTCAGCTTCTGAGTCAGCCAAAGCTAGTCATGCATCTCCTACTCAGCCTGTAGTTATATCATGCAATCTGACAAGTAAACTGGCATTAAATCAATCACCTGTTTCTAACATAGAACTTGGTTTAAAAAATTAAAAAAAAAAACAAAATGTTGTCCCTGATTATGTAGCATTCATGAACTGCAGGCCCTCCTAGACTAAATCAAATGCAAAATGATGCAAATAAGAGTTTTAAGTGTGATTTTTTTTTTTCTTTTAAGAAAACAGTTCAGCATAAATGACTCAGGAGTGTGGTTCTTTTCTTTCCATCTATGTTGAAATACAGTCAGCACTAAGTAATGTTAGTAACATTGTCATTTCTCCTAGTTTATGAATTTATACTTTTGTCAGGTCCATTGATCTAAAGTAGCAATGACAGCAGCACTGATTTTTCCTCTTATGATTCAGGTATAGAGTTTGATCATAACTTACCATATTTGATACTCAGCCTGAGTTAAAAAAAGAAGTATTGCTATCATTCTACAAAAATTCTGAAGATAGGGTAAGGAAAAGTCTATATTAAACTGAAGCACATTCAAATCAGTACCTAGTAGTATGATGCTGCTGCCGTAATCTCTGAGAAGACCCAGATTACACAGCTAAGGTTGAAATGAAGGAAAAGTGAAATAGGTTAAGTTGGATGAAAGGTAAAAACAACCCTTGTTCTCTTGGCCACTGAACTACCATACAGTTCTAACATCCAGGCAATAGCTATGTGACATGATGAAAGGTCTGGTTGGATGGGACTTTTGGAGGTCACCTAATCCAACTTCCTAATGAAAGTAAAATTAGTCTCAAAGTTAGATCGTGTAATTACAGTATGATAAGCAGTACTTAGATGGAAGGCCATCCGATGAAACCCAGGTCAGCATGTTATACAGATTGAGTCATACTTCTTATTCCCTTCATTTCCTCTTCATCTGGACAATGTTTTTGAAAGTAGAGTCTTCTTTCTATTTTATCCCCCATCCTGGTTTCGACTGAGAATTTTTTTTCCTCACATCCTATTTCCAACTCTTTAAAAGGCAGTACAAGACGCAATGTCTTGAAAATATTATGACTGAAAAGCATATTTGTGAAATTAGCAGTAAGCAAGAAACGAAATGGTTGCCACAGGCAGGATCAGAGGCAAGAGAGAAACCAAAAATAGCAAAAATTAAGCTTTTTTTTTTATTTTTTATGCTAAGTAAAACATACCTGCCATCATACATAGTCTTGGGATCACTGAATAGGAAATGGATATTTGTCTCCAATTGATGCCATAGGCGGAAAGAGCCCCCGTGCAATGCAGAGAGCAGGAGTCTGTAAAGCTGACATCAAAGACTGCCTCGCCAGTGTCTGAAAGGTGCAGACAGGGGTCACTTCTGTTACTGCCGGTGGTGATTCAACACACATGTGTAATTCAAAACACAAATGGGAGCTTGTATTGTTTGGCTTTGAGCAGGGCCCCTTTTAAGAATGTTGCCATGTGCCTGCATAAAGAGGAATGACACCAATCAACCATGTGAAGGAACAGTTGCAGAGATCATGGGAGCGAATAAAATTGGAAAAGAAAATCAGAGTTGAGCTGTGGGGAGGGACTGCAGGAAGAGAAGGAGAAGCAGACCATTAAAATAAGGGAGGTTGGAAGAACAAATGTGGCTTTGCTCCCCTGTCTGAAGAGTGGTCCAGGGGGAAATGCCTCTTGATGCATTTCCTCAACCACATTAAAAATGAACGAAAGCAGTTGCAGTATCCTCAGCTCAATGGCAGTTGTTCAAGGAGAGTGTCTTTCTTTCGGGCTTTAGGCATATGAGAATGGACTGACAGGTCTAGACCAGTCAACTCAACATGAAGTCATTGGTACCTTGCATTTTGTGTGCAGGAAGCTGTAAAGCAGGAGTTATTAAACTTTGAGCCTTAAGAATGGTTTCTCCCAGCCTGTTAGGTAGAGGGTGTTGAATACTTGAGTGTTAATTACGTCAAAGGCTTCAGTGTTTAGAAGAGCACCAAAGCCTTTCCCATTTGACACTTTTAGAAGTGTCCTGCTAACTTGAAATATTTGCTTCCTCCATAGAGAGAGACAATTTTTTTGCCAACTCTTCTGAAGTGGCTGGCCTTGAGCTGTCTACATCTAAACATAATCTACTTGCGCTTGTCGTGCAGAAGCATTTGTTTCGCTGGGAGGGATTAGGTTTAGATTTACCAGCTACTACTGAATATTCCTAGCTCCTGCTCTATAAAACAGTTCCAGGTCCACCTTCACACTTTTTTTTTTTTTTCAATATATTGTGCCTTCTTGTCTCACTTTGCTTGGTCTGGTAGTTGATGTTGTTCCATAAATGTCAATATCAGTTTCACCATTACTTTGAACTACAGCAAAGTCATGCTTTTAATCTCTGAGCCCTAGTTAATTCAATCTTCCTTTTTAGAAGAGTTTTTCCATACACCTATTCATTCTTATTGAACCTCATGTAATTCTGCATTATTCTTTTTGGGATCAATTGCCCAGAACTGAACATATTTTTTTTTGAATAAGGGTGAGCTACTAATACAAAGAATAGCATTTATAATTGTTTCCATATTATTCTTCATTCCACCTCTCAGGTATCTGCACATTTTTTTTGGCTTCTCTTACCAGAGCTACAGATCAAGCAAAAGGCTGTATTGATCTGCCAAAAAGTCTTTTGCTAAACTGCTTTAAAATATCTCATTCTCCTGACTTCACCTGCTATCCCAAGGAAAAATCTTTATTATTTTGAATTCTTAAAAGACCCCTAGACAACATTTATATGAAATATTGCCGCAACATTCATTCAAAAGATGGTCAATAGGGCTGTACAAGCCAGCCACAACATTTTGAAATACCATGCCTTGTTCCATATGACTAGTGTAGAGGCTGCCAACGGAGAAGAGAGTGTAGGAGGAGGCTCTGAGGATCTTGAAAAGCTGTTAGCTTTGGACTGAAATCCACAAAATCCAGTAGGAAACTCTCACAACTAGAAGGTTCTCCACGTCTAATAGTCTCTGAAAAGATAATAAGAAAGTCTTCTTTGCTGAGAGTTCAAAAGATATTGGTGTCCTGTGGCTGCATTTCAATATCAAGAGCTTTCTGCCACCTCTTGCAGGATTTTAAAAGTTTTCCTGAGTGTGAGCGCTTGTCTCATGTTACTAAAATACTTTGGAGCACAGGGAAGATAAGGACAGGCTAAGTATTCAGTTTCTTACCTTTTAATGGCGATGGGATGGGATGGCTCAGGCATAACTTCCCATGTGTTCCATTTTCTCCTGGTTGATGTTTCAACTGAATAAAGCACAATGGTGTACATGCTTCTGTACCCACAACTGACTTTAAAAAAAGGCCCTTCCTTCACCCACCCTGCTGAAATTTAATTTTCTATGTTCTCTTGATTTTCCTGGCTTGAATTTTCTGGTTTGAATTTCTTTGTCTGTTATGAGCTGTATGGTTGTGGTAAATCCACCTGGTTCAACATGAGGTTGGAAACTGTTTCTTTCATGGTGCCAAGAGATAATTAACTCGGTGATGTTAATACACACACACTTGGCATTCAGCTATCAGGCAGGGTGGGAACAGAATGAGACAAGATCTCTACCACAGCCATCTACTGACCCCACCGTCTGCTCTGTCCCAGCTGCCCACGCAGCCGCTCTTCCTCCTGCTCCATGGCATCAGCTTGTTCAGATACTCAGCAAGCAAAGATGAAAAAATTAGGAGCCAGGAAGCAAAATGAGAGACTCAAGTATCTGTGTTGCTTTCTCTTCCAGGGTCCCTTCACCTCCCCAAGCTCTGCAGCAGCTATCTACTGTCCAGCTCTTTTCTCTCCTTGTTGACCAACAACCCTGAAGGCTCTTTCTTGCTTTTCCCTCTTTCTGGAAAGAACAAGTGCTTATTCTATGACATTTACTGTCCCTAAAAAGAAAACTACCTGTAAAGGCCAGCAGCAACAATACTAAAATGCTTGTGGTTCAAAAGCTCTGAGTTGGAGAGCCAAGTGAACAGCTTTCCATGCTTGGTACATTTGGCCAAAGACAACTGAAATGAGTCATCTAAATTAGAAGGTAGCTTTGCACGTGAGGAGTCTAAATGGCATGCAGATTTGTCATTAGTGGGAACAGAAAATCACAGCCCTCCTCAGAGGTGGCTGAAATCTACCTGTTTGGAAGCTTGTGGTGTTTAGGGCTTCAGACCAGAAATCTATCTTTCCAAACATCCCTTGCAGGCCTTTGCAATGATATTCAAAATCCCAAGAAAGGCCCATCTCCGTAATTCTGACAGTATCTTCCTCATTTCCTCTTACCTGAAGACAGTGGTTGTCCATTTCTTGGTGAAAAGTTTGGATGATGGGATACTTCCCTACACAGCCTGGATGACATAATGGTTGCCTGAATGCCTAATTTATATATGGTTCCATCTCCCTTAAGGATGCTTTATGAAGTTCAAAGGGAGAAGACTATTTTTCCAAGAAATAAGAAAGCATTTAAAAAATAATGACCCAACATATGTCTTCAAGTTAAACATGTTAAACATTTTTTTTTGTATTATTATTGCTAGAACAGTTGTGGGTTTAGCTAATTTAGCTAATTAAGGGTGCTTTACATTCTGTAAAGAATCACTGTTATATGTTAAATTTTCTCATACATTCCAGTGAGAGAGTTCCCCAAGGGAATAAAGGGACTGTTTCCTCCTTTCAGGAAAGTGGAACCTGTGAACTGTGAAGTCAAATTTTGAATCTCAGAGGCAAAATACAGTACAAGAAGGTCCCACAATGTACTTTCCCTGATGTGGGAGCAAAGGCAAAGCAAGTATGCTACTATCTATGGAAGAACAATTTTAAAGTTTTTAGAAAAGCTGTGTAAAATTTAAATTTTCGAAAGCACACAGCAATCCCATCAACTGCTGAGCTGGAAGCTTATTGTATGAATCTGAAATGGTGTTTAATCCTTTTGCAAATCTACCTACTTCTTCTAGTGCTTGTGTCAGAGAGTGGGCAGCGAAATATTTTGGAAAGCCAATAGTAATTCCTGATATTTCAGTATTGGTGTGCACCTATAGGTTTTAGTCACCTTAACTGGACTGGAGAAAGGAAGCTTGCAAGTTAACCTTTCCACATCTAAGTCCAACACCCAAAACTTAATCACTTAAAACAGGATTTCCCCTTCCCACCCCTATTTTTGTTATATATATATATGTATATATATGTATATATATATATATAGTAGGTTTGTGCCAAATATGGCTGAATCATGTGCGGGCAATCTGGACCCATAAGTGGAGAAAGCTTCATTTCAAGATGCCATTAATATGCATATCATTGAGCAAATGTGTGATGTTGACAGAGCCAAAGCCAACACTGATTTCATAGGAGAAAGGCCAAAGTCAAAGAGACACAGCTGCAGAGCTGGTCTTACTGTGCACTGGTCCTCAGATTATTATATGACATAAATTGAAGCAGATTCTAATACCTATTGTTTGCTGGAATTAAATTATACATTTATGTCTAACATTTAATCCCCCAAATACATCCTTTGAAATTGAAGCAATGATTACTAAACTCTAAGCCAAATGTTGGTTATTATTTTTTGAGTAAAATGAATAGGACTGTAAGAAGTTCCTTTATTTTTTTTTAAGCTGCCCGTTTCTATGCATGTGTGTTCGATTATTTGCATGGGAGTTAGTCCTAATAGAAGAAAGGGAGGAAATTCCAGAGTGAGAAGGCAAGAATCAATATGCACAAATGCAAATCACTGGCTTACATAATGAGAAACACATTCGTTGCATGTCAAGGAGGTCAGGGTGGTTAGTGGGATCAGTGTGTGCCAGCTCGAGGACAACTGCAAATCTACCACAGTGCAATGAGCTGATGGGCTAAGGTAAAAAACTAGTGAGGAAAGACTAGTAATAGCAAATCCACTACCACCATTTTTAGCAGTCCTTTATATTCCAAGCAGATGCAAACAAGCCCCTTCCTTGTTCTTTCTGAAGCAATATTTATTTTGGAGTGGGACCACCAGTATTCCCCAATCCCCATTTTTATTAATAGTCCACAGAAAAACATCAAAGTGACAATTATAAAGTACCGAAGCCCACTGCATCAGCAAAAAGTGCATCAATATGCCAAGCAACAATCCTTCCCCTGAAGCGACACTGTTTTGTGCAGTAGACATTTCCTATTCAGACAGCCCTTTAGAGAAGTGGACAGCGTTTGGGATCATTCCCAAATATCAAAGACTGCAAAGCGGGAAGAAGTTAAAGACGACAGTCAGCCAAAATATTTCTCTCTCCGTAACCCTGAGAAAGAGTCCTTTGAAAAGTGCCAGGGCAGATTCTGTCCGTACTGATCCATTTGAATAATGCTTTGTTCCACCAAGTGTACCCACTGAAATGCAACTGGAAATACTAAGTATCTCAGTCACTGCGATGGGCTGAGGGGAATAAATATGAGCAGGGAGAAGGAGAGTCGAGATATACACCTTACAATAAGAAACAGAAAATGAACGGACACGAGATAAATATACTGCAGGGTAAAATAATTTTTATCTCCACTTTCTATATTAACAGCAAAGATCTGCTTTCCACTCGGAAATGCCTCTTTACAATGAGGCATATATTAGTGCCCAAATAGATAAGTGTTTTTGTTAACATCAGTTGGCTTAACTTGAATTTCTGTAGTCTGTTACCCTTTCTATGATTCAGCACTTCTTTTCCATTACCCATTCATCCTTCTCACAACCCGCTAAGTTTTGCCCACTTTGCGCCAAAAAAAGAGTAATGTGAGTAGTGTTGACCATACATCTGCCACTGCTGAGGCCACACGTACACACATGCACACACAGTGTGTGTGCACCTGATGAAACATTAGGAAATGTTTTTCTTGCTTTGCATTATTTAGGATATATTGAATATTAAAAGTATATGCTGAGAAGCATGCAAAATAAATATTTACATATATTGGCAAAACTCAGCAGAATGCAAACAAGTGCTATTGATCATCAGCTTGGAGCTTTATACAGTGAAGCCAAAGCACTGCCTTAATGCTCCAAGATTGCAATAAGCAACAGGTGGATGGAATAAGTGAAGGAGGAAAGAGAGAAAATGAAAATAAAAACATATGGAAGAACAATTAGAAGGCTGAGCATGCCGTGGATGTAGCTATTAACATTTGTCAGTACTTTGTCTATGCCAGAACAGCACAAGGATAGCAAGGAAGGTAAGTTGTGGATTTATGGCCCTTGTCTGTGACTCAAATACTTTAGTCTGCAAGGAGGCAAGTCATGAGGAGAAACAACCTCAGCCTGGGAATAGCTTGAGGATGGAAAAGGAGCATGGCCCAATTATTCAAAAGTCTGAAGGAAAAGGGAAGAACCTGGTTCTTGTATGAGCTGAGTCTTGAGTGCTGCTCTGCAAGAGCTTTAGACAGGACCCTGCATCTGCAGCCTGAGAACTCCAAAACAAGCTGTACTCGAGTAAAAATGCACCAAAGCTTTGGGCAGGTTACAGCAAAATGAGAGTAGTAGGAGAGCAATAGTAAAGGTGAAGGCTGCAAGTAGAAGACTGAGGTCAATACATTGAAGGCATCCAAAATGCCGAGAAAACAGTTGTGAGAGATCAGCTTTTATGGAAGTGACAAAAGACAGTAGTCAGAATGAGAGAAGGGGAAGTATGAAGAGGTAAAGAAGGTCTTTAGCTTCTTAGGGGGTTAGAACTTGATTTTTTTTTTTACTTAAAAAAGGTGGTTTTCCTTCCTGTAGGCTTATTTTAAGAAAAAACCTGCTTACATTCAAATATATTTTTACAATAAATCATGCAATAAAATGTCATTTTAAAGGAAAAGCAGACATATTCTTAGAAATTGTCCTATGACTCTTTAAGGATGATGTTACTGTTACTTGATACAGCTTGCCTTTAAGCTCATTAGTCCTGGAAAAACAGAGACCAAAAAAAAAAAATGCTCAAAACAGATGAAAGCGCAAGAGACATTCACCAGTACGTAGTTATATGCCTCATTGCAATTATTCATATGAATTTTCACATGACACTTCTTTGTTTTCACACTGTGTTGAAGGGAAAGTCACAAAAACTTTTAAAGCTTTAATAGTTGATTAGTAGATATTCTAGGGTATATTACCAACATGATCAGCATGCATAACAGATGTTTATGAAAATGTCAGCAGCAAATGTTATACACAATTATAAGCAACCTATTGACTTTTTAGAACTTAATAAATTACTCATAGGCATTTAGTTGTTTTAATAGTGTACAAAGTATTTCTAGAAGCATCCTTAATATTGAGCACAATTTTCTTCTCATATCTATAATGAAAGGATACTAACATGACCATGAAAGGTGGAATTCTTTGGCAATTTTGAGAATTTCTTGCTAGATTCGTTAGTGTGACCTAAGGGTATTAGTGTGGTCTAAGAGTATTACCGCATAAAAAGATATGGAGAGAGGCAGATGAGGATTTTCAGAGCAACTTAGAGATCACAGTCAGCCTCGTTACAGGTCCTAAACTGAGAAGCTGTAGCTACATCTCTCCACTGATGGAGCATCTGAAAATAGGTAAAGTGCAGCTAAAATTTTCAGAAACAAACATAAATTATGTGGTTCCCAGGTTGGGGAGAAAAGCAGCTTTCACATATGTTATCAGTAGAGTTTCACTACAGTCGATTTCCTGTGTTTTTTTGCAACTCCTGTTGCAGCAGTAAGTTTACCTTGTAATTTTTGAATTCTTCCTGTGATTGTTATAGCATGCAGATTTATCTAGAATTGAAATTTTATCCAGCATTTTCAATATTATTCACCTCAGCAGCTACATACCATAGGGCTTTTCAAAGTTTACCAGTATGTTGTGCATAGCAATAATTCAATCTCCTTTTTAAATTTATGTACTATTCCTATTTCAGGCAAGAGATTAAAAGAAGTATTTCTAATTGGAAAGGTAAATGCCTGAGGTGGACTTCTCAATTTTTTCTTCTCTATACTGAGGAACATTATACCTCCAGTGTACATGCTGGAGGTATACCAGCATTAGACCAAGTCCAAATACAGCATCTCTGGGAAATAACGCAGTCAGGAAGGTACAACAGTTACAATTAAAGACACAAAAAATGTCAGAGCAAGTCTTTCTCAAATATCTTCTGTTTGTTATTGAGAATACGTGCATATTTATTAAGACTGCTCTAAGGCGTGCTAGAACTTTAATGGTTTAATTGTATTTGAAATTAGCGAAATAGAAAATAGAAACCTTTCCCTATGGTGAATATGTATCTTTCCATCAGCTTTGAAGGCAGTACAGATATTATATGTTCAATGAACATTATCAGTAATAACAGAATATAGGAATCCTTGGAGTTGAATGACATCCAATATATTATTGTAGTGTGATATTTGAAACAAAATAATATATTCAGTTAAAACCAACCGTAGCTTTTTTACTTTTCTCTCAAATTTTGACAAGCAGAATGTGACAATGCTGTTACCTGACCTATCACTTGAATATAGGGAAGCGCTTGCAACTTAGCACCAGTCCACCAGACCTAAGCACTGTGATGTGAAATTAGGATAATCTTCCATTTCTGTACTCCTGTTTCATCTCATGGAGCTTTGTGTTTAGACTCAGGAAAAAAGACAGTGCAAAAGAATTGACTAGAAGTTGCTGGCAAAACAGAACAGAACATGTCTTTACACTGAAAAGGAGAGAACAAAAGAGTGATAAAGAAGGCAAGGTGCAAGAGAGTGAATGATGAAGTGGAAAGATGGAAGAGGTGCAAAGTTTCTGCAGCACGTTGTCATGATCAAATTGCATGCGGAACATATGCTTTTACATTAAGTATGAGGCCAAACACTCTGTTTTATGTAATTATATTGTCGTCACAAAGTTACTGCCTTTCTGGACCAAGTATTCTTAGCAGTTGTTCTAGTCTGCAGCACTGAAAGGAGAACAAGAGTGACCTTGTCATTGCATATTTATTACCATAGTTCTACTGAGTGCATTTGGTTAGAAGGCATCATCAGAATAGGCACTCAGCACAGTGTTAGCTTCCTGGAGAAGATACTAAAACAAAAGCTCTTTTTCAACAAATAGTTTCTTCTCAGCAGGAATTAAAGCCCTACAAAACCAAATCCAGGGCGTACAGGACTTTTGTAGATTTTTCTACCAAGCAGCAAACTAACCTATATCAACTAGGCCTCTCAAAATTCGCTTCAGGGGCAGATGATTTCTCCACCCCTTATTCTACAGCCACTGGAAGAAAATAAGGCAAAAATTTTACTAAGCAAGTGAAAAAAAATAAGCCTTTTATTGCTTTGCATTCTTTTCATTTTGCTGAAATAGCTTGGTGCTACAGCAGTAGTGAATGCCATTCAGAGCTATCTGAACATTTTCATCGTTATTTACTATTTTTTACCTAACAAAGAAGTTCAACGAGTCAAGGTACCAAATAGTTAACTAGTCATCAGTTAACTGGTATCCGGGCAGGTAAAGGGAGAGCGATGATGTGGACAGGTTTTATACACAGAATCTAAATGGAAAGAAACTGATCTAGGCATCATTTTTTGCCTTACCATTTTATTCTCTCCTGATGAGCATGATTGCTTGGAGACCTCCCTCAAAACTTCGCAAAATAGGAATGCGTCTCTTCTTCGGGAGTTCAGGGCAGATGGAGGTGCATAGGGAGAGAAACAGATGCATAAATACATACATACATATAAACACACGGAGAAAATACACAACGGAGTGGCGTGATACAAAGGCTTGAATTCATATGCTGTTCTCCAGAGGCAGACATGAGCAAAGTCTCCATAACATTCCAGACACGCACATTAATTCCATATTCCACACATGCCTCGCTATGAATTCTGTGTATACCATCTATTTACAGTTCACCTGTTTTAAAGAATTGGAAGAAACCACAGTCATCCTGTATCCCTCTACCTAATCAGCGAGTCTCTTCGACACCATCAATTCAAATACACTGCAGCTGGCGAAAAAGATGAGATAGCACCAGTGCCTTAATGTCTTGCTAATAAGTAATGGTATGAGCATAGTAAAAATTGTTGTCTTTGATGCTGACAGGAGCCAAATTGCATGCAGTATTTCTGCTGGTGTGCAGTATACATTCCCCCCACCAGTGAGAAATTCCCGCATCTAGGATTTTGTCCCTTTGCTCCTTTGTCCCCGAGTACATTTTGCCTATCCTGGGCCTCACTCAGAGATGGTTGTGAGAGGGGAAGAAGAGAAATTGCACCAAGAAACTGCAGCTAGAATTGCCCATTTGAACACAGTCTGGGCAGAGCTAAACGAGGAGGGTAGTGCACGAAAGACTAGTTGCAAGAACTGGCCTGGCCTTGCAGCCCATCATGGCACCACACTCGGAGACAAACTCCTGCTCTAAGGCACAAACGTGTCAAACCCGTGTGGCATGGGAAATTCAGCATAATTAGCATTGCTCTTAGGTTTAAAGCTGCATCAGAAATAGCAACGTGATAAAGACATCAAAACTCCCTGGGAAATGTCTTCCGCAGAAGCACTGCAACTCAATGCTTGGCCACATCCCCATTTTCTAAAAGAACTTATAACCGGTTTTGCAATCCTGAAGCTCTTTCTTTGTAAGCAGAGAGCAGTAAAAGAAAGAAAGAAAAAAAAATAAAAAGACTATGCTGCATCAGGAGCTACCTAACTTGCCATATTTATTAATTTCCTAACAGGTGCAAAAGCGACAACAAGGTTAGGACCCCGCCAGAGCATCGAGGTTGAGCGAACATCAACGGGTCGCTCTGATTATATCCAGCTGCAGCATTATAAATCCCAAGGACTCAAAGGTAAGGTTTAATTTAAAATAAGTAAGCTAAGGTGTTCAGATGTCCTGCTATGACTTATAAAGAAACTTGACATCTTTTTAGTGAAGCTATGCAATAATAATGCTCTGATGATTAATGCATAATAGATACTGGGCCTTGAGATCAGAATACTATTACTCTAAAAGATATATTAGATTTAAAAAAGATATAATTTTCCCTCATTTTGACACTAGTGTTTTCAATGAGGCTGGCTACATAGAACATTTGAAGAAGCTTCAAAACAATATTTATTTTCCTGGCCAAAAAAGTACAGATGCTCAGTATTGCAAATATAGGAGAATCCAATTTTAAATTAGTTTCATCTCATAAATATGTTAATATATTTACTTAGAATTTCACATAAAATTCATTCTGTGCCCAGTCAGTTCTATAATTCCAAAGAAGCAAGATATAGTCTTCATATATAATGAAGAGACCAAATCAGTGCTTAACATGCAAAACTTCCCTCACCTTAATGAAGGAAAGGGACTTCTGTAACATTTGAGGAAGAGAGGGAACAGTCACACAAAGAATAAGGGTTCACCTTCCCTAGTCTAAATCAGACCTTATCAGCAGTTTCAGAGAGACATAAGCAAACTAGGAGAATGGGAAATGCAATGGCAAGTGAAATTTAATGTTGACAAAGTAATGTATGCAGTAGGAATAATTTATATTCCTAGTAAGCTTTAAATCTGCTATTTCAACATAAAAAATAACCAGAGTATTTCTCCTGCCCAAGAAAAGCACAGGTACAAATTTTTTTTTAAGATACAAAGGAAAGCTATTCTGAAAGTGTTATGAAAACACCAGTGATGGTTCTTCATCAGAGGTGTCATGGAAAATGATACATCAAAGACAGAAGTGGTCTGAAGCAGATCCTGGGAATTAGCTAAGTGTAAAGACATGCCTTTTTAAGGACAGCCAGAACTTGGAGTTGTTAATTTTAGAAAACAAAAATGCAAGAAGTGCCATGATAAAGCCTCCAGTAACCTGGTGTGATGTAAAGGGAAATGACTCTTCTTCACAAGCAGGAATTGAAATCTAAAGGTGGAAAATTGAAAGCTGATTACGAGGAAAATTTTCTCACCCTGCACCATTCCCTGGTGGAACTTGTTGCTACTGAAGTATTGTTAAAACCAGGAATTTAGAAGCATCCAGGATAATATACGAATAAGAAAACTAGTCAGAATTTAATACCGTATCAACAAGAAAGTGTTTTAGGAGGGATATAGAACTGATTAAATAGTCATTAACCTTATCCTCCTCAGAAATGTCAAGTAAAAGAGGCTGCTGAGGGGATAAAGTCTTGGATGGACCCATCTGATTTAGCTCAATAAGGTGCATATTCCTGCTCACTTTGCTGCTGCTTCTCTACTATATTTATGTGGCATAGTTAGTAGAGGGTTTTTTGTAAGGCCTTTTCTATGAAGCCATATACATAACCAAGTAAAAATTATATTTGAGATCAGGATTTTCTGTCCTCTTCTCATAGCAATTTTGGTGTTTTTGGACACAAAAGGCAACAAATCTGCTCCAGTCTTCTTCCACCCAAAGCATATCTGTAAAGAGATGATACTATCTCCGTTTTGAAGAACATCCTTATCACAGATCTGTTTATTTCTTAAAGCAAGATGGCCCCACTAGATGATATAGTGTTATCTAATTTATTTAGTGGGTATATAGCCTCAGCAAGAGCCTTTTTTGCAGTCTGGTTGTCTTTTTCCTTTTCACTGATCCAGAGAATTCCTTTAATTTCAGACTCACGTAAGGCCAGTGTCTTTAAATGTTGATTTATATTAAAACAAGTATCTCTAGCAGTTAGTTCATTTTTCTTTGATATGTATTGAGCAAGACTCTTAAGAAAATAATAACTGCACCACAGAATTGGTGTCCCCATTTAGAGATTCACAAGGAATTTTATGAAGATTTCAATGTTATATGTGAAAGAAACGCAAACCTTAATCACCATGAAAATAGACATGGCTCAGGCACCTATGCGCAAGCTGGGAAACCTGGGCTCAGTTTCCTTCCCTAAATAAGGTAAAAATTTGGCAGCTTGGGCTCAGAGTAATGCTAATACGCTTATATAATCTGAAGAAATCTTTCTCCAAGCATAGATATTCTGAAAAGTTTAGACAAACTCCAAGATAAATGCCAACCCCCCAGTGCTGGTTTTCCCCTAGTCTCTTAGCTGGATGCCAACACTTGCACAAAGCCCCAGAGCTGCCACTGAAGTGGGACTCCTGGGAGAAGACCAGATGGGGTAACAACAGCACTGCAGTGTTTCCAACAAAAAGAGACACTGCAGGTTGTTTTCCAATACCTTGTTGACATAAAACTTCCCTTCTGCATGTGTGTTGGTGTACCCAGGGTTAGAATGAATCAGCAACGCGGCGTCAACACCGTGTGAGCCTTCCCATTAGCGAACACCTGTTGATAATTTAATAGCCTGAAGAACAGCTGAAAAATGAGACACATTGCTGGCAGCCAGAGTATCTATTCAGCAGTAAATCTTTCCTCTTCAGTGGGCATTCAAGGCACTTGTGACTATACTCCTGTTTACAACGGCTTAGCTCTGTTGATATTTGTGTGTGAAAAGGAAATCAAGACAAGGAGGCAATGTGTTGGCATCCCAGCCAGACTGGTGATCTGCCTCCATGGCATGCCTCAGCTAGGGTTAATCCTTCACAGACACACACGTAAACACAACACTCCAGCAACAAATTCCACTTGAAACAAGATATTTACAAAATAAGGTATTTTACTTGCAGGAGAGAACTAAAAGGAGAAAGGCAGTTACTACCTGAGGAAAACAGACAAAGACAGAATTCAGCATGTCTCTCTTAATGGTGTCTTTTATGAAAGGCTTTGGAAGGTCTCACTTTAGTTCTGATGTGAAATGAGAACGTATGTGAGGTTGTCTTTATTTCCTTATCAATATGGGCTTCCTGTTTGCTGATTCTCTAATCCTTCGCTGATGGGTGACCAGCACAACTCAGCTGAGTCACAGAAGTGCCCAGATAAGATGCCTGCAGCTGTGACCAGGTGTTTTAGAAGTGTAGGCTATGTATGGTGTCTAGGTATAGGCTGATGCTGCTCCCTCCACATTGCTTAACCTCTGAAAACTTTGGTCCAGGTGTAAAACTTCACCAGAGCAAAATTTATGAGCTGTAAAGGAGGTCATTTGCAATGAAATTGTTTGTAAAGCTAAAACTACTGTGTCATGGAGGGACAGGATACTGACGCAGGTAGTCAGCAGCACTGGCTTTGCATCATGTTCATGTTCCCTTGTCATTCCCTATGTGAGTGGCGAATCGTTGCTCCTCTTTTAGAAGCCCTCATCCGCAGGACTTAGCCACAAACTTCACCATGGCAATTAGAGTCATCGTCAACAAGATCTGAACACCCTCTGACTTGCAACTCATCTCTGTTCAGATGCACAGCACTAAAATAACATCTAGCTGTTAAAAAATTGATTAAGTATGTGCAAAATATCTTGCCCATAACAACTGTTTGACAGTCATTGTCTAATCTATTTATGCAGTGGAATTAATAAAAAAAAAAAGCAAAAGTGTTTATAAAGGAATATTGAAACCATTTTTCAAAACCTCCCCTTTGTAGAGGCATGGTTTCAGTTCCAACATTTAAATCTCAGTGACAGAGAAAAATACAGAAAATGCAAAAAAGAAAAAACCCCAAAAAACAAAAAACCACGAACAACAACAACAAAAAAAACACAGAATACTTAATGGAAAGCTTTGCACAAGCTATTATGGCACCTTCAAATAGATCCCTTTTAATTAATCCCTTTTCCTCATAGGAAGGCTTGTATCCTGTATTTGAACTATGTCATTAACTCCCACTTTGAGTGTAGACTTTTCCCCAACGTTCTCCATTAACAAATATCTTTGGACATTCTCATTGTCTGATTATTCTAATTAACAAGAAGGACAAATCCAGAAGTTTCCAAAATACGTGTGGCTGAAGACACATGCATCTGTAAGACCAAGGACAGGAACTTTGGGTTAGACTGCTGAATCTTTATTTTGTCTAAAGTAGAAATGATCAGTGCACCTCTCACTAAAATGAGGAAAAGGAGGTTTTAGGGAAAGGATAAAGTCAGAGAAGAGATTCAGCTGTGCAAGAGCCATAGAAAAGACAATGTAAGAAAGCAGCAGTTTCTTTAAGCTTGATTCTTGCGTAAATAATGCGATTTTGTGTATGTAGAATCTATTTTACCTAAGCAGGTAGATCTGATTTTGCATCCTCTCTCACTTTTTCCCTTTTTCCTGTATTAGAATGAAGAGGTCTGTCCAGTCGGGCTCTTAATGCAGTGGATGAGGTGCCATAAGGCCAGAGCAAAAGCAGGAGAAATACTATGGCAAAGCAGGGACAAGGCATCCCAAACTCAGAATTTCTCTCATATAATGTAGATATAACAATGGAACAGAGCCTGGTTTAGAAGTTGGAGTGGAAATCTTTTACTAGGTAATTTCAGGTCATTCTGTCTCAATTCCTCCAAACCTTTCCTCCAGGAGAATTAATGAGGTTTTTCCTAAAGCTTCAAACATCCGTCTACTACCCAGCTATTCTCTAGTCCAGTCAAGCTTTTTAGAAAGCCCATGACTAATGGTTTATATTCATTTCCAGCAAATCACTCTGGAAAGGGATTTTCTCCACATGCAACTATTAGTAGTTGCAAGGGGTTGCTTGGATGGCAAGCTGAGGTCGATCGTTAGGATTTCACCACCGTGTTCAGAGTGACAGATTCAAAAGCTCAAAACCCTTATTTAACAAGAGAATTGGAAGTAAAAAAAAAAAAACAAAAGAAGGCTGAAAGAGGGACGGGGAGAGAGGCAGTGAAAGGTTTGGGTTTAATATCATGCAGACTCCCTGGTTGACATTTATAATCACATCTTGAAACCCTTCCCAGAGAAGTATGTCACTCATCCGTAGCAAAATCTGAATATTGTTTTCTGAAATTTGTGTGTTTTCTCTTTTTTTTTTTTGCATTTTGGATGTTTTAGTGTGTCATTAATTGCTTTTTATTTATTAATCCATTTCTCTTATGGCTAATCTTAGAGACGGACATGTGATTTTTCATCTTTTAACTCATTTTGCCTCGTGTCACTGAATGTTCTAATTGGATGTGTTTCACTGAGTAATATAGAACTTAGTTAGAAAAGGATTAGTCATGTTGAATGTGCTGTTGCCATCCTGGAAGAGGATGAATCTGTAAGACTTCAATTTTAACCTTTTTTATGAATATTTTTAAATAGAAATGTTCTAGAAGTATGTTGTAAATAGGTATCCATCCGTATCTTGGTCATTGTGGACTGGGATAAGGCTCATTTAAATAACTTCTGGAGTCATTTCCAGCAGGACTATAACTTCTAGGAACATATGAAATAAACTGTGACCCTTTTGAATTAAATGGAAGTGAGCCAATTTTAATAAGTGGATTTTATTCTTTTTTTTTTTTTTTCAGTTCCATGAAGACCGTGAAAAATTGGACCAAAATATTTGGCTGTTGCTTTTAGATGGATTTCTACCCATGGAATGGGTAAATAATACTTGTGCCTGGTACCAGGAAATGGCTTGAAGCTATGGAATGATCTCCTTTACTTTTTCATTGGAGAAAAAAAAAAAAAACAATGACCTCAGTGGACTTCTGGATCAGGCCACTTGGAAACAGAAAATAGAATTGGGTAGGACTATCTTTGTCCAAGTAACAAGGAGAGTATTTTTCAGCACTATTTTTGACAGCAGCTAAGCAGAGAATTAGAAATTCAGCCAAGAGCTTTTTCAAAGATCTCACCAGTTTTAGAATAATACATGATTTGACTGAAGGCACTTTACATATAAATCCATATTTTTATAAAACACTGAAAAATAATTGCTCTAAGATATTTACTTCAAAAATATCAAGTAATTTAAAAAAATAACTGTTTAAATAGTAGTTTTGAAGATCCTTAGTATAATTTTTGCTTATTTAGGGTGGTATTCATCTTGTTTAAATGTCACTTTCTGAAAACTGATGTCTTGTCCCAGCTCGGCACTTTCAAATTTCAGTAAAATCATAGGGGCAGTTAGCCTACTAAGACACAAGGGGAAGATTTGTCCACTGACTACCAAGGGAACCAACAAGGAAGAACAGTTTGAACAAGATAACTAACATCTTAGCCTGATCTTCTTAAACAAAACAAACCTAGTCCTCCATACAGATGAGAAGGGCTTGCAAAGGTGCCCAATTCTTACCACCATGGCACTTCTATATTGTTGAGCAGTCATACAGAGCAAAGAGAATAATCAAATGACAATATAAAATATCCAAATTCTCCTTGGAAGTCATTTTTCAGTCTGTTGTTGTTCCAGGAAAGTCTGTTAACTCCAGTGGTAATGTAAAACGGATAGTCTTGGGTCATGAGGATACGTACTTCAAAAGAAAATCTCTGGTGGGAACCTGAGATGCAGGTAACATCCAGGGATGAAGGTGATTTATTCTGATCTGTGGCTAGTGACCTTCTTCAATTTTGAGGGTACTCCTGCATGGCAAGACAGCACAAGGTGAAATGAATCCATGGGCAACACAGCAGAAGCCAAACATACTCTGTGGAATGGATCACATGGTTGTGACCTTCATAAATGTGACTTATCAGCTTGTGTGAACAGTTGCTGATGGGGAAGAGAAGTTATATTACAGCACTTGGCATAATTAGTGTTATCCACCTACGCTTATTTTCCTGTATTTTTTTTCATAAAATTGTGGGTTTTTTTCTAAGAGAAAATTCTGAGGCAAGAAGAGGCAGTATCAGACATGGTGCCAAGGGACAAAGAATGCTAATTACTTTCTTTAAAGTCCCAATGAATAAGATCAAAGGTACATTTAAAAAAAAAAAAAGTTTCCATAGCTTCATAAATGATTTAATGATAGTTGTAGTCTAGTGAATTATATTAACGAATTTTACCATTCACAATGCTTCTGTTTGAGTTTTTACTTAGTTTATAACCTATCCTCTGCTAACTTACATCTGAAAAATTTTGATTGGCAGCATGAGAGCCTGCAGCCTTAAAAAAAAATAAAGAGCAAAAAAATTTTAGATTAAAAAAAGAGACAAAAATGCATAGAACCTAGGTGACACTTAATTAGGGAGTCATAATAAGTTCGTGGAAAAAGCAGAATGAGAATACAAGATGTATACTCCCCTCCTCCGCATTAACAATCCTCTAAGTTATCGTCAGAAGAAGAGATAGGGCACAGAAAAATATAAAAAAGGGAGAACAGAAAAAAAAAGGTAACTCTGGGGCAAGAAAAAACAGCAAAGCCAAAGCACGATAGGTTGAGATTTCACTAGAGCACTGAAATTCATCACTTGAGTTCACGTTCAGTAAGGTCTCTGGTTCAACATTTGCAAGGCCGAGGTCTTCTAGACTGCCTAACTTCCTGGCCTTAGCAGAGATGGGGCATCGTAGCCAGACTAGATGACATTAATCATCACACTATACGTTCAGCTGGGCAGCCACTTTGAAATTAATAGGCAAGGACAGCTGTCTTAAAGGGTTCAGCAAAACCAACCATGACGTTAGGATGGCTTGTTGGTATAGAAAAGTTGGCAGTTATAGCTGCTGCTAGTATGAAAAAAAAATAATATTCCCTTATAGTTGTGTTAACATAACATCTGAGTCTGAGAACTGCATTCTGGATAAAAATATATCACTTGATTCTGCATTAACACTTTAACTCTCTAGAGTGAAAATGGGCCAACACCTGATTTTCTCAAACCGGAATATAAAAGGAGATTTTCTTGCCACTTTCTCATTTTTTGAAAAACAAAACAAACAAAGTGTTCTGCAAATTTGACCAGGGAAATAAAGGAGAAAGAAGGGGAAAATCGATTTTCCCTGTTCCTGCCCTCTCATCCACTCACTAAATACAGGAATAGTGAGAAAAGATAGGTCTGAGTCACAGGGGAAAAAACATCAAAGGCAAAATAAAATCTTCTCATTGAGTTGAAACATTGCCATTTCCCTTACCCTTTCTGGAGCACTTTGGAATGAAATTTTCTCATTTCTTTACTTTCATGGGGAAATAAAAAGCCAGGAATCCAGAGGGAACATTTTCCGCTTGGTGACATGGTTTGGCAGAAACAGTGGAGGAAGAACAGGTAGAGGGGAGAAGGAAATGGTGCCATCAGTTTAACATGTGCCACCACACCAATTAATGGGATCTCTGGTTATATGGAGGCAGCCCCTCACTAAGGGGCAGTAGATGAAACGGGAGGAGAAGAAGAAAGACAAGCGTGAAGACCCACCTTCCGTCTGTTGACTAACCCAGGCTGGCTAATTAGCTGACAAACCATCACTCTTTCAGAAGAAACAAGCTGTGAGAACTGAATGCGTTTGCTGTGGTAACAAAGTTAAGCGTGTTCAGTTGGTAAGAAAGGCTGTTTAAGAGCTGTAAGTCTCCTTGATGACAGTGCAGTTTGGGGAAAGCCTAGAAAAGCTCTAAGGAGGAGCTCAGTCAGGAACTGGTAAGTGTGGGTTGAAGCAAATCTGTTGTAATGACACATAAAATTGGAACTTCAATCATGATGAGCTTATGAAGAATAATCAAATGTCTGCTAGGCTAAGATTCCTGGACCCCTCCTGCATTCAAAGCCCTAATGAAAGGCATTTTGTTGACATCTATCAATATTAAATGAGACATAAAGATGAAAACCACTTTGTAAGGGACGTGAACGGAAATTTGGTGGAAAGGACTCCTGCATGGTTCCATGACTGGTAACGATGCAATTCGTTCTCTCACGATACATGTCTGTGCACATGGCTTGTTTGCTGAGGCCACTCAAAGCAAAGTTGTAATTCTCTTAGCTGTAAAAGCAGAGTTGAATGATTTGGACTTGGTAAAAAAAAAAAAAGTCTTCTTTCAAGACGCTCAAGAACAGAGAGGAGGTAGGTGTCCTGCCCTGCTTCTCCCCTATCCCTGACTACCTGCTGGACAGAGATGCAGGCAAAGAGATGCATGTAAAGATGCATGGTCAGACAGGGCTGCACATTGGGTGCAGATGGGAGATGCCCTACCTTAGACTTGGGGACACTTTGATGGCACAGCATGAAATAGGATCATAGCTTAGGATAGGATAAAATAACTTTAACGTAATCATAATCCGTACATTCTCCCTTGGAGCAAGAGAGCCTCGTAACAGTCAGTGTTGCTGAGTTTTTCAGTTTGGCCACAGAGCACGCAAGGTTTATGTGAATCACTGTCATAGGGCAAGTTTAAATTGTGATGAGTAGCTTATATGTAAAAGCAGTATTTCTGCATCAAGTAATAATGCTGTGTTTCCTGGGAAATGAATGGTTGAAATCCATCCCTTGTCACACAGTAATACGCACAATAAATGTAATTTTAAATCCATTATAATGCTGCCAAATACATTAAACAAAAATATACGGAGGTTTTATCCACCAGAAGATTTACAGATTTCCTGAGTGGTACATCATTATCAGAACTGTCAATTTGAAAATAAAAATTGTCAAACCGTCACTGGAACATAATAAAAGCTATGACAGAGATACGCAATAGCTGCTAAGTTTTTATAAAATAAAATCCTCAGCAAACCTGCTGTACACACGTTTATCACCTCTGTAGACTGCCAAGGAAGCAACAAAGCACCAAAGGAGGCCAAAAGGAGAAGTGCTGTACGCAGCATGGTTAACATTAAAGCTGTTGAAAAGCAATGTTGTGCCTTTAATGACAGCACCCATAGAGGCTGGCATCCAGAAGAGATAAAACCCCAGCTAGGAGATGATTGTTTGTTCTCACATATTTTTTTATCCAGGATTTGGTTCTCTTACTGGGCTCCTGGCTGGTCAGTCTCACACTTCTTCTCTTACTTGGTTCATCTAGGGAAAAAGCAAGTAGTAGTTTTGTCACAGTCTGCAAATAATTATGAAAGGAAATTTCCATCATGTTGCTTTGGAAGAACTTTCCCTACCTGCTGACCTGCCTGATGTGTCTGGATCCCAGGAAGCTAGTCCCATGCATTCTTTGGTTTAATAACATCTCTCCATTCTACGTCCTTTTTGCTTCTTCCACCCCGTTATTTCCTTGCAAAAACAAAATTACCCTGGGAGGTTGTTGAAAGTCCCACTCATTATCACTTCATGTCAATGCTTGGTGAAACTTTTTTTGACCACAGAAGTAAAATATAACAGAGAAGGCAACCAGTGTTTCATTCAAAAGAGTTAACAGTTGCATACTTAGCAGCATTAAGAGATCTGAATAACTGGAAAAAAAATATAAAAGCTAGGTGGCTTATTAACAGAACAGGAGTAGTCATAATGAAGTCCCGTGGCTGAAAGTTGAAGCAAGATTATCTCAGATTAAAAGGAGATCTGTATTTTATAGGGTCAGCACAGTTAGCCATTGAAGTGACTGGTCAGGGGCTATGATCACTGTCAAATAAAATCTTTATGACAAGCTTACAAGTCCTGAAAAATCTGATACTGATCAGAGCAGAGATACCGGTTTCATGCAGAGTGCTGTGCTCATTGGCAGGGTGTTTACTGTCTTACAAAGCAGTAGTTCTGGTTTCTGGAAGGACAAGGTAGCAAATTCACTGCAATGTATTCCAGAGGAACTGATGCACGAGGTGTCTTTAAGCTGTGGTAATTCCTTTGCACTTCCTCATGCTACGATTCTTCCAGCTGTTGGGGTATCCTAGGTTATGATCAACTTTATATGATTACTCTGCAACCACTGACCCTACGGTTACAACTTTATTCACCTTTGTAAAAAGTGTTATTTGGTCTCTTAATGCCATATCTTGTTAATAACATCTTTAAACTGTGGAACTCTATAGACTGATTTGAGCTGATGCCCAGAATGTCCATGGCCGGCCTGATTATTTACTCTTGCTGGACCTGCTGCCCAGATGTACATTCCTGTGTATTTCACACCATTACCTCTACAGTATTATTATTTATTAGCCTTACTTTACAGGAGGTAAATTGAGGTGATGAAGTGGTAATGAGTGGGACTTTCAACAACCCAACATACCTACTCCCGCTGCAGAAAGGAGCACTTCAGTAGGTCTAGTAATTGAATAAGAATTTCCCAGGCCACAAACGGCATGGGAGCTGTAAGAGCACCCTTGATTGCGTCGCTTCTCCCATTTGCACAGGAAAACCCCAAACGCTAAAGCAGTTTTTGCAGTACCAACATAATTTGGCTCTATTTGCACATTGTTGTCCTATCACTTCTGAAATCCTGGCAGCCAAAGATAGGCGTCCTGCTTTGGCTGTGGACATCTGGTCATCCCTGAATGGAGCCAGCAATGCTAATTAATTCTAGCAGAACACAACGCGTTGTTCTGTGCTGTCATCATTCACTGAAGGCAATGAAAGCTGCAGCCCTCTCTCTGAGGCTTCAAGCAAGCATGTGATTGGAATATTACTCCCTACGTGTTTCTTATTCTTCGCTACTCTTCATTTACACAGAAGAAAAGTTCAATTATTTATGATTGGGATTAGGAGTGGGCTAATTTAGCCTCCTGAGCCTGCCTTTGGCCACAGGAAAGCTTGCTGTTTACTGAAAGCACAACCAATTTTGTCCATTAGGATTTAACTGCAAAACAGTTTAAATGAACAGCTACCTTATCTTCACTCTTACCCCCTCCTCCCTGCACCAACACACCACAAACAAACAGGATTCAAAGCCAAATACCTTTCATTTCCAGTGAGGTTTAACTGCCTAATAGCCTGAAGTGGCTTTGAAAATACCTGGTTTAATGGCAAAAGTGCCTTAATGGGAGTGGTAGCAAATACTTCACATTAGCAGAAGAAGATAATAATTTAAAAATTCCAATTGCTCTATTTTATCAGTCTTGAGATCAAGCGGCATTTTCAGCACAGATGCCAATTATTTATGTATTAAGCTTCCTCCATCACTGGATGCATTTCCGTTCCAGATTGTTGTATATCACGCTTAAAAAGAGAGAAAAAAAAAAAAGAAAGAAAAAAAGAAAAAAAAAAAGGAAAAAAAAAAAAAACAAAGAGCTAGTGGAACCTGGAGCTGGATGGCAAGACATTGCTAGCTGAAAATATTTCAGTGGCAACAGTGATCTACTGGGATGCAGGGGCACAGGGGAGAGGGCAAATCTCAGTAAACCTCCCCTCAGACTTAGTTCATGTGCTTACCAGATCATATCATTAAAGTATATTTACTGGCTTTCAGATTTTTTTTCTTTTCGGATATTGCCAAATGTGGTGGCCGCAGCAAGAGCAGGGTGAGTAGTAACTCAGCAGTAATTTCCCTGGTGCCTGTAAATAACAAACGTCGTTAACAAATGAGTGATGGAGGTCAATGGGCCATACAGTCATTAGATGGTTTAATGATATGCTGCAGGTTATCTCAGGGCACAGTGCACTAATGACATTCTCGGCCTCCTCTGCAGCAAACAACCTCTGCAACCCGAGATAAGCAGTCATATCGCACAATACAATACAATAGCAAACAACTCCAGTGAGAAAATTTCTCTTCTAGTTGACATTTAATGTGCTGGTACCCACCATAAACAGGCCTGAGGATGGGACTGTCCCTCTTGAATCTGTTTTTGCTAACTGAGAAGCTATTAAAGGGCAGAAAACAAATGTCCTTAGACTTGTGGCTTAGGGATAAAGTGGTAACCAAGTCCCTTGGAGAAGAACGCACAACATGTAGCATCTTGTTTCATTTTTCTGGGTGTTCCTTGGCTTTTGAAAAGCATTGGACAAGCCCTATATTGTGCAGGGGTCGTACTCAGAGATCAAAGAAGACCCTGATAACCTGGAAGTCTTTGAATTTATGAGAACTGCTGGGTAACTTGTCAATGATGCTTCTTTGGAGTAAGATGCTAATCTAAGTTACCATAGGAGGTTTGGGGCCATGTTTGGTAAGTATAAAATGATAAAGTAACTTCAGTGTTACACCAAGAATTGAAACCAGTACCAGGATCGAGATGGTCAATGAGGGTAAAGAAACAGTGATTTATTTGGGCCTCACTGTAGCTTCAGTATCACCATGTAGTGTACATAGACAACAGCTTGCTTAAAGCAGCAGATCACATACAGCATCCTCTATGATCCCATCTGAATCAGCTTGCTTTTGTTTTAATCTGGTGCTCAATTAAAGCATGATTGCAGCAGCTTGGCTTCTAACCTGCTATTGCCTGACCACCCAAATGTTATAGCTATAGCAAGAACACTTAATAAGTTGAAGTCACTGCAACCACAGCAATTTCAGTCTTAATATAAAATTGTACAATTGCAAACTCTGTATTTACACTGTATCAAAGTCCACAAGGATTGTGGTTTCCACACCAGAATCCACACCAGAATCCTGCATTATGGGACTGCACCTCTGGCAGTATCATTCATTTAATGCAATGTCCCTAAAATGTGTTCTAGGGTTTGAAGGACAAAGATTTTCAAATGGCCTGAGGCCTATTTGAGCTGGGTTCACTTACACCATAGCAAAATGAAGCAAAGTCTGTCCCCAAGTCTAATAGAATGGAACAGCCTTAGTTTTTTAATAAAAATAAAGTCCACATCCTGGACCTCAACCTCATATACAGCTCTTATTACCAAAAAGGATGAGAAAAGCCTTAGGGGAGGCCTGACAAAACCCCACAAGCTTATTCTCAGTATGTTATCTTTGTGTCACCAACTGAGACCTGATCTTCTATATACATTCCTTCAGTTTATTCCATTTTATCACCTCTAACAACCCATTCTCAAGTGTTTAAAGCTTTTCTTCCTCCCCTCCCCTGCTTCTCGCTGTCTAGGTGAGGCCCAAAGTGAAAGGCTGTCTCAGGAAGACAGGTTCACATGATGTTCCTGGGCTTTTCACACTTTGCAGGATGTACAACCAAACCTATTAAAGCAGCTGTAGCTTAACAAGAACAGATGTGAGAGGTTTTTGTTTCCTGACAGCTGTCGCTACGAATGGAGAGGAGGACTGCATGATATAGGTGACATATGTAGAAGGCAGTAAACAAGCTAATGCCATGGTAGATGCTCCCTCTAATTTGCGCAGAATTTGCTACAGTGGTTTAATGTCCTGGTCTGGAACTCATTCAGTTTCTTTTCAAAGCTTTCGTACCTGCAGGGCCTTTATAAAAGACAGGATTTCATATTTTGGGGGAAGAGGAGTATGAGAAATGATCGTAAATGGGGATCATTCCCTTTTAAAACGCCTCTTACTCAACAGCAATCAATCACATAATTATGTATAATACTTTCTGGTGCAATTCAACCTTTGGCCAGTGCTACACTGGGGAAATTAACCAGCAGAACTATGCCGTAATAACTTCCGTTATAGCTATTCTGGTATAATTTAACTGTTCTGGAATAACTCCCCAGTGCAGACATTCAGTTCCAGAATAAAAGTGATCTTATTCCAGAATAATTACTCTGCTACCAAAGGGGAATAATCACTCCAGAATCACTCCACAATCATTGTAGAAAAAAATATGCAGGGAGTTATCTGGGCATAGCTACCCAAAAAAATGTTGCTCTAGTGCCAGTTAATTTTCTCATGTACACAAAATCCTTAGTAGTCTTTGGCAGTTCTGTGTCTTATTATACTTAGCTGTATTTAGTTGATAATCTGCATAAAATTAAGCACAAAGATTTAAATGGGATGTGTTCAACTGAGTGAATTACCTTTTTTACCTGGTCTGATACACATATAGTTCAAGTGTTTGCAGTAAGCACATGCCTAATCTGAGGGAAAGAAAAAAAAATCTGTTTGAGCACTTGCCTTCTGCATAAATTACGTGATTTAATCCGCCATCACAGTCTGAAGTTTATTCTCTGCAGACTACAACAACATATAGTCAACAAACAAACAAATACGCACACACAGAAATGTTTTGAATTCCGGAATTCACTTGGTATTTAGCACATACACAAGGACTGCAAAAGTAATATCAGAAGAGCAATATTTCAGTCATAGTGAAGCTGTGGATCAAAAGAGCTAAAATTCCATAAGTTCACACTTAAAGTCATCATTAATCTATTTATTCTCCGAAGTCTAATGTAAATAGTAATGTTTTGGTGTTCGGGGCTAAAGAAGCTCTTCATCTGTATTCATTGCCACTTTGAGAGGGCTTTAACCAAGGCAATGGCAAAAGCAGGATTTCCCAGGCTGCGACTTTGATCACAGTTCATTTTAGAAAGACCTGCAGGAGTTTGGAGAGGCATCCTATTTGGTTAGCCAAAGAGTTACTCCGAAAACCATCTGACACCAAAAGAAACATTCCTGCTGCATCTTAGTCGAACACTGAGTCTGAACCAAGATAGAATTAGTTTTCCATGAGACTTTTTTAGCTGCTCCAGTTTCAGTTATGTGAAACTGGAAATAAAAGTGAACAAACAAAAATGTTCCTTAAACTTAAATATATTCATGTCTAAAAAACAAAGTTTAAATTAAAAGCAAGAGGAAAAAATAAAAAGGAAGTCTTCAAAGAGTGAACACTATCATCCTGTTTTAATTTAAATCAGAAACTGAGGTTGGTAAACTAGTATTTATTTGAGGTTAAGGGGTCTTTTTCAGTTATTCTGCTGTCTGTGAAAGCCATACATTTAGAACAGGATCGCAGCAGTCTCTGGGCACCAGAAGGGAGGCCCTCGGCAGCTGTCAGAGGCAAACCCTTAGCTGCTGCTTCTTAATGCACAATTTTATATATGCTCTGTGTTAAGAGAGTTGGGCAGACACACAGATTGCTCTCTGTTTTGAAGGGATGGTAAATTGTTCTTCCACAGTGCAGTTATGGTTATTTCATTGTAATGAAATCCTATTTTAACTTTCCTCCGTCATTTTCTTGCATTTTGATTAGAAGGATGGTTTTGGACAGAAAATTGCCCCAATGGTACTGAAAGTGAATGATGGAATTTCTGCAAAGTTTGAAGAAAGATATTTTGCATGGTTTGGGAATTATTATCCTAAGCTTTACCTGTGTTTTTAATCATTGGTTTTCTCTTTGCTGTTCACATCTTTGCTTCAGATTTCAGTATTATCTCCTTGGGATGAGGTGGCTGTATCTGCAATGCACTGCTTATATTTATTTAGTCAAGAAGTTGAATTTGATTAGTTAGGGATCTCTGGGAGAATTGGCCAGTGATTTTAGAAGCAAACCTCTCTAGTTTTATATATGAGGGTGCTGAGGCTGATTATATTGATGCCTGACTTGTCTTTAAGTTTGTCAGAAGTCAGAGGATGCTGTTATCACCTGACAAATTGCGTTGATTTGAAGAACTGCCCAGCCTTGCTCTGCAGATGTAATCCAGAGTAAGTCTTCACCACATCTCCCCACTCAATAATTAAATGTATTAATTCAAAATCCATCTCAAAATGTTCCTACTGGGAGTCATGAGGTATTGAGCTGATAAGAAAACACTCTATGAGACAATTCAGTTTCCTCTGGACGATACACATAGTTGCTAGAGTATACAAGGATTTACTTTTTATGGGTATTAGAACAATTTACTTTGGAATCCATTTTTAGAGATGTTTTCATTTAACAGATGGAGATAGTTTTCCAAACAACGTTCACACCTGCAGTGTGAAGTAGCTCTTTATGGCTATGCATTTTGTGGCAGCAGAATTACAAAGTGATCTATATGGCATTACTGTAGTTCCTTTGTGAATGTTAATATTATAGCCACTTGGAAAGCTGACCAGAAAACCTAATCAGACCGTACAGCAAGTCCCTCCTCTTCCAAAATTATACTTCCCAATTTCAAAATGATGTCTGAAACTGGTTGTGACTTTATTCCAGTGAATCCAAAATAGCCCATTTCTTTTGCCTTTTAATTGCTTTTAATTTGACTGCAAATTTTGCATGCCCAGTTTCAAATCAGAACAACTTTTTATAGCCCAGTTTTAAGTGCCAGCTTGATAAAATATGATTATTACCATAGCAGGTTTACTCTACAGCTGAACTAACACGCATTAAATTTCATAAACCTTCTTTATTTTTACAAACATTGGTACATCTTTGCTGTACCAGGAGAGAAAAGGTAACAAAATGGCAAGATTTCAAGCATGTGTTGTTTTTACAGAGACAATGCAAATATTTAAAGCAAAAGAAGACAAATATTCTTATTAGGAGATTTAGCGCTCATTTTTAATGTATGGTTGGTGAGAGTTAGCTCTGTACAGTGGGTTGGTAAGAGCTGGCTCTGTACAGTGCTTCTCCAAGTGTGTTTTTGCATGGAAATGTCAGAAAATAAGCATCAAAAGTAGAAGTGCTGAGGGAAAGCCAGACCATGTGCAGTGGTGGTTGTAGATCTGGTCATGTGTGGTAGCACAGATTCACACATAGGGAAAAACAAAGCAGATTTGGGGGAGGTTTGTGTTCAAGAAGCAATATACAGCGGGACATGTGGGCCTACAAAACATATAGGAGGGCAACTAGCCTTGCTTAGCCAAAATAAATATTTTTATGGTTTTAGGAAGGGGAGGACTCAGACAGAGAGATACTCTGCAGTCGAATGAGGCAGTTTTCTAGAGAGAGACTGAAATACTCTGCTGCTGGGTTTGAAGGACACTGCCATGTCCCTGGCTGTTAATTAAGTGATGGTGTCCCATTGCCTTCAGTGGTAAATAAAGGACATTCGGGAAATTTAAAGCCAGATTGGCATTCATGGAATTGACTGCTAAGAGGGACAACCTATTCCCAAATCCTTTTTTTTTTTTTTTTTTTTTTAGATTGCATCATTCTTGAAGGCTTTGTTCTGAGTTGTTCAGTGTATTGTGTCTGGAAAACAAATAGATTCTGCCGTGTGTGTTCCTCACTAAGAGGAAGGAGAAGGGAAATGTGAAGAAAAGGAAGAAAAATAAAGCAAACCTCCTCTGGGGACCAAAGGATAAAACAAATTGCAATCTAAGGCTTCATTTTGATCACTTATAGCTTGCAAGCTTACCCAGAGCATAGTGCCTGGGAATACCCATGCTCAACTTAGGCATGTAATGTCTGGCTGATTTCTTGAAGTATCCCCAAAAAACTTGGTGATTGGTGTGCAGTATACAGCTCATTGGCAAAAGCTAAGCACAGACATGGGCTTTCTCCGATGGTTGGTTGGGGTGCACTTGCTCCAGGAGCTCTATGGAGGGTAAAAGCGTCTATAGGCTTCTGCAATTATTCCACAAGCATGGAATTGGGATAATGTTCATGCTTTGAGTCCCACCTCCGCATCCTTTCTGGATACACAACAGGTCTGGGCACTGCTTTGCTGTGGGATTTGTTTCTGTATACTTTGAAAGGGTTTTACAGGAAGCAAATTAAGTGCCTGGCTGGCTGAAGCTGCAGCTGAAACATTACCACAGCACTGGGAAATTCGGTGGGTATCATCAGATTTTTGTGAACTAATGTCAGGCTTCCTGAGCCGCTGCATTATTTGTGCCTTGTGGGAATACAGCCAATATTGTCTCAGGATTGCTGGAGCAACTCGCAGAACAAAACCTGCTGATGATTTCCTGCTCCACACTCCTTATCTGCCACCCTTTTGCCAGTGATTTCCTGAAAGAGATATCACAGCCCGTCCAGATGCACAGGGCACCTGATGTATTCTTCTTTAGAAAGTGCCCGTCTGCTTGGCCTACTTGCCTTGTCTTTGTACTCATGCATGTTTTTGATAAATAAAATCATGGCTACATTTTCAAAAACGCTCAGCACGTGTTTAAGCCTCTAAATGCAGCGGCTGCTTTTTCGGGGAGGGCTCAGCTCCTACCAGTTTCTACTAGTTCCACTAACTACCACTAAAACGTTGGGCCCTTACTGTGAAGAATGATCATTTTAGGAAATCTGTCCCTTTAGAGCCAAAACCAGACATCTTCAGACCACCTCAAACTTGTGCCTTTTCTTGTCTAGCTTCAGGACCTTACTCTAGCCTATCACGCATGCAACGCATCTTTCCTTGCTTCCTATCCTAGCTACCCTGGTAAAATTCAAATGTGTATTTCCTTTTCCATAATTCCTTTTGATGTCTCTCCTCTGTGACACTGTGTCATACAAGCTGAGGAAGCAGCCTGTGTAACAGAAAGTGACACAGAATAATGTGTGGTGTCAAATATATTAAACATTTTAAGGCATCACAGACCTGAAGGATTTCAGATAAAAGAAACAGTTGTTTGAATCCTTAAAAGAGGTATAAAAAGCCACATGAAGGCTGGTATTTATACCCGAGCTTTAATCAGGCTTCTTATTTCTATTTAATGTGGAGACCTGTGCACAGTTAAGGCACAGTGTTAGACTGCAATTGCCATCAGATTTTTAAGAGTGTCATTTTGAAAGGTCAGACTTCTTTTTACATGCTATTGGGATTTTCCATTTTTCCCTATGGATATAGAGGTTGGCAGCAGGATCAAGCCAAAAAATATCAGCATCTCCTGGGAACTGACTCTCTGACAGCCGATAGCGAAGTGGGATATTTTGGGTGGGATCGGGGAGGTTCGTGTTGCGTTAGCTTCAAGGCTTCCCTGATTTTGTCATTTGTGATGCTTTTTGGCAGCTGAACACACTTAGTGCTGAAGGCCGGTCTAAGGAGGGAATGTGGAAAGCTATTACGAAACAGCTAGAGATTTTAACCCAGATGCATGTAGAAGGATGAAGGTGAAAGCCCATGTGAGATGCTAGTGGGATAGGCCAAGAACATCCTACAGTATCTTCCTCCTACTTTTTGCCAGGAAATTTGTTCCTGTGGGGGGCACTAACAACACTTACCCTTTCCAAAAACTTCCAATTTTTACATTAATTAACCTATTACTCTGATGAAGATTCAGTTTTGTTACATGGCAAGATATAAAACTCAACTGCTGAGGACTGCTACCTAATACCACAAAATAAAACTGTTGGGGAAGAAAGGATGAGAGGGCACCACAGTGGAAATCCAGTAGCTATTTAAATGGGAAAATAAACTGCACTGTGAGATAAAAAGATGAACAAAGAGGATTTTTTTATTTTAACGTTGTCAGGTCTGTGCCACCAGATCTGTATAACAGCCTAACTTAGGTAAGGAAGAACGAGGCTTTTTATCAGATGTGTGTCCTAAGGCTTCCTGTACCACTAGAAAGAATAACAGCATGGAGAGATAAGGTTCATACATGAAACCAAAAGGAAGGAGCAACATTTGAAGCCTTTATAAAAGTTCTGGGATTTTTCAGTCACACATGCAAAGTTTTTTTTTTTTTTTTTTTTTTTTTTTTTTTGTTTCGTGCGGGAAGGGGGTTTGTAGCGCTCATAATTTAAGGTTAGTTTCCAGGGGGTTCAGAGGAACGGTGTAGAAAAGACTATTATAACATCTTGGCTGAGGTTTAGAAAAAAGTGTATGAAATGGTGACAGTCTGCAGAATAGAGACAGATCAGTCGCTGCGTGTTGGAGAGAAAACTCAGTTCTCGGTGGACAGGATTACCAGATCAAAAATCACACAGAGTCAAAGCAAAACTGAGAGAGCAGAAGGGCTCTAAAAAATTCAGACAAGAACGGATTAGTATGTGGAGCAAGGGAGACTGCTGGCTTGCCACCTTGAGCACAAATATAAGCAGCATCCAAACTTGAGAGAGAGCTAAAAACAAGCCTTTAAAGAAAGAAAGCTTTTTTTTTTTTTTCCCAGAAAATGTATGAGGGATGAAAAAATAATCTGAAACCACAGGTAGTATGTACTATAGAAGACCACAGGTAGTAGGTACTATAGAAGAGCAGGGGTCTACATGGAAAAATGCAAAAGTCCAGGCAGAGGAAAGCTGAACAAAATGTAAATCTGGAAATGGTAAAGGAAAGCATATTTTCAAGTGGGCTTGCGAAAATCAACGGATAAAAAAATCTAAAATAAATATTTTCAGTTTAATTATAAGGCTTGACAGGAACATACAAGGATACAGTATGATTTTGTACATATAGCTGCTTAATACACCTAAGTTTCATGGCTCAACATTATCAGAGTTTTTTATATACATATGAGAATACTGCATAAGGCCCCTGAGGTACTGTCTCTGCTGTCCAGAAACACCAGTGTCAGGGTTCTGGTGCATAAAATTGGTATTTGCTAGATAATTCCTAGCAATTATGATAGTGTCAGCTAAGGGGTTACAATCTGACAGTTCTGAATTTAAGTGTTTTCCAAGTGTTTTGTGATTTTAAATGCATTATATCAAGTACAAGATAGCTCCTAGCCAATAATCTTCTTGGACAATGATGTGTGAATTGTTAAAAGGATGCGTTGAAAAGCTGTAAAAACCAGTTCAATTCTCTAGTCCTACCAAATCACAGGGCAGTGCTCTTGAAACGCATCCTGCCCCTTCCTGAATTGTTCAGTAGACAGTTTAGAAGTTGACTACGAGGTTATACCATGACTTGTGCAACAGTAAAGTTTACTGTAAAACATAAACACACAAAAGAAAAAATCAAGTTGAAAATGCATTTTTGATGACAGGAACATATGAGTCAATGCCATCTTGCCACCAGCGAGTGTAAATTCTAAGTGTGAAATGTAGGCTTCTCTTCCAGAGCTTTGCGTTGTTTCTATGAGCTGAATTCTGAGTAACAGTGAGATTTCAGGGAGGGTGAGTTACACTTTCAGCTTCTTCCACCATACAGAAAGGACAGCACACATGGGCCTGACCTTAGCCAGGTGTAGTAGGTGTCTAGCCTGAACCTTAAGGGATCTCCAGACAATTTTAAGGATAGGATTGGAAGGATCTTTCAGGGGAGGCACTAAACCACCTCCCTTGACCATAAAGGGAGCCTAAAAGACAGCTCAGTTTGCACATCTCATGTGAAGAAGGCAAAAAAATGGCTGAGATGGATTCCCTCAAGAGTCTTGAAAATTCAGATCAGAACAAATTATGAAAGAAACCATGGTATCAAATAGCACTAGCAAAGGGTAGTGAGCAAAGCAAGGCTACTTGCTTTGGGAACTCAACCCCACAGAATGCTTCAGGTATCTACCAAATGAAATAGGGATATATCCAAGAGTCCTTAGTGCATGGTCTGTATTGCTGGTGTTATAGACTTGCCTAGAAGGCATAGGTGTAAAATTGCTGCATGAAGAGAAGGAAATATTTAGGTTTGAGCCAAGAGCTGTTAGAGTTCCAACTCATTTGTAGGCTCCAGATCAAGAAAAATAACATGCAATCTTGCTTATTTACCATGGACAAGAAACAAACCCCTAAATTCAGTAAATAAACAGTTAAACACAAAAAAGTCAAGATTGGAAAGTGTATGTATGCTCTTGGCACTAACAAAATTTTAACTCCTCCCTATAGTATGTTGTGCAATACCAATGTGATTTTCACAAAAGCCCTTGAATACCTTCAACGCAGATGAAATGAAACCGACTTGTTAAAGGCACTAAGATTTTTTCCCCCGAGACCTACAGGCATCAGCAGAGAGAAGTTGTCTTGCACAGCTGCTCTAACCATGCATGCCCACACCGCAACGCTCCACCTGTGTTTTAGGATGTTCAGGTTAATTCATTGGAACTTGTGGAGTAATTAAAAGACTTACTTGTAAAACCCTGGAAAATTCATCTCGTGCCCAGAGAACAAGCGCTGCCGGTTCGCAGAGGTTACCCTGTGGTTTTATATCTGCAGCCGCTTTCGTTAAGGACAAAGCACTTTACGATGCCCTGAACGAGCACTTGCAAAGTCTCGAGCAAGGTTTCTGCAGGCAGGGTCCACTGCCTTGCTCCCTCCCCAAGCCCAATCTGAAAGAGCTGCTTTTCTCAGAAATCTTTTACTGCCATTGACTGCCTGTGCCATATGTCTTCATTTAATAGCTGTGGCTTCTGTTAAGTTTATTTACTTGCCCCTGCAGCTTTGAATGAAGGGCCGCTTAAATTTAATTACTTTCTAATGCTGCTTGAATAGTAAATGTGCAGCTGCTAATTGATAGCTCCTTCTCAATGAGGCTTTGTATCTCACCCTGGCATGTCCCCTCGGGTGCTCTGGGTAACCTCATTGTTAGGATCACTGATTCAAATGGAAATGGATACAGGAAATTCAGATTAGATACTGTATACAGTGGAGCCAGGCAAATGCTAAAGAGCTAATGCTCCGAACTTCCAGAGATGATATGTTCAGAGGGGACAAGATGACTGCACTGAGGGTGGGAGCACATGGGTTTCATGTCTGCAAGTTTGCCATTAAGCTGAGCAGTGATGAGCCCAAATGCTGTAAATGGCTAATATTTCATTCTTATGAAAATCTCTCAGCAACAGATTGCCTTGTTCAATATTGGGATAAAGCCCAGCAGGCTGGACCATGGGCTATTCTGCAGCAACCCTGTGTCTCACCTAAAACTCTGGCGATGGAAAAGCATCATGATTCAGGCAAACGGTGAAAATAAATCCAGAGCCCTTTGCTAAGGCAAAGTCCAAAGTGAAATGTTCTTTCCAAAACGAGACTACTCATCATGCTTTGTTTAAATGGAATCTCAATATCTGAAGATATAGTCTTTGCTCCAGAGCACCATAGGCACAGTGCATGTGAGTAGGACAACACTGCTTACCTGGACTTGCAGTCTCTGGTGAAGATATCGCAGAGATCCATGAGGAATTGGTCAGGTGGAAGTAATGGCTCCTGAATGATGCTAGAAGGCATAAGCCAGCACACAGAGATTTGGGTGAAACTTCAGCAGCACAAAGTGCTGAGAAGATGTGCTGTGCAGTAGCACACGAGGGCTTACCATTGACCACCAAAGCACTCAGCAATTTCTTCCATTTGAAAAAAAAAGAAAAAGAAAGAATAGGCATGTAGAAGTCCCTGTATATGTCATATATATGGAAAAGCAAGAGCATGCAGATTGTTCTTGTACTCTTGGGTTTGCACTGAATGCTTGATAGGAATACTCTAGGAAAATCAGAAGTGCATATATAAACCTTATAACTATTTCCAGATGGCTGGAGCTATCATTTCACTTAGAAAGCCTATTATGAGTTCTTTGTGCTATTATTCCGACAGATGTAAAATCAACATCATGCTAGGCACTACACTAGAGAGTATTCAAAGGCAATTGTCCAAAGTTAGCTGGGGGTTTGGCATAAATCCTACTCTCAAAGAAAAGGGAAAAGCTTTTCCTTTGTGTCACAATATAAGGAATAGCCTGGAAATGATGTCCTTATACTGTGATCATAAGCTCAGCATCTATGGCCTTGTGTTCCCATGGTGTTGGAGATCTCTTTCTTGCTACGGTTCAGTACATATTGCAAGGAGACAGAGATCTATGTGGCAACTTCCCTCCTGTTGAATAGGCATACATGATACATGAAATACTTGCTTATTCTGACTTGCTGAAACAAGCAATAAACAACAGAAGTCCCATTTGTAGTTCCTGAATTTCAGTCTTCTGTGCTCATGCATGGGACGTTATTACTGCAAAAGGACAGTCATCTTTGTCTTTTAAACAGACAAAATTTCCAAGCAAATACTGCAGCCATGCATTCTTGCCAGGGATCAAGGTCAGTCAGGAACTTATCAACAGTTTATTACCATCCCTTTCTAGCTTCCTGCAAGTCGGATGAATTGACAGGTAGATTTTCAAAAAGAGCTGTTTCTTTCCTCATTGAAGTGAATTCAGGAATCTTTCGTGTTGTTTTACCCTTTGGGTGGAGACAAAACAACTATGCATGTGTATATTTGTGACCATGCATCTGTGCTTTTTTAGTTATTGAGTTTATTTGTTTTATTCTTCCATTTCTTCATATGTCTGCATTTCTGTTTGCTTTCTCTTTTGTCAGGAGTCCCTGGGATGACACTTGGTATCATTCTCTGGGTGAGGCAGTATTTTTTCCTTCATCAGTTCTTCCCTTAATGGTAGTTTCTGGAGTTGTGTCTCCAGAACGTTGCAGCATTCGAAGTATGTATTTTAAGATAGCAAGTTGTGGCAGCTGGCTGGATCACTACTTGTATGAAAGGTTGGTTTGCCAAGTGACCTTTTCAGCCTCTTCATGTACCTTAGTGCAGCCATGACTAGACTACAAGTTTCAGTGCTGCTGTACCTTTTGTTTCATGCATTTTTCTTCTTATTTTCTTCATTTTAGTGGCTTATTTTAAAGATCTCAACATTACAGAAATTGCTGTGCTTCAAATGAGTATTTCCTGTCTTCTTGTCTCTGCCAGTTCATTGTTTTCAAACCACCTTGATGTATTTTCTTGCCTGTTGCCATTTTAAAGTATGTTCTGCATCAGGTTCAACTTTTTTTACTTCTTTCCTTCCATCTTTATTGTTATGATTCTTGTTTCAAATCTCATCATAAAAATCTTTCCTTTGTCTTCTGTTTTATGTCTTTGTCTCCCCTTTCCTCTTGTAAAACCACTGCCTGTTCTCCCTGGGAGTAATTAGATGTTATTTATTGTTTTAATACTCAATCACTTTGTTTCCTCTACCTTTTAGTTTTGGATAACGGAGGATATATAAATAAGTAATTATTATTTTAAATAATTAAATATGATACAAGCCGTATCATGCAAAAATGAGTGAAAGTAGAGTATAGGGAGCTATGTGGCAAAGGGCAAATAACATTAGATTATTTTGCTAGTGGATTTTCTTGACACCTTACCTTGTTCGACACCACAACCCTGGTCCTACAGTGGGCACCTGCAGCTGCATCCTTGTAGCTGTGTGTACACATATGGGTGACCACTTTCTGGATGCAGGATTGAGGCAGAACAACAAACTATGATCATTTAGAGCAGCTTTCACCTATCATTAGAACGTTCTCCTTTGAAAGCTAATGTGATTTCAAATCCAGGTCCAGCCCTTCTAGTTTAGAATTTGAGAGATGCTGTAACATGCTTTTTATTGCTGATTCAGAACTCATCCAGTTCCTCTGATTTTCAGCCTCTGGTTTCCAGATGCCCACCACTGCTTGTCCTTTCATTTTGCGTTGAATATGGTAAATGGTAAATTTTGACATCGATAAATCGTAGTTCAGAAATAAACACCTGGAGTTCTTGAATTCATGCTTGATGGTGACAAGCATCTATTTGTAACGTGTCATCAGTCCCAGAAAATAATGTCTTTACCAAAAAGCCATGTTCTAGGACAATAACATATGTTTTCTTATTAATGATCAGGCCCTGGTAAATGTTACCAGAATATTTTAGATGAATATTCAGTATTCGTAAGGCTTCCCTCTCATTATTTTAATTTATTGGGGACGTCATCAGAAAGGATAAAAAAATAGATACACCGGTTGGAGGTAAGACTAAGGTTAGATGCATGTTACAAGAGTTTTCAAGGTTAGATGCATGTTACAAGAATTTTCTTTAATCAGAAAAAGAGTTTTTTTCTCGAACATGTGGTGGACTTAAAAGGGGTCTGGAGCTTAAATTGTCTCTTGCCCTCCAGTAGGACCTTTTTCTCCAAGTGGGCCCATTGGAACAAATGAATAAGTGCTATTAGTTGAACAATTCAATCCAGAGTAAGTTTGCAATTCAGCCCCCCATGAAACACCCACTCAGAGCTACCACTGCCTGAAGAGTAAATATTCAGTAATATTTAAAAAGAGCATTAATTCATTAATTCCAGATTTTAACTGAGTATTTTCTAGTAACCAACACATTAAACACTACATTTTACAAATTGCTCTGCTGCCTGCATGAGTCATTAGATGAAATCATGCATGGCAGCATACTTCATAAGCTCTTAAACTTTAGCTTTCACAGTTTTGTCCAGGAACTGCTTCATGTAAAAGAGAGCACATCCATGCCCACAAAGCCTGTGTCTTGTACCCAGCTGGTGTTCATCACTTAACATTAACTAGCCAAGGTGACTCTCCAAACCATTAGGAGAGAGGGTCACGTCTGCTTTCAGTCTCTTTCTTTCTGGTCAAATGAATCCTATAGTCTCTGCTGCACAGTGGCAACAAAAGGAGAGGAAAATGCCCTTTCACACAGACCCTCTTTCTGAAAAGCAGGCAGCTTGATGGCTTTGCTACCCTGTTGAGTGAAAAGAGGTGTGGAGTTGAATCCCAAGAGCCGGCATATTAAGTTAAGCCTTCATCTCCTGCACATTGTGGGTGACATCTACCAGATGAAGCAGAAAGTTGGACAGAAAATGCCCAAGTGAGCACTGGGACACTTCATGCACATCTGAACCTCTTGTTGTATGGGTAGGAGGTTTCCCAGGACACTTCCCTGTGTGATTCCTTGCGGAATGCGCACAGAGGAAAGCACATTTCTGGATCCCCATCACGTTTAATCGTGAGACGGTGCCCTGTTTGAGCTAATCCATCTTCACCTCCCATGTACTATAGGCCCTTTTTTGATTTAGTCTTAAGTCAGCTCTACAGAGTCCTGGGCCCCTTCCTTTCTTGCCATGGTGATTGATCTGTTCTGGTAGGGGAATTTAAATTGCTATATTTTCTGCCGTCCCAACTCTGCCTTCAGGGCTAAAAGTTCATGCTGTATACTTTGGAAGGCAGTTATTTACTTCAGCAGAGCTATTCTGCTTTATACCAGCTGAGGACTTGATCCAGTTTTGTCTTCAAAAAGCATAAGATGGCAGGAGGAATCTTGAAAATTCACTCTTTTTAGAAAAATAAATAATTAAAAAATACTGAAGACATTTGCTACCTGTCTGTACACTTGTATGTTCTTTCATTTCTGCAGCAGCCCATAACAATAACATTGATGTGATGCTAGAAAGATTTTATGTACCCCAAGCAGCCCCTTTGTAAAAAACCTTGGAGGTTCATAGCCTTAATAAATACAACTGATGTACATGCCTTGGTTTATAAATTCTGATTATTACTTGTTTGAATGCTCTCTTCTGTTTTCCATACTGCTCTTTGGATGCAGAAAAAGATGTTCCCATATGGCTTGTGCACACTTTGGTCCATTTTTGCTATAATGAGTTGAAATACAAAAATAGCAGTAAATTTCTGAGTTTTGTCTTTAAAGCAACAACGAGAATGTTCTAATGAATAATCAAGTAAGTGGATATAAATAATTAAGAGATTTTCTTATTATTTTTAGAATGTGCTAATTCTGGCTGGATCCCGGCATATAGAAGAAGAGAAAGCTTTGTAAAATCCTCTGTTGGATTATAAAAATGTTACCGGCATTTTCCCATTACTTCACTTTCAGACTCCTTTTTTGCCTCCTAAAGTGCAACACAATGCACTCAGCGTATCACCACAATAGATTTTTAATCAATAACTAATTAACTGTTCAGCTTCAATTCACGCTGTTCCCCAAAATATTAAAAAAAAATCCCAGATGACTTTCTAAAAAAAAAAAAAAAAAAGCAATGGTTGTTTAATTAAACACCACAGGTTTTGCTTTCCAGGTTCTTGTCATATTTTTGGATGTGGTCTTACTTACTGCGGTAACTGGCAGGCAATCCTGCTACAATAAATCAAAAAGTACAGCTGGGTGCCAAAAGAAAACACTTCCAATGAGGCCCTTCTTTGTAGCCACATGATTTTAACTGGTATTGACAAGCAGTACATTATATCTTTGGGTGAGAAAATTTTCTTGATATTGAATCACAGTAAAATGAAAAATAAATGAGAGTATTTTTCAAGAAGCAAAACGAGAAAACTTTTCCAGCGCTCCCAAGGCTTTGGGGGTGAACACTTTTCTACCTCAGCAATAACCTAAAGAGACACATGAAAACTCTCCTCACATCTCCCCGAAGGTACCGTGGAGGAGCAGAGCACATGATATTTAATATTGCTGGGTTCCAATCCCCACTAAGCGCGGTGACTTTCTTTGCAGCCGCCGCGTTTTCCCATCCTCGAGCGCTTCGCATGCTTCCTGGCAGCGATGGGGTTGTTGCTGGGTGCATGACATCATCTCTGCTAAAACCAGGAAACGGGAGGTGCATTTGCATGAGAAAGGCGGAATTTTCTATAGCGCTGGAGAGAGCTGGGGTCACGGGTTCATTCCTCTGTTCGGCGGCCGCTGTGCTATGAGCTAGGAGCTGATCGTGCCTTATTCCAGGGGGCCCAGAGTCAGCAAATACAGCGCGTCGCTGACTACAAACAGGCCATTATCCTGGGATAAAAGTTGTGCTGGCGATGGCTTTTGCGCGGCGCCGGGGGTTCGCTCCGCGTTCAATGGCCGTGCGGGAGGAGCACAAGCCATGCTGACTCCTCTTTGTGCAGGGGGAGGAAGAGGGGGAGCGGATCAACCCGTGCTGCCATCAGCGAGTCTCCTTCACTCTGCTCTTAAACCTCACAGAGTGAGGGCTCTGCTGGGGTCCTGTGTAGCTTGGGAGGCTGGTGCAGGAGGGAAGAGGAAAAGATTGGGAAGCTGGTGCAGGAGGCATCACATGTGGGATGTCCTAACGGGCCTACCAGGCTGTGCCTGGGAGAAGCACAGGGATTTAAACTCTCCTGCTCCATCAGTTCTGGTTTCATGACTTTCAAGAGTCTTTACAGGCCTTTAAAAAGTGTAAAGGAACAGGCAAGTGATATTCAACTTCTTTAAAAGAAGAAGAAAGAAAAAAAACCAAAAACACGGAATCATTTACTGATCTCACTAAGAACACCACCAGAATAGTATCAATAGGTCTTTCCACGAATCTCAGTTCTCACAGTTTCAATGCAATCATTGATTTCTCTTAATTGCCAGCTCGTGCACTGCATGAAGAAGCAGGAGATACACTTAGAGAAAGTATTTGGCATAAAATCTCCGTAGAAATACCTCTTCTGTGGTATTTTAAATGGTGTACAGCTGGGGCCTCCAGTGGCTTTGCTTCAGCACAGCCCACCGGATGAGGAAGAGACCTAATGCCAAATTACCTTGACCCCTATAGCAACAAATGCCACACACAGGATGTATAGGCACTGAATGCAGGAGGCTTTGCACCCGCATTGAATGCTCCCCCAAATGCCACCCCGGCTTCAACATATCCAAAATATTCCTTCATGTTTAAGAGGTCCATAGTATCTATAATCCCGCCTCTGACAAGGAGATTTTGGCAATTGAAGCAATTCAAACACCTTGTGTTTCTTTGTGTAGATTTTGGCTAACATAAAAACCTATGTAGGCATACAGTATCCTTGAAACAAAACGGGAATTTGTCTCAGTTTGAGAAAATAAGTCATGATCTGAGATGACAAAGTTAAGTTTTGGACACCGAAAAATATTTCTGTGTCATCTCTGCTGGTATAAGCATATATATAGGCATGCACACATTATTGTATTTCATATTACATATACAACAAAATAGCCTTCTCAATTTCTGGGAGAAAGGGGATGAATGCTGCTCCTTGTCATGACGTGTGTGTATGTGACTAGCAGGGCTGTCTCTAGCGCTGCTCTGCCATCGCAGCAAGCATGTTCCCTGTCTGAGAAAAGGCAAAATGTGGTGCAAGGTGCATCCAAAAGACTTGGTGAGATTGCAGAGAAGAGGCACATCTGGGCTTTCTCTGTAAAGTGACATAGTTAACAGGAAGGACTATAGTTCGTCGCAAGATTACAGATAACTCCAGCGCTATTTCTTTAAACAGATGTTGAATAGACGTCTCAAAGTTCAAATCAGGCAGCTTTAGACACAAAAGAGTTAGATTGTCACTTCTTACTGCCTACTCTTAAAAACTAGAAATGTCCTGTTCTTCTTTGCCAAAAAGAACGAAAGAAAGAAAGCCAAAGGCTTTTGTAAGCAATTTTGCTATCGAGCTGGACAGAAAGCGGCCCAGATATTGCTGCAGGAGCAAAGCACCCTGAAATGGACACCACCATCTCAACATGACGTGAGTTTATGAATAACAGCCGTCTCCCATGTCTTCCTGAAATGACGTAGACTTTCCTCCCTAAGTGCAAAAATCCCCATGGGCCGCAAAGCCCATTGGATTTGCCACCACACTGGAGGTGATCCCACCACAACAAACCAGCACATGTTTTTGTCGCTCTGCTCGCAAGCACAGGACCCCAAAAGCTTCACAGAGCAGGGTATTTTCATACCCAATGTGTTGGACCGGCTGATCAAAAGCGCATACGAGCCCAGCATTGGGAAAACGTTGGGTGTGTTTGTATTTTCTGCCTGGGTATGTTTCTAAACAAAAACACTCTTCCTTACTTGAACTCAGGCAGTTTCCATTACTTATTTATCTACTTATTTATTTCTTATTTAGTGGCTATTTGACACCCCTTCTTAAGCTTTGGAAATTAAGCCTCCTGCATCATCGTTCAGCTCCCTCCCTGCCATATGGTTACTCTGATTCATCCCAGCCATCAGCTGGTGCAGTGCACAGTTCAGGGATGTTTTAAGCCTTACCATAATTAAGGGCAGGAGGATTTCTATGTTGCTCATCTTTTCCATATTCTGGACTCGGATGCTGCCAACTAACAACACTCATTGCTTTCTGCATTAATGCTATTCTTTTACTCTGAGGAGAGCAGTTGATGCAAGAGATGGGAAAGAGAAAATGGGCAAGCACTTATCTTTAGTAGCTTTTGTGCAAGTATTTTAATTCTTCCACGCCCAAGGCTGTGAGACCTGTGAATGTAACGCTGCGTACTCTCTGTTGCAAATTTAACCTAATTCCCTCACAGCGAGTGTAGCTACATTAAGAAAGAACAGACTGCGGCGTGCAAAAGCGATTCAAGCTGCAATTGCTGGGATTTAGTTTTGCATTCACTCCCCCCAAAGTTTATCCAAATGTAGAAAATAAATGGATGACATCAGGTAGTAATAAACACTGGCCTGCTCTGTACCTACCAACAGCTCATTCAAACTAATAACCCGGTGGAGAGAAAAAACACAGAGAATTTGCAGAAATCTTGCTTTAGCACAGTGGTCTCTTCTGGCTCTCAGTGCGGTTGCGTGTACCTCTGTCAGCTACCAAATACATGGAGAATCAAAACACAGTTTCTCTAAAAATTACCCAAAGCGTCAAGCTGAGCATTTAGGAGTTTTGACCAGACATTAGATAAACCATAGAAAAGAAAGAGCAAATTGGGTAAAAAAAAAAAAAGGAAAAAAAGAAAAAAAAAAGGCAATCCACAGGAAAATATATATATACATATATATATATATATATATATATATTTACTCCTTTTAAGAACATAGGCCATCTAGTACTTTAACCAGCTTATCGAACTATTTTCACATCAGGAATATTTAAAAAGAGAAGGACACTATTTCCTTATGAATTACAACTGATAGTGTTTTTAAAGGATATAAATGGTCTGGCTGTTCATCATTGTGTAACTTTTTGTGCACTTTGTACATTGTGTGCTTTTTGCATACATTTTTGTTAAAAGGCTTGCATTTGGCAAAACGCATTGTTTAAGTACAGCACAGTGTGGCTTATGAAATGCATGTAAGACAGCAGGAGACAAATATTAGAGAATTTTATCTCCTTTAGCCTTTCCGAAGCAGCATTTCTGTAAACATCAGGTCTGTATCTGCCTCTGCACCCAGCTTCAACTTCTGATGTAAAATCATGATTTTGGATATCCTTACTTCAAAGGACAGAATGGACTTCTCTTTTCTTTTTATTTTTTCATTATGCTTCCAAGCAGAATAAAAACCTCAAGTCTTTTACCACAGGAGATTTACCTTATTAAATTGAGTCTGTCTGAAAACATAGGTATCTTTCTTAAGCTAGGCAGGATTTGAAGGAGAAGGAGGATTTTTTTTTTTTTTTAATTACTGATATAGGCGAAGCAGACAAGCTTCTAAGCATACAAGTCCGTCTTCAGGCTTGAAAGGGAGGCAGAAATCTTTGGAGTTAGATACAAGCTGAGAACAATCACTCTGAATTTGTTAATCAGTTAGATCATTTGAGGGAAAAGGCAGCTGGTACCTCTGGAACAGAGGAATGACACTTGCAGCGGGAGAAATGAGAAGATAGCTGTCTCTTGCGGAGAGAGATGGGCAATTTATCATCAACTGAACTTGCAGGAATCACTGGGTGTGGACAAAAGAAGGTGTAATGTGCCATAAAACTTCTATCTCACTACTGAATCCATAGCTTCTGGTATCCAATAGTGTTGAGGATTTTTTTTTTAGTTTTCAGAGACTTATTTTGAAAGCATTTCACAGGTTTCCCTTGGGCATAAGAACTGAAGAGACAAAAGCTGACTGTTTTGCGAGGAATTTTCTCTCTCTGATCTCCGAGTGCTTCTGTTCTTCCTCAGTTATTTGTACTCCCTCGTTCTGAGGTTCAGCAGTGGTTGATCCATACAGGGGTGACGAAGGACATTCTGATGTGCTTGCTGAAGTATATGACATTGTGGGAAGTGTAATATCCAGGTCTTGTAATGGTCCTCTGGAGGGCAGGATGTTGCAGCCGTTGAGAAGATGTGCTGCCAGGGTTTACATCTGCTGTTCACTTGTGATGTGGGTCTGTTTGGCACGTGTCCATCCACAAGAGGACCCATCCAAAGGCAGGGCATTTTGCAGGAGATATCTGATATCAAAGATGAAGTTAATGCATGTGAGAATTAAATTAAGGTGGCTGCTTTGAATTCCTGAGTGTTGCTCTGCATTTTGGGTGCTCCAGGCAGCTTGGGAGGCTTCCACAGTGTTGAAGTGGTAACATTCATTACGCCTAAAATGGTCCTGGCAAAATCAGGATTATGCAGTGTGGTCTGTGGAGGAAATCTTCTCCACCTTCAAGCAAGGTAAGCTAGAACAAAGAAGGGCTTCGGTGAGACCTTCAGGGAGAAAACCACAAACAGGGATGCAAGATTTCCCTTCTTGGTGGAGTAGTGGTGAGAATAAAAGAAGTCTGGGGTGCAGGAGGAGATGCCAAGTAAGATGGCAAGGGATGCAGCATTTTCCTTGAATTCCGTCAGTTTGATCAGTGTAGTTTTTGTGATTTATTATAGCGCTTCATGCATCTGTTGGTGTAAGCACTGTGTACAGATTGTATTTTGAGGACTGCTCAGGATTGTTTTCAGAAAGAGGCGGTGATACTGGCTCATTTTTAGTCAACATTTCTTCCCCTGAAGCTGTTACAGCCATCCATGGTGGGATTTCACCTAAGCTAGTCCTCCAGGCTTCTTTCTACAGGTCACAGGGACCCACAGAGACAGAGCTATCCCATTCAGTGTAGGACAGATGGGAACTACGTTCTGGACATGCCTGAGGTTCATCCACAGGATGAGATTTATGTGTTTCTTTCTCCGCTCCATTGGCATGAAGATGTTTCAGGTTGGTCTTTCTGCAATCCAGAAGCAGATGACATTTCCAAAGTAAGGGCAACTGCTCCATAGTTTCTGAAAATAAAGCTCCTAACAGTCTTGCAGCCTTTCCCTGATACCTGCACCAGAAGGAGGGCTGAGCAGAAAACACTCACGAACTCCAGGAGTAAATTCCTTTGGCTATTCCTATGGATCCAGGAGATTGTGAACTTCCTCTCTGGTGTATTAGGCAAGTTCAGCTACAAAAACTATTAAAGAGGTGTGAGCTGGGACTGGAGTATGGTAGTCTCTACCCAGACAGAGTGTGACCGTTGAATTTCCCTTGATTTGTGACAGCTAAGGCTACCTAAGCATCCTTGCTTAAATAAAGCTTTTCAGATTTTCCTTCTGACAAAGAAAAACATTATTTTTTATCTTTTCAGTAACTGTGGACCTGCTTGTCTTGTCAGTTGGACAAAGATCTGAATGGTGGTGAAAAATTAAAGGTAATCAAATTGCCAACCACTAGCAAACTTTGCCAGTTTATCTCATTATCGGTGATCAAGCTGCTAATAAAACATGGCACTTTAGTTCATTAGCAGCGAATATGGTACTAATGAGTGCCTCAGACAATTAAAACGAGTGCTACACTATGAACAACCTGGTGAGGTTATATTCGATGCAGTCCATGCAATAGTGCCAATGACCCCAGAATGAAAAGTGGCTACATTCACGATGTTTCTTGTTTTGTTGGCTAGAAAGCTCTATCAGTTTTTTACAAAAATCTGCTGAAAAATAGAAAAAAAAAAAAAAGAAAAAAAGTGGGTGTTAATAGGAATGCCTTGAAAGTATGTTAATTTTGTTAATGTAAAATCCAAACTTTTTTTTTACTAAATAATTTAGAAATATTCTAAAAGCCAGTACCAGCTGCAGGTTTTAAGATACCATAATTGTTTAGATACTATGGTAACAGACACTGCAGAAAATACAGAGACAGATAGTTTTATATCACTTTTCTTCTTCATTTGAGCATTAGATTTAGTTTTGTTTCATAAGCGCCTGCCAGACAATCTTTCAAATTCAAATTCCAACTCCAATGAGCCCAAAATCTGAAAAAGAAGCATAACTATAGGTTCACTCAGTTCATAACTATAGGTTAACCATGGTTCACTCAGTTTAAGGCAGAGATGCAGCAAACTCAGCTATTTTGTGCGTATTTGATCTTACTAGCCATCGTCCCCCTGGACATCTAAATCAAACACAATTTTTTTTACAGCTTCAAAGAATCCTCATGAAAAGTTCTGGTAAACTTGGCCCAAGTGCCAAGTCTGAAAGCAAACATAAAACCCAATAAACCGAAGTGGGTCTGAGATGCTTTGTCAACGGAGATCCAGGAACTGTCTTGTCACTGCTCTACCAGGGAAAAGAAAAGAAAAAAAATGCCCCTAAAAAAAATACTTCTTCACTCATGCTCTTCCTAGGTACTCAAGTGATAACAAGGTCGGTCCCTGATGGCTGAAGCTGAGATGTTTCTCAACACTGGGCACTTTAGATGCTTATAACCTACTATCTTCTGTCTTATATTGCCAGGTAGGGATTACACATTGATTTGGTGTTTTTTTTTTTTTTTTTTTTTTTTTCCCACATCCTACTCTCTAGGCTTCACTCAACCACTAGGAAGTGAAGAAATGCACTGTTAATTCAAAGCTAACAAACAAGAGCAACTAGACTACTGAATATCTGAGCCCAAACAGGACTAAAAAATAACCAGCGGTGCAAGTAGGTGTCACCTATAATTTATATTAGATGAATCTGAAGTGATACGAGGAGCTAGAAAAGCTTAGGTATTTTTTGTATATTCCTGAAATCTAAATTATATGGATTATTTCAGGAAGAGAATCCAGCATTCACTGTCAATAGGCTGAATTGCCGATGAGATTTTAAAAGATGGAAATGATCGGACATTCCAAAATAATTCAAATTGGCATGAGAAGAAAATTGGCAGCTAAAGAAAACATTGTCACAGGACTAGGAATTTATAACTTGGTGATACACTCCCTTACTACTGCATTCAGTGTAGTCTCAGCTCCAGCATGCCCCAGACAGTAAAGATTTATGTGGGCAGGGGATGAGGGAATGGAAGAGAGATTAAAATATTGGACAAGATTAAAATGGGCAAGGCTATTTAGTTTAGAAAGCAGGAGTGTAAAGAGGGCCATCTAAAATAACAACTACTTTAGTGGAAGGAGATCTGGTACTCCTCCGCAGACAGTCCCAGCCCCATAACACAATTACAGGAGAAGAGTTGATGAAATTGGCAGGCAGAAAATGTGAAATGAACAGAAGGGAAAGCTTCTTTAAGTAGCACATTATCAGCCCATGGAATTCAATGCCGCGGGAAATCATTGAGGAAAAGAGTTTAGCAGGATTTTAAAAGGTTTGAGTTATTTATATTGACAAATAAGACTTCAGTGGGTACATGAAGAAGTTGAGGCAAAAAGGCGAGGGACTTGAACTCTTCATGGCAGAACTGAATCATCGGAGCTGGCGAGAGGTGAATTGTGCCTCACAGTGAAGTGTTATTTCCAGGGAAGTTGTGTGTGGGAGCTTAAAGACAGGAGGGAAAATCAGGAAAGAGGAGGACACTCCAACATGTTGCTCGGATTTGGATTCCAGCTGGGAAAAGCGAGTAAGACCCACATGGAAAACCACCATTTAGTCTTTGCCTGCAAAAGCAAGGTAAGTCTGCTAAGTGGAGGTGTTGTCCTGCCTAGATAGCTTCCTCGTGGCATAATCATGCCAATCACCTCAGCCATAGCAATGCTGCACAGGAAGGACTCAGAGGAAATGACATAGAGTTTATTTTCAAAGAACATCATTTGGGTGGGCCCTTGCGCTCCAAAGTAATCTCACCAGGTAACTCAACAGCTCTGAGATACACTTTTGGAAACTGAGCGGAATTGCTTAAACTTTAAAATGAAAATAATACATTTCCCATATTATAGGCCTTTGTTCAGAACAACAAAAGCAGCAGGATGTTATCATAGTAAACCACCTTATTTCAGTACCTTTCAGCTTGGCCCACCGAAGGGGGTGATCAGTGCAGCAGACAAATATCCTTTAAAATACGCAGGCAACTCTGCTAGCACATTACATAAAACAGAGATCTTGACGCCCTGGGCTTTCACACTGTCCATCTGGTTTAATTTGCCATCCTGCAACTTCATCCAGCTCTCGAAGAGAAACAGCTCAGCCCACTCAGACCATCATTTGAACAGATGATGATGAAGGAACAGGTACAGCTGCTGAGCATAAATGACTGACGATGTCTATTTTGTGATTTTGATCCATTGGGGTCCTGCTACCTTGCTATCATAGTTTACTCTAAATTGTCATACATATAAATGGTTCTACAAATACTCGTACAATTAATCAATCCTCGTGTTTTCTGATGCTAAAATATAAAATAATATAATATAATATAATATAATATAATATAATATAATACAGTAAAAGAGAAAACCAGAGTTGTAATCTATGAAGAAGAAAATACAGAAAATCCATGATCTAAAGAAAAAGAGTGAGGGCCTGAACTGTTCAGTAGACAAGATAGCCACCCCTACTCAAGGCCTTTTAGTTCAGCTAAAAGGACAAGCCTGTTCTAAGGTTGTCTCTGTCCTGTATTAAGCTCCCTCTCACAGCATGGAAAGACATTGCTTTAAGAGGAAAATGAAACCTTCAGCAAGAAACATTTGGATGTGGATCTTTCCTATGCCATCCCACTTCACTTAGGACATATACAAGATGCTGTGATAGTAAAACATCCCCTTTCTGCACTTTTCAGCCAGAGTAACAGAACTTTAGTTGCTAGTTTGAAGACCGACCTAGACTACTTGCTTGGAAAGCTGCTTCTGTCTTTTGCAACCAATTATTTTTATAAGATCTTTGATCTTCTTCCTATTTTACCAGGTTTCCAAAAGTTCAAATGTGGTATGTTTGCACAAATTTTGAAACTCAATTGCAAGGTTCATGGTAAGCAGTTAGAGATTCCTGAGGTGATAACCTCTTTGAATCAATACAATCTCGGTTGCTCTCTGGCTTTGCTTTATGGAAACAATATCTCCATAATCACAAGCCTGTACCCAACTTCAAAAAATAAAAGAAGGTAAAATAGATGGAGTGGGTGGCAATATGCTACTCTTCTATTGAAATTGTTCCCAAATTGTTGAAATGGCAAAGTATTGTCTCATCTTGTCACATTATTTATATCACACTCGATACATAGCCCATTTTAATGTGGTTTTATTCAGGGTTATGTTGTTTAGCTTTTGCAAATCAACAGTTATGAGAAAAAGAAAATCAAAGCGTTGCACAATGCCTCACATGCCGTTAATCCAACCGACGCGACCATGAACAAATCCACAGTATATGTTATTACACAGGCCATATGATACTTATTTGAATGAGAGGCTTTCAACAAGAAAGCATTTATAAAGCACCAATGTTACCGCTGCTATATGAAGTGTGGCTTATTCAAATGCGTATTTCTTAAAACTAGCTGCAATTAGGTGAGTTATCCAGTTTCGAGATCCTACTGGGCAACAAGGCATACAGCACTAGCTACCTAAATGCGTTTGCACTCTGCTGTTCTGGTTCTCAAGTGGTATTTAGCTGTCTAATTCCTAGCTATACCACTAGGCCAAAGCTACCTACATTCTTCAGAGGGTTGGGGATTGAATCCTACAATATAAGGACAAAAGGACAACATTCTCAAATTTTACTTTTCTGACTTCATGGCAGATTTCAGGGTAGAACTTTGAGGGAAAACAGTCTAGGTAAGATGAGCTCTTTTTCTGTGTGCAGTTCTTCAATCTCGCAACTTTTGTAATCACGGGCAACAATTGGCATGTTTAATTATGAGGAGCAATGAGTGATCAGCCTGAAACTGGTAGAAATATGCACAGCATAAGGTGGCAGGGTGAGCAAGGCTCACCAAACCTAGACCTCATGGGTGTACATATTGCATGCATGCTTGGAAAAGGGTGCACATCTGCTGCACCTCACACTGGGTTTTACATTTCTCATGGATACTTTAAATTTAGGTGTGGATCTACCTCCTAGAGAAGTCAGAAGGACCCAAACTCAAACCAAAGGCAAAACAGATGCTGAACTCTTCATCTCAATAAGAGGAAAGTGCTGAGTTATGGCATTACAGAGGAATAGCTACCTGGGAGGAACTTTGTGGCTTTTCATTTGACTTTCTACTCAGTGCACTGCCAAAATGTCCCTTGTAAGGGCTCTGGAGAAACATATTTCCCTCTTTTTTTTTTTTTTTTTTTTTTCCTGAGAGGAGGTTGCTTTCATCAGTTCCTGCAGCATCCCTCTAACTAAATCAGTGCCTCATTTTAATATTTTTGACACAATAATGCTCTGCAGCTGCATGCGGAAGGCACGGATAAACAGAGCACTGAATTAACAGGCCTCTTAAAACTTCCCAGCTCTAAAATTCTAGACAATTTTTCTAGTCTAGAAACAGAAAAAGGGTTTTTTTTTTAAAAAAAAGAAAACACTTATCAATGCTTTACCATTTATCTACTATGGACATCCAAAAAAGCTTTGTTTTTTAAAACTCTTCTGTTTTTGTCAAGGGCATTTGATTGGTATCAACTCTCCCAAAAGATTTTTTAAGGTGAAAATTACCAAGATTTGGGACATTTCCAAAGGACTGGAGAACATTCCTACCAGAGCTCATCTACGAACTTTCTTTATACCACTCAGATGCAGAAAATGGATCTTGGCATTTTAAACAAATGTGAAATTAGAATTCACCTTCAGTCAAGAAAAAAAATTGTTCCTATGTCACCCTCCAACTTAAGCAATATTTCCATATTAAAATGTCCTTTTTATATCGCTTGGAAGATTATCTCTCCAGCCTTAACCCATACATTCCCTTTTGTATGCTCTTAGAAGATTTGCCAAACTACTTTCCAGCAACACCTGCTTTCAAAGTCTGATATCCTTCAGAGTGACAAGTGCTGTGGTAGGTCTGTATTACAGTGAGAAACTTATTTTTATTCAATCTGGTTTAAGACTTATGTCTTTTTTTTCAGTGAAAAAAGAGCTTTTCATTTAAATGGAAACTTACACTAATTATATTTTTAATCAAAATATACCAGATTTATGATAAAAGCCTCACATATTTCAAAAGAAATTGACTGTGAAAACAAATTCCTTTGGTTAAGAGATTTATAAAGGAAAAACATTACTTCCTAGCTAGTTTTAAGTTTGCCCGTGATCTAATAAGGAAGGCACAAAAAGAGTAAAAGCCAAGGGGATATAAAATTTAGCCACTAATAATGCACATACATACAATTGTCCCACTGGAAGGAGAAAGAACCCGGGAGATGGATGTCAGATTAACTTATGCACAAACTCGCCAGATAACACAGTGATGGGTGTAATGGAGAAGTCTACATAAGAAACTTTGCCACCCTTGCAGACAGCTGTAGCACTTTAATGCAATGTGCTAAATGAAATTTTATGCCCAGAAGATTCAGTTAACTCCTGAGCTATGTAGTCTCAGCAATATTTAAAACTCTCTCTGAAAGTCTCCAGCTGGCAGCTATTTTCCCCTCACCAAACACATTTCTCTGATCTACGTTTTAGGTTGATTTTCTATTGCCCCTCTATTGTGGTGGGTCTTAGCATGCAAATCACACTCTTTTATTCATCTTAGCCTCCTGCATCACCTCCTGCTTTAAGCGGACACCTGTGGCTGTCCACCAACAGCCCTTCCTCTGGCTCCTATTTGTCCCTATACTCTTCTACTACAGAATAATAGATGATGAGGGCAGAATAAGCATTTTCCATGTATATAAAAATTACAATTTTCTTTGCATGTTCAAAGAAGAAGCTTTTTGGAATGCCTGCCAGCCCTGGGAATCCATCTTGTCTGCATCAATTTATGCCTTTATTCTTCAAAAGAAGGTAAACAGCAGTTGAGAATCATTCAGATAAGACTTCAAAAAGCGACATCCTGTCCTATTTGCACAGATATTAAACTTCCCATGAGATAATAGCTAAGAACATGGATTCATCTTGATGGCCTGGCTCAAAGTCTCAATTGTAACAACTGCTCGATGTTTGTTGCCTACCCATTCACTGACACATTCAATGTTCATCAACATGCCAAGGTGTTTGGTGGGCTGTCTAAACGTTATAATACTCTTTGGGCTGGATGATGTTAGGGAAGGGTGCTACATAGTGATGACAGTAGCGTTTCACCTTTAAAATTCCTGTTTAGTTTTCCATTTTCAAAGGAAATGGATTCATCCAAATAAATGGATTATAAGGCTGGGATTTTCAAAAGCACTTAGTGTTGGCCAGTATCAGCTATCTGAACTCCGGGGGGAGTCTTCTATTGACGTCAGTGCCAGCAGTCATGCCAATGATGAGTGCTTTTAAAGCCCCTGGTGCACACACACTTATTCAAATTTACTGCTTAAGGTTGAAGATGCTGTACCATATATTGGCAGCACTCAGCATCCACAACTGGGCACTGCTTCCTTACAGAACACAGTCCTCGCCTAGAAATTAATTCTTGTTGATAATATTTTTCTGTGGCATTGGAGAACCAAGATGTTCCTAACACGATCAAGGACTGTACAATAGGCTCTGCACAAATCCCTGCAGAAGACAAGATAAATCTGCTCCTGGTTCCGTCATTCAGAATCGGACCGAGAGAAAGAGGGACTCGGTGACTCAAAGAGCTTGCAAATTATACAGACAAGACAGACAAAGCCTGGCTGAAAACAAATCTGTCAAAGTTGCAAAGACATTCAACACTTGCTGGCTCCTGTTCACTGAGCCAAGCTAAAACAGTGCTCTCATGGTACTACTCGAGTAACTGAATAAAGATGCAAGCACATGGCAATGCATTTGCTGGAAGGCCCGGTCACTTTTTTTGTGTGCAGAGATACAGAAATATTGCGTGCTTTTCTTGTGTGGCTATGTGAACACTCAGTGCCATCACAAGCCATTAGGAAGATGTGCTGGATATTCCCTAGGTATCACTGGCCACTTCTGCTGCAATGCTTTTATTTCTTAATTCATATTTTTAGTTCAGTCTTAGCCAAGCAAATTTTCTTCATCAAAGGCTACAAATAGAACATGCCACGTTTGAACTTCTAAATGAAATCAGTGCGAATGATGGATGTGCATGTGAACAACTTTCTCAGAGCAATAAAACAACTGCAGTTTCTTCCCTACACACAGATTTCCAGGTTTTTCAAAACCAGCTTACTGAACTTTCTTGAACCCTTTACCTCTTTCAATTAAAAAAAAAAGAATTCTGAATAAGGAGAAATACTGAAATAAAAGTCTCAGTGTGGAGTAAAAGAAAAATAGGCCTAACATTGGGGAATTTCTCAGCAGGGAGGTTTTCTGTGAAAATCTAGACACCAGTTCCTGACGGATTTTCCCATCTGAAGAACAACACACTTGAATGTTCTCCACTGGACTCAACAACTTGACGATTGGGCCAACCCCAGTAATGTGCTTGGGCCCTCTTTTTGTCAAAGGAAGGTTAGAAATATCTTTGTTTTCCCTTTCACCCAGCAGCATGAAGAATGGTAACAGGGGAAGAGAGCCAGGCTTTTGGGCTCTGTCTCGCTTTTCTACCACCGGCCCCTGCTTTTCCTGCAGGAGTCTCCAAGCAGACCCTCAGGAATGCAGGTGAAGAGACACCCAGCTAGTGGGACACAAGTTACACGTCGAGCTGCTCAGGCCCATCAAGACATGGATGCTGCTGGGATGGAGCAGAAATCCAGGGGGATTTCCACGGTGGAAAGGTGAATGGGTGTTCCATGAGGACAGGGGTCAGGTCTAGGTAGATCACTCGCGTGACCATCTTAAGTTTTTATGTCCTAGTCCTCACCTCTTACCAGTTGCCTGGACAGCACGTCCCTTATTACTAATAGCAAACAGCCAAGGCAAGGTAATGACAGCAAGAGGAAAGCCCAGTCTGAAAAACAGCAGATACTGGCGTCACGCGGCCTATTTCCAGCCCTATCTTGAGGCCCCTATGTTGCATCCGATCAAATCAAGCTCTCCTTTGAGACAAAGAGTCTTCTTTATTAATTTGATGACATGCACACACAAAAGTTCTGGATTCCTAAACAACTCCCCCAGTGCCTCCCCCATAAGCTGAATAATAACCATCTGGTGGAGCAATTTTTAAAAAATACAGATTTGCCAGAATTTTCTTGGCAAGGTTTTGATCAAACGGGAGGCGGCAAACCCACAAAAAACAGTCTCCTTCACTCCACAAGCCTGATTCATCCCCAGACACTATTCCTCCTGTGCTCTGGAGGAGGCAGGTGTCCTGTGGGAAAAAATAGTACGTAATTGTGTAGTTAAAAAGTCATACTTATGGGGGGAGAGAGTGCAGAATATGTTCCACAGGCACTCTTACTTCTAGAGTTTTTCAGATTCCAAGTTTTTGATTCTGCAAACTTCTCAAGCCTTTGCATAATTTTGTGTGTGTAACTGAAATAATTGTCAAAGGCTCCCTCAGCTTTGTTTTGTTTTGTTTTGTTTTCTGCGGAGTATTTGGATTTTGAATGCAGATTGAAATTGTGTGTTTCGATCTTTTTTTTTTTCCTCATTTTTTTTTGCGCCGCATTTTTGTAGGTGAATATCAAACACAGCAAATTTTGAATAATGATGTTTACACATAAAAACTGTTTATGACAGAGCAAGTTTGAGAGTCTTGTGCAAAAAAAACGACGGCTCTGATGCAGTCTGAATCAGGCCCTAAAGGCTGAAAAAAGGATGCAGTAGCTCTGCAAAAATTGCACTGGCACCAAGGTCTTCTATGAAAATCTCAAATGTAGGCAGGAGAAAAATGTATATTCTTCCGCAATTGGTAATGTTCAAAATTACAAATGTTGCAAAAGATGTTGTGCTTGGCTAAAAGGTCAAGACACTCTTTAGATTGATGATCAATTAGCCACAGTTGGTATTTCTATGATTTCGAACTCTTCTCTAGGGAAGAAAAATAATATTTCAAGTTTAAGACACAGGGTTTTCTTCACCTTCTCCCCTACCCCTGAATCCCACTCTTCCCACAGCAGGGTGTTGATTTCAATATTGCATGCCAGAATTAATCAATCTGGTTTTATTTCAAGGTTAGCTAGAAGAATTTCATTACATTTGAGTAGAGAATTAATGTTACCCAGCAAAAATAGCCTATCCACTCAAAGCAAAAATGTTTTGGCCTCTAGAGTTCATGGAGAGCCCTCAGCAACCTCTGTGAAATTCTGATAATATATTCCCTACATTTAGAAGGATGTAGAAATAATTGGACACCTGAATCAGGAATAGGGTTGCACCACTCTCCTCCTTTGCTCAATTTTGGGAGTTCTCTCTTTGAGTGTGTGGATTCAAATCCTATCCTACCATTAAAATTAAATTATGTTAAAAAATCTACATGTAATTGAAATGTTTTAAGTCCAATGAGTTGCCTGCTCATCCTGTTTGCCTCATTCATTAGCTTAAGAAGGCTCTATTTGTACAGCCTGCCAGACAGTTCATTGAATTTGTGCTCCTGCAAACCAGACAGAATTGCTGCACCAGCCCCATCCACCTTGCTCGCGCGCAGGAACAGTGACCATATTTATAAAAGTCAATACAGAGAGACTCCTGCTGCAATGCTTCATTTGGGCCCCAGAAAACAAAACTACCCTCACTTAGTATTTTCAAAGTGCTACTACTTCCAGGACTCAACACCCACATTGGCATAGTGTTGGATGGGAAGATTTTTCCCAGTAATGAACCAACTGACGGAGTTATCAGGAAACTCCAAGCACATCATTAACTTTTTCTACCATAAAGGCCTTGACAGTGTCTGTGCACATTTGTCTTTTTCCTTCGTCCCCCACACAATTCATCACAGCAAATACTTTTCCTACTGGGCTGCTGGTTCCTGATAAAACACAGAAACATCCCAGGTTACTTCAGGAATATGCCTTAAATCTTGGTACAGAAATGAAGAAAGTGACCGTTTTGCCTGAGGAGCTAAAAAGCGGGAGAGCTTTTCAGGTATCCTGGAAGAAGGTGCCCGGCTTTGGACATGTGAGCTGGATCTGTCCCATTGAAGCCATCCTGTCATATAGCACTGGCTTCCTTGGCACAGTGACATCCATTATTTTCACAAATCACAGAACGTGATCCCAGAACACACTTGGCAGTAATACACTCCTTCCTCATCCTCCTGCATAATGCAGCTATGTCCTAGTCCTTAAGTGCTTAAGTACCAGATGCTGCTAACAGACCTTTAGGCTTGCAAAATAGAAAAGTCCCAAAGACCTTGTGGCCTTTTCCATTGTGTTCTTCACTTTTGCATATGTTTGCTGTAACTGATAAGAGTAAAAGCTGGTATTTATTAAGCAATTAGAGATAAGGTTGAAACAAAACTAAAACAGAAATATTTTTTTCCTTTTTTCTTTTTTTTCCATTTTTCTCTCTCTTCACACATGCTTGTAGAAATAGCTGAAGACCCGAGTACTCCATTAGGCTAAATGATTTAGCACTTACCTCACCTAATGCCTGAACTCTAGCTGATGACATATAGTCTTTTATTATTTTATTGTTTTGTAATTGTTTTGGCTCATTCTTGCTCTGCCGATAAGTAATTCAGATGTCGTCTATCTCGGCTGTGCAGTAACATGTATGGGGAGGGAAGATGCAGGTGGTGCAGATTGATACCTTTCTCCACCTTGCAAGCAGATAAATTATTCCGTAGACTGAATAGACTTAGCCCCACAGAGGACGTACAATTTGTATACATGCCATAATATTAATCATTTTTATAGTACTACAGTAACATTCAGTGTAACTTTCATAATGGGGATCACTTCTAAACCGCTATATTCTCTCTCTCAATAAGAGCTTTCATAAATTATCATTCAATAGTCAATGAAAACTGAGTGTGAATGCTATAAAGTTAGTTTGTTACAAGAAATGTGACTTATGGGTTATGTGAATGAAGGATGTTCCTCCTTTTACCATAAGAAAGCCTGGGCTGTGAATTAAAGTAATAAGTTTTATGGAGCCTTTCTGCTTTGGTTTTGACAACACACTTGGCGGAACAAGCTCCAAGACAGGTGCCTAAAGAGGATGGTTTCAAACACGACTTCAATAGGAGACTGAGCTGCTGAGCTTCTTTTAGCAATGTAGCTGGACTCTGGTTTAGATGGAAGAATTGTAGTATTTTCTGGAGATGACGTGTAAATCAGGCTTCTTAAATATGCACATTGAGTGTACTTAATTGACTGTAAAATAATTATTCTGAGCTGTATAATTATGTTGTGGCAGGGAGCAAGGGTTCTAAACATCTCAAAGGCAATGATTGCAGGCCCGGAATTAAGACTTTATTCTCTCTTAAAATATAAAGTAAAAAAAACAAAAGCATTTCATCTCTACAGTGAAGCCTTTGCATGAGACTCGAGGCTATATTTTAAAAGATCCTCTTAATGTCATTTCCCTCTCATTTTCTATCCTTCCTCATGCTATTTTAATTTAGCAATACAGATGGAAATACAATTCAAACCATGGCCAGGAATGATGTTTTAAATCCCCATATGGCATCAGAGGCTTCAGCTGAATCCAAATATCTAAAGCTAGTCATGTAAGAATCTCAGCTGGCCAAAGCGGGCATCTCCAGAGAGCAGTTCAGGACACTTGAGTTGGATGGCTAAGGTGGATGATGTGAAGATTTTTCTCTTATTTTTTGTTTTCTCTCTTTTTCTTGTTTTCCCTCCAGAGAAGTAGGTGTGGAGGGGTTGTTTGTTTATTTTTTTGCTAAACATTTTATGGTTTTAGCCTAATCCAAAAGGGGCAGGATGGAGAGAAGACAGAGGAGATACGGTTTGGCAAAAGTCCTCTCTTTCCTAAAGTGTTTTCAGTGTTCTGTCCTGCACATTCTTCTCTGGGGAAAAATACAGTTCTGCTTTTTGCTTGGACAGAACTACCATCAGGCCTTTTGCCATGGTAGCTGTGCCAGAGATTGAGCTGGGATGTCCAGCAGCAGAGAAAAGTAGATATCAGAATAAGCATGAACTGTCTTAGGGTGGTCATGGTGTCATTAATCAAATTCCAATTCCTGATGAGGAGATAGATCAAATGAATCTCACTGAGACTCAGAAAAAAGTTTGTCAACAGGTTTGGTTTCTGCCCTTGTTCTTATGGATGAGCAGCCTGATTTCCACAGCTCTTCTCCCCATCTCACAGTGCCTCTTTTGGGGCCTTGCTTCCCATTTAAGAATCAATGACAAAAAGAGTGTAAGCAATTTATTTTTAGGACTGATATAATTGTTTAGCCAAAGCTGATAACTTTGTTTGGATGGATCCTAATTGTTTCTAAATACAATATAGGAAGTGTTTGTTCCAATCCTTGCAAATAGAGATGATTAATTTGCAAAAGTGTTGTCAAACCAAAGTTTTTTTTTTTTTTCTCCCTTTCATGCATTGGCCTACATAAGAGGTTCCTCAAGCTTTGTATCCTCTAACAGGATGCTTAGGGAAGATTGTAGGTTGCTGACAAAAGTCTCTTTTTTTTTCCCAAAATGATTTCTAGTGACAAGAAGTGCTAGGTCTTTCCAGCTAGAAATGTTTATCTGCTCTTGATAGTGTTTCCCAGCACTTGGCTCCAATGGACATGGAACACATCATTCTTGCCTCTGAAAGGCTTCTTGAGTGTACTTTGACCTTTTCTCACTGCCCTCTAATGAAAACTGTAACTAACCGGCCTTGTATCTGTTCATGAGATGCATGTGAATTTGTGGCCTTAGGGCTGTCCCTATTTAGAATGGATGTATAGGCCTCTGCATGTCTATAGTCATGTTAAGAATAGAAAACTAGCAGACAGGGCTATGATGACAGCTGTATTCTAGGTTATTTTTATCCTTAACAATAAAGAGCAAGATAATTACAGCAGCCTAAAGACTTAATGCATCTTTATTTTCAGTCCCAGAAAGCTTTGGAGGGCGTCAGTTTCTTAGTGGCCATATTCCCATGGGATCCTCTGCAGATGAGACAGATGTGGGAACAGCTGCTTCTCCAGCTGTGGTGGATAATGAAAAGTGGGTTCCTTAGCATTGTAAGCAGCATGCTGTGAGGTTCTGCGTGTGATCTGCTCACACAGCTCCTCGCTACCCTTCTAGATGGGCTGTAGTTGCAGAGAGGATCATGGCTTACCTGGCCAAAAGACTTTTTGACCACAGTGCTGCCGAAATGTTATTTTTCTGAGTGGGAGTATGTCCTCAAAACTTCAGCACTGATATGGAAGATACATATTAGGCTATTACGATTCACTTCTCAGTCCCAATCCAGAGAACGGGGTCATCACTTTACCAAGGGAGCTTGGTGTAAATTCTCAAACTCAGGATCAGAAACATTTGGAGCTCCACTAAAAATGAGGTATGAGAAAAATTGAATGTTAGTAACCCTTTTAAATAGACAAGGATTGCCACAGAAAGGGAAAACTTGATTTATTCTTCATATTAATAATAAATCACGTTGCCTTTTCAGCAGACATCTTTAATGCTTAATATTTGTCACATATTTTAGATAATAGAATATCCCAAATATAGCCCGTTAGCTATGAGTACCAGAGGACATTAGCAGAACAGTCTTTTGTATGTGAAGAAAAAATGGGAGACAGATTTGATAAATTATTGGTCATGGAGAATTTGAACAGCCCATCTTCTCCTTTCTCCAAATGCAATAAATTTTTTAAGATCAGAGTGTATGTCAAATGGAGTTCATAAAGTGGAAAATGACACTATTTACTTTCGTCAAATAAAATGCCGTCAAAATTTATGGCTCTGCACCTCAGAAATCTATCTGAATGCTACTGCTATTTTGCGTAACACTTTAGCAACCCAAACTAATAGGGCTATAAACCAAGTTACGCCAGCAGAAGTTCTTAAAAAGCCTAGATTCATAATCTGAAGCAGTACTCCAAGCTAATGACTCCTGCATATGGAAAAATGGGAGTTTCTTCCAAAGTCAGCTGAGAAACTGACTTTGAGAAACTACTGAAACATCAGTACCTGATGACACTGCTGTTCCAGCTGTGTGCCCTTGAAATGATTCTCCTTGGAGATATTGTCTTCAGCTAGCATAGCATGTCCCAAGAATGTAAAACCAAAGTAACTGCTCAGACAAAGGCCAGGAAACAATACACTGAAAGCAGATTAAACAAATGCAACTAGGGTTTTCCTGCAGAAGCAGTCAAAGGCTGAAGTTTCTACCTTGGTCTGGAAAGATGACCCTTGTGCACCTTGGAATATAATTGTCTTAACATGCAGACTACCAAATGTAATGGTAATAATGTGGTTCTGCTTCTGAGTTTTTCCAAGTCAGTATTTAATTGCACTGTATCAGGTAGATTTTTTTTCTAGTATTTATCTAGAAATTACCAAAGCAGTAATGTCTATTATAGCTTTATTCCAAATACCTTAGGTCAAACTAGATCCATTGAATTCTCACTCACCTTTTCAAGCAGAATTACTTATATATTATAGTAACAGCTGCAGTCACTTTATTCCATCAAAGAAAATCCTGCAACTTGCTTTCTTTTATCTCTGCCTGGCACGCTGGCTCTGCTTTTGTAGTAGAGCACAAGCTATTGAGACTAATAATATCATGTTTGTACAAAATATATACTGAAAACACTCACACTTAACTCTTCATCATCTCTCTCTTGTTTAAATCACTCACTCAGTCTTGAGTTCTGATATCTTCCATCTGCTCCAGCACTGATAGCTTGCACAGAAACAGCTAGATGCCCTCCAAATATGATGAGACTCCATGTACCCAAAACGATATCACCCTGTCCATCATTTGATAGAGGTCTGGAACTCAGCATCGAATAATTTGCCATCTCCTGGACATGCTAAAATTTACAAGAAACAGGCATAAGGACTGGGCATGACCTCTCAAGGCCTTGACAATGTCACGAGTGTTTTTCTTCTACTGTTCCTTGCCATTTTCCAAGAGCAGCAGTGTTCAATAAAGTAGCTCAAGGTTTCTGGCAGTGACCAAGACTTTGCTTGACATGTAGCATAACTTCCTTTAGTCCTTCAGCATCTTTTCCATGATCTGTATGCCTTCTATTTATTAATAAGGTCAGATTTTTGCAGGGGAAAAGCTGCACCCCCGACATCCAAAAAGCCACTACCGACTCATGAAGGCAGCTAAACTTGCTGAATGTGTCTATATTGTAGTGCAAATGGGCTTTAGAGAGTAAAGCTGGAAAGTATTCAAGGCACAGTGCAAAAATTGCAGGAAGAGATTACTGAATACCAACTACTTATTTTTAAGGCTATCACAAACTGTTTCAGTCTCTCCTATTAGGAATCTGGAGACAGACATATCTACTGCAGGTGTTTAAGTGAAATTGGTCTGCCTCTCACAAGGGCTTAGATAACAGTAGAGGCCATAAAATAATCCCCTTACAAATGGACTGATGCACAGTAGTGACAGTCTTCTACATCTGTGTGCTGAATCTCTTACTACAAAAACAAAAATCCATGAGTGACACACAAAAAAGGGATGATTCTGATACTTAGTGGTTCAGGGATTTTTTCTGCTGTCCAGAAAAGCAACGGTCCTGAGTTTTGGGTGTTTTTTTGCGTTTGTTCATTTTTTGGTCTTTTTTTTTGTTCAGAGAAATATGCAGAAGGAAAATGTTATGTTCCTTGAGGTGACCTCCTCTGCCAGGTGGTAGAAAGTGTTGGAAGAACCCAGTTGGTGAAACCTAGTTCATCTAGCTAAAAAAAAAAATAAAAAGGAAGGTTAATGCTCTTGTCAGTAATGTTCTGATTTGATGTGATAGATGAAGCAGTCTGGTCAAACATGTCTGGAATTCTCAGTTAAAAATTCGTGCCCTTCATTACAGGGATAAATTAAAAATACATAATCTTATGTATTTGTGGGGAGTTCAGCTACAAAAATAGAAGGGATCAGAAGCGGCTTGAGTGCAATACTAGCCCACCGAACAGTTGGAGATCCTTCAAGGTCTGAATGGTAAGTCTGTTTTTCGCTCCTGACTTTGTGACCATACCTCCTGTTGTTCTCTTCTATCCAGTAGTCAGAACATCTGCCCTCTGCACGAGCAAGAGCACCAGGCAGGGCTCTCTGACCTCATTTTCTCTCCAGAAATGTGTATCGATCTGCTGCAAGCCCCGAAATCAACCATTGCTTGGCCAAGAGGCAACAGAAGGGAGGCAGAACAAGTTGCACAAATGCAATAACTTTCAGTACAGAGCCTCCAGCAGCAATAGCTCCCCTTGATGTTAAACAAGGACCAAAGCCAAGTTAGGAAAAACACTTTTTTTTTCCCTTTCCTCTTAAAGCTGTTTGGCTTCAGGCCCACTTTTTTATCATGACCTACTGAAGAATTCTCATTTGGTGTTCCGGCTAGTAGAAATGCAGTACCTGCCCTTCCTGCTGCTGAAGAGTCCAGGCAGAGATGAGCCACTGGCACCACCCACACATACGGACACAAATCCATCTTTAAACTCCCTGTTTAATTTGACTGGTAATCAGTGTGGGTAGTTACAGTCTGATAATTATATGGCATTGAGATGTTGTTAGCCAGATTTCTCCCATTTCAAGACACTTTATAGAGCTGCATGAACACTTTATAGAGCTGCATGATGACAGGAGAGGGATTACAGCCAATCGTGGGCCAGAATGTGCCTAACATATCCTCTAAAATGAGTCTGAAACTTAGCAGCAATGCAACAGGGCCCGGATTTTTAAGTGTGTGAGCAAATAAGACTGAGTCCAGAAAATATGGGCCTACATGATCAAACAGTTTACACATTTCACCAAACAGCGTTTCCGTTAATATTTATACACTGAAACCTGAGCTGTCTTGCCCATGACCCAAGGAAGGCCAGTGAGTATATTAACCGTCAAGAAGTGCTGTTTATAGATCCACAGAAGAAAAGTAAATGAAATGTCATTCTTGCATGTGTGATCTCTTACAATGAATAATGAAGCTTAAGAGTGTATATATATATATATATATGAATATCCTACAGGGCTTTGTATACCGATGTGACATGCATGATAGCTTTTAGCTGCTCAGGGTGTGCACAACGTCGCTTGCTGAACTGATGCTCAACTCGATCCGCTGCTCAGTGACAGGCCATTGGCTCTGGATCAAGCCTTTGCTGCACCTTGTGTGTTCAGGATGTTTCCATCCATGCTTGTACTCACTGTGAAGCTCTCTCTCGTTACTTTATTAGTATACCTGCAGGAAATGATTTTTTAGCAATTATCAAGTGCTTCAGATTCATTCTGACATTTAATCAACTACAAACACAGCTTATTGCTTCATGTGTTCAAGTGCTATGAACATTATCCCATAAATAGCACATGCCTTGTTTTATGGCTTAATTAGTTACTGTTAGAAGACATTATTTTATTGTATTCATGCTTGTCTAGATTTTCTATTTGCTGTAATTAGCAGATAAAATGCAGGTATAGCATATTAACAGAAACCAAGTGTATATGACTTCATCCATTTTGGCAATATAAAATAAAGACATTTGTCTGGGGTAACGGAAGAATAAGAATGGGTTCTGAAACAATTAGCAGGTTCTGACATTATCTTAGAGCACATAAGTGAAGCCCAAACAAAGGGCTTTTTAGCTTGAAGGAAAAAAAAAAAAAAGAATGTTCAGAATACTGTGTGACAGCACCCACTACATTTTACAAATTCCTAGGTTTTTAAGTGAAACAATAGGGAGATAATTTGATCTTATTTTAATGGTGGAAAGTGAGATGTGGGATTCTCTGGAGTGCTTCTTTTCAATCGCTCTACTCCAGTTGACTCCAGGGAAGGGTCAGGCTTTAAGAATCCCAACTGTCGAGGTTTGTTAGCCTAATATCTGCAGATACCTCAACAGTCTATAACCTGCAAGAGCCAGATCACATTCATGCAGCATCCTAAAGCTGGGAAGACAAATATTGAACTCCCCTCATTCATGGTAGAGACAGTATAATACACATTGGCAGAGAAAGACTGGGGCTCCACTCCAATTGTACCTATATGATTAATAAAAACGTGACTCAAATATAAATGTGACTAGCTCAGCTGGGCAAGCTAGAGTATAGACTTTGTGCTGTCTTGCTGAGTAGTTCCATGTATTGCAGCCATTAGGGAATCTATGGACTATTTAAAAGCTCAAAGATGGCTGAAAACTACAAATTTAGCTCAGTATATTTCTGATCTAGATTTGTTAACCCTAGAAATTTTCATTATAACTAGGAACATGGTCTGGATCACATCACAGTGTTGAGGATGCCTGAAACTTCCTGCCAGTGCACTGCTCTAGTAATGGTTAAGACATCAATTCAGTAAACGTGCACTGAGACTTCAAGTACGTATGCTTTCTTGCAGAAGTCTGAAAATACAGCTGGGGAAATTCTTTTCAGCAAATAGTAAACTCAAAAAATGTGGTTTCATGGGAAAAGTATTCATGAATTTTTGGGCTGAAGTTGACAAATTTCTTTGAGGGGGAAAAATTGCAGGCTGTAATATCAAATCATTTCAATGTTTTCTGAAGTAAAGGCTTACACTTTGTTTTGGAGTGCTGTTCATAATTCAAAGAAAAAAAAAAAAGCAACAATCAGAAGCCACAAGAGGAATTTTGCTTTGAGATTGGCAAAAATGTGGCAAATTTATTCTGTTACTTATATATTAGATTTTTAGTCTTGAAATAAACTGGTTTATGTGCCCAAAGCACTCCTGTCTTTAATTCTCTTGTCCCATGCCCCTGATGCACATGGGAGAGCCCATCGTTCATACTGCTCCTTTCCCATGTGCCCCAAAAGCTCATGCTTCATGGTTTCAAAACAAAAACTCCTGCTTCCTAAACTCCCCTTCTTCCTCTGTTCTTTTTTTCTTCTCACTGCTATTGTCTTCCTCTTGCTACTAAGATGTAATAAATTTTTAAGACAATCCCAAATGAAAATCAAATGTTCTAGAGCTGGAATTAAACATCTTAAGACATTTGAAGACAGGATTAAAGTGCAGCAGGCCAATTAGCTAAGGAAAAAAAAGGATGATCAGTGCCTGCAGTCAGGCTCGTTCACAATGCGCTTTTATAGGGGTTTACTGAGCAGTATTTGCTCATACATGGAGGTGTTCATTGCACTGATTTCCTCTCTGTCCCTTTCCTCCCCTGGCTTCCACCCAGCTCATGTTGCAGTTCAGAGCTGGCTGAGGTGGCTGCCTAGTAACTCTACATCTACCACTATCTGCTCATCTTTTGTAGCTGCTTCTGCGTGGAATTATTAGTTATAATCACCTGGGGAGGCACAATTTGCATACTACCTTGTTTTGAGAATTCAACATATAAGCGTCTTATAGAACATATAAATACCTCGAAAGGTACTTCTTTTGTGCATTTTTCCCCTCCCACAGGCATGCTGTTGGACTTACAGAACTCTAGATTATTTATCTAATTTCATACTGGTACTGCATGCTATTTATTTGGCTACATGGGAAACGCGGTTTGATCCATTACTGTGTAACTGTTGTAGAAAATACCCTTTCTTCTTTCTTCTAGAAAATAAATGCAGGTGGGCTTTCTTTTGAGAGCTTAAGGAAATGTGTTAAAATAATCTTTAAATATATAAACTTTAACACTGCAAAAAGAATAAAAAGCAATGGACACAATATGAAGTGGAACACTCTAATTTCAAGCTGATTAATTTTGCAGATGTTGGAAATCCATCTTGGAACATAATTAGTCAAATTATGATCCACATTATAAATATCAAGAATCACAAGGTTAAGAGCATGAATCCCTTACTGCCTCTCTTGCATTCTAGGTTGCCTTCATTTCTATCATTCTAATCTGAGAATATCAATATACTGAGCTTATTACACCGAGCTGAATAAGTTGAATATGGATAAAAGGGAGGCATGCTGCATGACAGAATAATATTATGCTCAATACTTGTGAAAACATAAGTAACTCTTCCCTGGGCTTCTAGCTGATTGTCCTAATTTAAAGGAAAGAATTGAGCATCTTCAAGACACCCCTGCAGGAAATGTGCATCTGTTGCAGATAGCTAGCAGGCTTTTTGTGGTGATGAACCAAAACCTGTGCTGTGGTACTTATCTTCTGACACAGAGTGCTATTTTCTGCACTTTCACTGCCAACTTCATGAGATTGTTGGGATTTCTGAGAGCATCTATTGGGCTGGGCACCCAGACCATAGCAGTGTATTTTGATGAAGACCCTTGGAGAGGGTACATAACTGCAAGCAGTTCTGAAAGTAGCCAACCCTAGATCAACTACAGCTTCTCTACTTGAGTGCCTAGATCTCTGAGGAGTGGCATGCTAATAGCAGGTGTAATTTTGTACATTTTCTTTTGGCAAACATTCTCATAAGCAAAAAGTTTCTCGTGCAGATGTCCAGAGAAGTCAGGTGTGAGAAGCTGGGAATATCACTACAGGCAATATGAGCTGGCGCACATGAGCGTGTGGGGAACATTTTTCTGCTTTCTTACTTTGAACTTTGCTTTGGCACTATATGCAAAAAATCACACCAATTCCCTCCTCAGCAAAGCCACGGTCTTCAAACCATAAAACCTTTCCAAGCTCGTTTCATTTGCACAACTTCGCCAAAGCCTTCTTCAGCAGATTAACTAGTTTATCACTTAACCCAGACATTTAATAGTTCACAAAAGTCTGTGATAAAATGCTTCATATGTGCTCTGCTTGCAATTATTATAATTAGGCATATCTGTCATTTTAAATCTGATTCAGCATGCATCTCCAGAGATTTAATCATTCAAGGTAGATCACCAAGTAGCTGGTTGAGTTAATTATTTCAATAATCTACAATTCAGACACTTAATATTATACCTGCATATTCCCATGTGTACCCACATTTTCTGCTCAGGCCTGCACAACTTTGGCAAAGCTGCTAGGAAGTTTTGCTATGGGTGGAAATGGTGCGAGTTCAGGGCACTGTTAAGCACTTGCTGCTTTGGCTTCTTCAGTCCCCAGTTATCCTGGTGTGGGAATAATGGCAGCAAGTATGGCCAGTCAGACCAAGGCATTTGGTCAAAAAAAAATAAAACCAACCCACAACTCCTGAGGCCTGTTTGTAGTCAAGGAGATAAGTTAAATCAGACTTGACACTTTTAGTATTGCAAATTAAGGGATCTTGTATCTTTGTTATGGCTTCTATCAATCAACCCAAGATCCTTTCAGCTTTTGAGGGGAATGTTTCAGTTCAAGGGTTGGAATCTGGAATTAAAATTCACTCAAATGTCTCTGAAGTTCATCCACCCTAAATATTTAAAGGAGTTGAGGAAAAAAAAATCACTTCCCATAACCCTCTCATTCTTCTGTCTTGTACCTAATACCTCCTCTTAGGGAGGGGAACTTATTGCCTAAATCTGCTAACCAGATAAACAAACAAATCCCCAGCTATTAGGCTGCTGAAGGACAGAACAATCTGATGTTCCCTTTCCCCCTCCTGCAAAAAAAAAAATCTTCTGAGAAGACATGGATGGTGGAATAATGCTTAGACAAGAAGGATACAAAGATCTTTGGAAAGGACAAATTGGTGATATTCTGTATAGTATCTGGAAGCAAGTAAAGTCTTGTCTATGGCAGACCAAAAATAGAACAGCATAGTGTTTTTTCACTGTCATGTCAACTCTACACTGTCCTGTACTGCTCTGTGTGACCACTGGAAAGCCACAAGTTCCGTCTTGGTCCTAGTAATATTGCAGGGTCATCCCCAGCCAGGTACCAACAGCATGCTCTCTCCTGTTCAGGCGGCCTCTGCCATTACACTAACTATTCCTCTTGCTTTTATTCGTCGGCTTGCATGCATGTAAGGGTAAACTTGCTAAAATTTTGGCCCCATGTTGGCAACATGACTAACCTGAGGCCTCTGATCCGATTGTGAAGGCCCAGGCCTGACTGTGGCCACTTGACTACTGCTAGAGATAGGTGATGCCAAAAATGTTGGAGGCGCAGTTGGCTTTGTAATCCTGGAAGTATCAGCATCCTTCCTCTTCCTTCCTCTTCTTTTCTCCTTTTGCATGTAGGAGATGCAGCCCTTCACTTTTCTCTACAAGAGGGAGTCTGCTGTATAGGCTGCTGAGACATAAGGCAGCTCCTTGTCTCTCCCGTGAAGCTTTGAGTAGATGGTTCACTCCTCAAAACAGAGGAACAAAAAGAATGCAACATCTATTAAAAAAAAAAATCTCTCGTGATCTTTAAGTCAATCTTGGATTTGGAGAGGCAGAGGAAAGCTGACCTGTGATTTGTAATGTTTGAAGGTTGCTGCTATGCCTAATCTTCACTTCCATTAAGAAGCATTTTGTCTTTCAAAATAAGATATGAGAAGAGATTCCAGTGTCTACCTGTTGCTATATAAAAAAATAAGTTCATAAAGGTCATGGTGATTTAGCAGAGAAGTAGTCATGTATTTCTATTACTAGCCTTCCCTCGCCTTTCTGAATGAATCACGTGCTGACATAATTCTGAATTCAGAGGACATTTGACAAAGCATTTGTTTGCAGACTACCAAAGGCTTTTCTATTTACGGGAAGGAGGGTGAACCGCTCCACCCCACGTGTTTTAGCAAAAGCTCATGGTTGTTGCAAGGTTTAGGAGCAGTGTGAGACTTTTCCCACCTCCACGTGTCTTGGGGCTGGGGGCAAAGAATCGCTCTGCTTCAGACTTGAGTGCCCTGTTGTTGGTCTGCTGCAAGACAGAGGGATTTATTACTTTTCCTGTTCTGAAAGTGCTGCTTCCAGAGCTGGCGTGCACTGTTAAAACAGGTATCACATGGCAGGTTGCTGCGGTAACCCAGCCCTTCCTCATTATAGGGCAAATCAACCATCTCCAAGTTCCCATGTGTGAAATTATTTTTCTTCTAGGAAGGTATATAGATATTTTTAGCTTGCAATTTTTCCTAATAGTGATGTACAGCAGACGTTTCATACAGATGCATGTGTGTCTAATTGAGTATTTTCCACCAACAGCTCAACCAAGTTATCATTTGGCCAACAGCCAGGTGTGAACTTGTGAAGTAATCTGAAGTGTCATGTTCAACACATCCCAAGCCCTGCAATGCATCCACAGAGTTGGGCTTTGCGAGATTGACATGAGCTTGGGAGAAGGTTTCTAAGTGAGCAGTAATAATCTACATTTTCAGTGACTTCCTACAGGCTTAGGCACACGACTCTAGTCAAAGACAGCCTTTGCTATGGGATTATTTTGCTGGTAGATATAGATCAGACTAATGAGGTGGTATGTACTTGCCTCACCTCCTTTTGAGGCCAGCTGCTGAGAAGAATTCCATGCAATCATAAATACATGTGATGCATCTACGTAGATGCATTTACGAAAAGAAGGATGAATAATACATGCAATGTTTAGTGAAAAGTAAAGCTAAGAATAAAGCAATTTAAAATATTATGAATGTCATTTCATAAACAGTAGTCTAGGGAATTTTACTGAAACTGAAATTTAGGCAGCAGTCCAAGTTTACAACTTATCCTTTGCTAGGGGCATACTTATAGTTATTATATGAAAGAAAATATTACAGTAACTTTTCAATAGATAGAAGTGCAATTAGTGTCCTGTTGGATTTTTATTTTAGTTTTTCCTTCCTGCAGAGAAAAGGAAATAGAGGTTCCTGGGCTGAGATTTTGAAAACAGTCAGGATGGGTCCAACTCGGAGCCCACCAAATTCAACAGATAGCCTCACTACTGAGTTTTCGAAGGGGGAACAGTTACATTTGTGTTGGAGGCCTTTGAAAACTCTGACCTAGTGTTTTCAATCAGCCCTTTGTAAAGTAATTGCCAGTATTATGTTCTGTGCTTTTCCTGGCCTTTGTAAAATGATCAGGGTTTACCATTCGAAAGGACTGACTTGTATTTTCCAGCACAGGAAAGCTACATATCAAAACGTAGTACGTCTAAACTTGTTAAAAACTCAATTTTTTAAAAAATTGACCTGCTTAACAGACAATCACTTCTGGTGGGCAGAACTCTTTCCAGAAAACTCCCATGCAGACGGTTCAATTAATCTCACTAGAGGCCACGTTCCAGCCTTTGACAATGATCCCATTGATTGTGTGGTGACTTCTCATGCTCCATGTGTGATGATAATGCCAGAAAACTATGTTTACTTCCAAATCCACCCTCTGGAGTTTGGTCTTGGAGCCAAGGATCTGCAGATATGTCTCAGCCCCTGCTTGCTGAGACCTGCTCCCCAAGAGCCCCTCGAAGGGTCCTCATGTTCCTCAGCCTGAGTAGCTCCCTGCCTATAGGCCCCATCCAAAGAAGTTGGGCAGGTTCCCCACTTCCCCTACAAGATTTCACAGGTTTTAAGGCACAGGGGCGTTAGTAGGCCAGTAGGACACCTATGAACAGTAGGACACCTAGTCTGACCTCCGTTAAACTCACAAGTAACTCTTGGACCGGATCTGGGAACCAACTGCTGTTAGCCTCACAAAGTCAGACACTCATTTGCACATGCCTTTCAACCCCTCCACAATGAAATCCCATCAAGTCAGCTTTTCATGGTCCTTATCCAAGAAGCCTGTGACTTGCTTTCAGCAAAGTCAACTCTCTGATGGAGCTCAAATTCATTTATATTTTCCATAAGGGCAGCTCTAGAATTGATAGCCTAATATCTTTGGAAAAATTATTATACTTTTTAAATTTTTTTTTCATAAAACTGGCTCACGCAGCTCTAGTCTCTTTGTAAGTGTATACCATACAAAAACATTTGCTTCAGTATAAATTTTGAGATACAGCAAAACTCTTAAGGAATGGCTTTATGCTTCCTGTCATGCACAAAATACCTATTGTGAATTTCCATTTTCCCCATGTGCCGGGTTATTTTCTCAATCCCAGCTTTGCCTTCAGAATTATGCATGCAATTCCCATGGAAGGCAAGTGAAAGCACTTAGTTGGAATCAATGGCCAGGGGTGAAACCCCAACTTCAGTCAGAACGAGCAGTGTGGTAGAAACAAATGCTGACTTTTGGTTCTCAAAAAGGCCAAAAGGGAAATTGGTGGCAAACAGGAGGACCTTGTGCAGATGAACTAGCCCTGTCTTTGACACATCCCCTTCTTTGCCATGTCCCATCAAATAATTAAACAAATAAATAAAAATGTAGTCTATTTTAACTGCCCTTCGGACAGCTAAATACTTCAGCCTTCCCAAATGAGGGATGTGATTATCTGAAGCATTTCTGTTGCTAGGAAACTTGCTAATGCTAAAGCAAGGACAACACGTTCATGGGGCTCCTGCACTTGTTGTGCCATCCTCCCGGTGCCCTGTGCCTTCTGTGCTCTTGCAACTTGGCTGCAGGTTGAAGCCGACAAGCTGCAGCCCTGGCTGGCACACAGCGAAATAACCGTTTTGGCTCTTTGCAAGCTCCCCAAAACGGCACTGGCTGGGTCATTGAAGCAGAGCTCTGGCTTCTTATAATAGAGAATTTCACCCAAAATGAACAGAATTAAAAAATCCTGGGTAGTTGTGTGCTGCAGCACTGAAGCATTTGTCTCTGCTCTGTAACGCGACAGACTTCCATGGAGCTTATCCAATCAGCTAACTTAATAGTGAATGAAACTTTTAAAACTACAACATGGAGTGAGAAAATGTTGAAAAGAAAATGCACAGCGTGGGCTGTATAAAAGGGTTACTTAAATGTTTTATGGCTTTCCCATAAAGCACTATGGCACAGGTTCAAGGAGTTAAATGATGCATGCTTAAAGAAGTGGCAGCTGATTTTTCCAGAGAATAAGTAGGATCCGAGGCCTATAAGAAATGAGAGTTTGTTTGGGTAAGTCTGTAGTTGGAGAAAAGCACCAGGAGTTAGTAACCTGACCACAGGATTGGTCACCAGGAGTGCTTGATAAATGTATATTCCCTGCACAGCTTCGCATAAAGTTTTACATTCTTTTTCCTCGTTCAGGAGTGGGAATTAACCAAGACGTTACAAAAAAATTAAATCTTGCAGTAAGACACCTCTGCCCATGTGGTGTTTTCCAAGAGATCGACAGCATTCCTCTAAGGGTTGAAACATGGGCCCATTTCCAATTGTTCCCTGCTAGCAAAGGCACTGTATTTTGGTGATCTGGGTACGTGCTAAACTGTATTCCTGTCTCCACATATGGCGTCCTTTTTCCAGAGAAACTCAATAGCAATAGAGCACCTTGTGATTGATCTTCTTTGAATGTTAACAAGCAAAGGACATGCTATTAATAAAACCCAAAGTATGAAAATCTATCTGTCATCAGCATGATGAATCTAGGCCATAATTTCTCAAATCAAATCCCTCTGTGAAAGCAATGGCTATTCACAGATCAATTTGTCTGTGGATTCAGAGTAAATCAAAAATGAACTGCCTAGAAGCTAAACTTTGAGCCCATTCTAATTGAGAAAACATTCCCGTTGCTCAGCCGGATTGTTTGCGCAGAATCTGTGGATGACTTGCATATGCCTATGGCTATAGGTTGGAGGCACCATTCTTAAACACCCTGAGCCAGCCCAGGTTTGGCACTTCTCTGTTCATCAGCTATCATACAAGGAAATATGCAGAAAGGTTACTTATATGCCCTACTGTGTTCTGGGTGAGTCCTTTTTCCTTCAGAAGTCTCTTTGTAACTTGGGTGTTTTTCTCCCAAAGAAGGGAGAGAACACAATCTGCATTGTAGTGGTGGGAACAAACAAGAAATCAGTGGGTTTGCATGAGAACCCATAGAAAGGTTGAAATAAATGGCCTCCTGAAAGCTCATACATCTATGGTGACCTATGTGGCAAAAGTTCCCCTAGTGCTTCAAAGCCAAGAGGCTAAGAGTCTTAGAAGCAAGCCACTAATGATATGTGGCTACAATTAACAAGCCAATAACAAGAGGATTTAATATCTGAGGGTCTCCAGGGTTACAATTTATATGCCTGTTTTGTTTTTTTCTTTTTCTTTTTTTCCAGCCAAAAAGAGGATATGCGGAAGAGTGGCTTACTTTAATGGGCTGGGCAAAAGGGCAATCTGCAATTAAGAATTCTTTAACCCCTAAACTGATCACAATCATTAAATGCTGTGATCTCCAGCATTTCCCTACTTCGGTACAAGAGCTTTCTGTAAGCGTGGATGCCATGTGTGTAATCCAGTAGATGCACAGCTTCTTTTCTGCCCGTTTCCCCTCTCTTCTCCAGGAAAAACTCAGGACACCGAGTGGTTGCGGTTTTGATGCCTAAATGCTTTACCATTTATGATGCCTACTGCTTTACCATTAGGAATGACTTTTGGGAAACAGTGTCTTGGGATCTATTCCAGTAACTCTTTCACCCAACTCAGTTGGGTCCTCCAGCCAACTTTTAAAGGAGAAGACTCAGTCCCACATCTCATCCTAAACACAGGATGAGCATCCCAACTGATTCCCAGTTTCACAGATGTGCCTAAATAAAGAAGAGTATCTGAAGACACCCAACGATACCTGCCTGGCCTAGGTGATGATCCAGCCCATGGTCACCCACCACCCATCCACGACAAATCCCCGTGTCCTTGGTGCCCAGCCAAGTGTCGCGTCTTCTCTTTCTCAGTTTAAACTGGGTGTAACAGGCAGCACGCCCTGTGGATTATCTTACATAATTCAAGTTGAAATATATCAATTCGTGTGGGGGGAGTCCTGTCCATCCACAGTAATTAACCCCAGAATGATCTCTGGACTTCCAGATGCCTCCGGCAGTTTTAAACATGAAGTGCTGTTCACTGGGACAGAAGGGCTGGCAGGAGGACAGGAAACACTGCTCTGCTGTGTCTGTTTAATTGGGACCATATTTTGTTCATTTCCATATGCACAACTGCTTAATTCAAGGGGGATTCAGAGCTGTGAGCAGGGGGTAGTCAGGCTCTTGCTGCACGAGGGGACACCAGTGGGATCAAACACTTACTTAACTTTACGAGGATTTCACGTACACCCCTGTGCTTGCCAGCAGCGAAAAGCAGGAGAATCCCCCAGCTAGAAAGGCCAATGTCCAACTCAGCCATTAAAATTCTGTTGGAAAAGTTTGTACAGCTAAAAATCGACTAATGCAGAGTAAACTGAGCACCGAGCAGTAACTTTCTGAGCACCAAGCAGTAACTTTCTGAGAGCCCAGTGCACAAAACACATTCAGGAATAAACTTTTACTGGGAGCAGTAAACAACAAATGTGAATGATCAGGAAAATGCAGGGAATGATAAAAAAAAAAAAAAAGAAGTGCACACGGAGACACTAACCTTGTAGATGAAACACTAACCTTGCGTTGATCAGGAAATACAAGATATGGCCCTGGTAAAAAAACACCAGAGAAAATGAAAGCAAGACTGCACAAGCTGTGAAGACAAATAAAAGCTTTTACAGTCATATAAAGTAGTCATCTTGATGGAGGAACATGATAGGCTCTGAAAGGCAGGGCGAGCATACAGAGCCAGGCATCTCAGTGGCTTCCGTACAGAACTTTAGATGCTCCAGGACTGGACTGTAAAGGATCTCAGAAGAAAAAAGAAAGCAAATTATTTATAGGCATTTGCAATATTTTCAGTGAAGCTAGTTAAAATGGCTAGGGACTAGAGAAAAACTAATTTGACCCCCTGTATTTAAGATGCAAGTGCGGGTGTAACCAGGAAAACACAGCCCTTCACCAAAAGGTTAACAGATGTTTTCCAGTGAAGTCATTAGTTGATTTTGCTATCTGCTGGTTTAGAAACTTGCAGGGAGTGTTTGATTAATGAAATGCAGATTTAACCTTTTTTTTCTCCCTTAAGAAAAATCCCACCAGAGCAAACCAGGAAAGAAATAGAAGCTTTGTGTCCAAATTAAGCTCTATTTTTGTCTCAACCGCCTCTCCGATGTTATTTCAGACACCTGGCCTTTAATAAATGTTCTCATGGCTCAACCCCACTTTCTGCTGGAGTCTGCAGTGAAGTCAGATGATGACATCAGGTTGTTGCTGTGGAAACAAGAGCCAAGCCACAGATGCGACGTCAGCATTTCGCCAAGATCCCAAAGAGGACAATAAAGGCTGTGAAGGAACCGAATCCTGCTGAAAATTGGGCCATTTGTAAAGAGTTGTAAAACAGTTGCTGAAAGACAACACGGCCAGAGTTAATTGGAGAAACTTAGATATTTTCAATCTCGATCTCCTCACTCAAATGTATTAATTGCCAATGAAACGCGTCTGGCATTTTCCTGAGGAACAAGAACACCAGCTGACCTGTGTCTAAATGGTGCAAGGAGAAGGTTTTGCCCATCAGAGCTGGGATCATATAGTGCCTGGGAGACATTGATGCCAGTTTTTGGCACTTACTTTACAATATGTGGGATTTCGCTTTAAAATCCAGTTCCTGGCAACACATGGTTTTATATCAAGATCACAGCTTTTGCTTAAAATACATCTACGAAATCAAATTTGAAAAACGTGAACCAAGCACACCCTGAAGGAAAATAAGTACAGACCCAAATTTTACATTTATATAAATATATATATAAGAGAAATCTTGTGGTTTTCAATCCAATCTCATTATTTTCTGTAGGTCTAGCTTCTGACCTCCTTTGTCTTTGCTGTTAGCAAAACTGTCTATATGAATTCATATGAAGTAGATCTTGAGCATTACAAATAACATACCTGCTTTGTTTACTCTCATTCACTGAGGGTAGAAACTGCCAGGTTTTAATATAATTGCTTTAATTGCTGCACACAACTTTATTGCTTGGTCATGTCCTGCTGGGTGACTGCTGTCCCTTCTGCTCTAGCCTTGGTGGGTTTACGTGAAATGCAGAACTGGATGAATAAACTGCAAGAAGAAAAAGAGCAACTTCACAGGCCATTGAGCAATAAGCAATAACGCTTGACGCAGGGCCTCAGAAGGTTGAAACGCGTCCACGTGGACCTGCTGCACAACACCTCCAAGAAATACAGCACAGAGCTCACCTGGAGATGGAAGTGATGTCATTTTTAAGCTATGTTTGCACCTTCCAAGCCTGGGGCACTGCCAGAGAAGTGGAGACAAGCCAGCACAATTTGTATAGCCCTGGGGCCCCTTCTGAATTGGATCAGCTTCCTCGGGTTGCTCTGCGCCACCCAAAATCTCTGCAGCGCTGTAGAGGAGCCACTAGCTGTCCTCTGCAGTGCCTCTTCTGATGGACCTCACGGTGGTCAGAGACAGGGCCTCAGAGCTACAGCCCAACCCATCAACCTTGCTGCCCATGACTTAAGTCAGGTGGAGGATCTCTCTCTGGAAAAGGAGTATTGGAGTGGAAAGAGTAATTATGTCATAGCTAAGACATTTGTCATCGTGCTAGAAAGACCTTAGGATTGCTCATTTTTTTCCAAGACCAATGTTCCTTCTTCCTTCTCTTTCTGCAATACTATTCCAGGCAGGGTCGGAAGGCCTTCACTAGTAAAGCCCACTGGGTTTCAGCAAGCTGCACAGACCACCCCAATGCCAGACTTTGCTAGTTTTCATTTATCTGCTGCCTGTTTCCCATTTCCATGCCAGCAGCGCTCGTACAGCCGCACTGCCAGATACTGTTGACCGATGAGGCCTGAACCTCTCAATACCAGTAGATGGTCTAATCAGGATGGCAGGTGGTAGTTGCCCTCAAGCACACCCTAGCGCGTCCATAACAATATCCTTTTTGAACAGACTCCACCTTATTCCGCGTATACTGATTGTAATCAAAGCAACAGATGATTTACTATAATGAGCTGTTATAAAATGCCAGTCTAATTATGGTGAGGCAGAAGGATATTTGATAAACTTTTTAGACTTGTTTACGAGTCTAAGCATAGTCTGAAGGCATCTTCCAGTTCTGCCAGCCATGCCATTAGTGAATATGCCAGGAATATATTTCCTCCATCTATTGTTTTAGTAAAAAATGACCTGGAATGCAAATACTTTGGAAAACTTTATCCCACATGCTACGAACACCATTGAGCTCAGTCTGGTATTGAGGCAAATGCTCTGAAAAGTTTTTTGCACATGCTATGAACATCACTGACTCGACTTTCCTCAGAGTTTATTTAACAATAAACATTTGGATTTTTTTTTCTCATAGAGCACTTTATATTATCCATAAAATATATTAATTACTGGCTTAATGAATAACTTAGGTTTGCTGAAGTCAAATCAGTGTACATTAAAGCCAAAGGCTACTGACATCACCAGCTACGACAAAACGAACTGTGACAGAAAACCCTGGTTTTCCTTCTCCAAGACCACTTGAAGAATAAATCTTGACAAGGCTTTGAGAAGCTGAAAGACATCTTGCTCATCTAGAAGATGAGAAGATCTTGCTCATCTACCATCCAGCAGCAACAACGCAGCATCTGAATCCCAGAGCGTGCTGCTCCCTGCTAGAGTTGTACACACACACATCACATAAGAGCAAGCTCCAGATTTCTGGGAGAAACAAAAGCAGCCGGTGGATAAATGGAGAGAATACGGAACGCTGAAATGTGGTGAAACATTGTAACTACTAAATAAAAGGCATGTGCAATTTATTTTTAAATCTAATCTGTAAAAGTGGGGTGGAGGGGGGGGAGCTCAGCTCTACTAATTTCTCTCAAAGTTTTGCATCTAGGAGTATGTGTTTAACATTAAGTCAGATTTTCCAATGCCAAAAGCAAAAAAGTGACATCGTTTCCAGATGTAGGTTTTAGTAGATCATGTCTTGAGTAATTAAGGGCTGTCAGATCTGAGAGGGCCAGTAATTGAAGCTGTATAGAATACAATTTATTGCCAAACAATACCAGACCCTTAGTAAAAAAGTGGAAATCACATTTCTCTTGCACAAGCTTTTCATTCTGGAAATAAGTTCGGGGGTGCAGAGCAAAAACTTCAGATTCCCCTTCCAAAGGGGAAAAGTTAAAGCAAACAAAACGCCCTTCCCAGGAACATTCTTTGTATGTGCTGAGTTATTTGTCTCCCTCCATTCCTGTGTTTGCTTGTTATTTTCGGTTGGAAAACATGCTCAAATTATGCACTTTCCCCTAACCTACTCTGTCAGTGGAGGCAGACTGTTTGACTCCAGACCTGAACATCAGCTGTTTGTATTCAGCTCAGTATTACTCAAAATAGTTTATAGTTGAGTATAAACCGAACCATCAGAAATAGGATCTCAATCGTTCGAAATGTCAGCAGATCAGGTTTGCCTCGCACGCAGGAGCTGAATTTTCAATCCAGAAGTCTGCATCATTGTCAAAAGCTCAAGATTATTTAGGTGAGCTGATTTACTAACATGGCAACTAACAAGATTTGTGCTCCAGTGTTTGATTTATGCTTTGGATTCATCTTGTCAGACCAACTGTAAATAATAATCCGCTAAGAGCAACATTTTAAAAGGTCTGGTTTTAGTTTCTGGTCGCTTTTGAGCAAACACAGTGAGAATAGGAGGTGTCTTAAACATTGGGCCTATATTTTGCTTTGTCCTAGGCTGCTTTGCAGGAAAGCAAAAAAGGGATTCTGGAAAATGGGATGCAATTGGCCATCGAGAAGGAGACCACAAAGGCTAAGCAGGGATCCCAGGAGGAATAAAACGCATGTGTCCTTCCCTCTGTCTGCATTATAATATGAAGCAGCTTGGGCAACTTCTGCTTTGTCACACAGCAGAGGAGAGAAGGGCTCTTTCCTCCCAGGTCCTGTCATGCAGTTTTGCAAGTAACTTTGTTGTTTTGCACTTTCACACCTTTGTTCTTTCATTGTTGACCCAATTTATGCATCCCAATGGAAAGAAAAAAAAGTGTTGGGACGATGAATCTTCTGTTTTTCCCTCTGTCGTATTCTCACTGTAAGAGTTGTTGCTATCGTCACTGAATGAATCAAACGCAAACACATTTTCGAGGAAAGGCAGTGCATTTTCTGCAAGCCTTGCAAGTATAAGTTACAGCTCAGGTAAGTACAACGAAGTTAAAGTAATGATCTGCAGGCAGCTTCCTACGGGGAAATCAGGGCTATATATAACAAAAGCCATTTGCTATGTACTTTTTTCTGTCTTTGGCATGCTTCGTTAGGTAGAAGTTCACTGGGCCACAGTCAGAAAATGCAGCTTGTGTAGACAGAGCTCTGCAAGCTGCAGCATGAAAAGACCACAGGTTGCACAAGCACGGACTGCGATCCAAAGGAAAAGCTAAGGGGCCGGCCTTGGTAGCCTTTGGGAGAGCATTAGGGGTCAATATTCCATATCTGTTTCCATATTTCGGCTTCTTGGATATTTCTTCCTCTCCTGTTCAAGACAAATAGTCTGGCTCCAGAAGCCCCCCACACCATTAAAACCGCAGGGCTACCTATGGCTTGCTGGCCACAGAGTCACTTTTCTCTAGCCAGTGCTCAGCGTGTGGTGAATAACATAAAGTCATTAACGATTCGGGTAAGAGGCAAAACATTTCAGGAATTAACATCTGTGTCAACCCCCCTGCTGCCCTCTGCCTCGCATTATTAAGGAGCTCTGAATAACTGTATTTTTCAAAAAATTTAGACTTGGATGCACTGGAATATGTTGATAGCTCCTTGGAGACCTGCTGATTCCCCTCTAGTCAAGTGAGCAGTAAAACGGGGATCCTTGCAGCCAGGTGCCACCAGAAACCATGGGCTGATGTCCATGGCAGCTCTTAGCCACAACCCATCCACATTATTTACATCTTGCCTACACAAATCCCCCTGAAATCCCGACAGAGCAAGAGTCATTTCTCCTCATTACTCGTTTACAAATGGCAATTTGTAAATTTGTCCTAATTGCCTAATGAGTAATTGTGGCCTAATACTTACTTTGCCCTAATTGTTGTGTGTCAAGATAACCTGCTTCCTCGGACAGGCGATGTCACCTTCGCAGCAGCTCCCATATGCTGCAGCTCATAGAAAGCCCATTCCCGTGGATGCCCCCCAAAGCAGCTTCCCTGGCAAACTTCAAACCCTTAGCACAAAAGTGTCATCAAGATAGTAAAATAAAATAAAATAAAATAAAATAAAATAAAATAAAATAAAATAAAATAAAATAAAATAAAATAAAATAAAATAAAATAAAATAAAATGTTTTAATGTGTGGCACAGAAACAGGTTGTACAGCTGGGCTGACAAATCTTGTTCTTTGGTATTGATCAGGCAACCATTTGCTATAACGCTGGCTCAAACATTCAAGCAGATGCTACAAATGCTCGGTTTTGATTTATGAGCATGGAAAGCCCTTTGTCTGCGCGCTGTGACTGAAGGCAAAGTTTTACGGCCTTTACCCTGTGCACAGAGAGGTGTCCAGCTTTTCCAGCATTTTTTCCATTAGCTTTTTATCTGCTGGAATTGGAATGTTCAGCAAATGATGGCAAATTTGTGAAGGCCGACGGTGCCAAGTGCCCAACGTCAAGTCCAGGGCTCCGATGCCGGGGAGGATAATGTCTATATGCTCTGTAACCTCGGAAAACTCAGTGGAATGGCTACCTTGCCATGTCAGCGAGAAACAGGGCACAGAAAAAGGGAGTGTTGCTGTAACATGGATGAAGCCTGGGCAATAATAACAATAATAATGACTACAGCTAATAAAAGGAGGCGGCCCAAACACGCATTAGCGCATCAGTCCACCGCTACTCGGAGCTGCTTCCAAATAAGCTAAGAACGAGGAAGATATAAAGGCCCATGCAGCATAAGGAAGGTAAAAGCACCGCTTTACAGTGCCAAACTGAGAAAATTACCCCCAAAATTGAATGTACAGCTCTAATTGATGCAATTGAGAGAGACAGTGAGGATAATCCAAGCACATAATGACTGTGGTGGGAGCTTCACAATGTAATTGCAATGTGCTTTTTTTGCCGCAATGTATCATTACACCACCTCTGTTTCTCTTGAACAAATACACTCAATTTGAGTCAAAGCGTGCACATTCCCAAGCCCTTTCCTTCCCCTCTCCTGCCAAACCTGCGCTCCATCTTCTGCTGGTGTGCCCAGGAGCTGCAGGCGCCAGGAGCTGTGTCTTGCAGAGCTGCGGTTGATTCTGGGCACCATTTCACACCCAAACCACCCCAAAATCAGAAATTCATTCCGTTTGGTGGCTGATCTTAACTGGCCTGGGGATACCCACAAGGGGAAGCCCTGCAGGGAAGCATCATATTTCTTGTCCCAAGGTGTGTCCCCCGTGCATAACAAAAGCGCCGTGACTGAGACGCCTGATGCCAAAACACGGGGGAGCCGATTTTTTTTCTTCTTCTCCCTTCATCATTTGAGTACCTTATATTTCATTTTTATCATGTGCAAAATGAAGACAATACCTGCCTTCTTCCCAGCAGCACTGCTAGGCCTGGCCCACTGATTTCCTCCAAGAGGTTCCCCAGATTAGAGGAGAAATGCATTGTTATTATTTCACCACTACGAGAAAACACGTAGAGTAGCAAAGGCAGCTGCCGAGGAAGTAAGGGAAAGGCAATATACTTTCTTCTGGCATCCTTTTTTCATCCTGCGACATCCTTTATGTCATTAGTCACATATCTGCTAAAATACATAGCTGTGCACAAGACACACTGCAGTGCTGGCAAAGAGATTTGATTGAATGTTATTTCCAATGGAAACTTTTTTTTTTCCCCCTTTCTTACTGAAATTTCCCGAATGGTTGTTTTTGTTCCCTGAAGGGAAAGAAAGAAAATGGACAAGCAGAAAGCTGACATCTTACCATTTAATTTTCCTGAAAAGAGAGTTAGCTTTTTGATAAACATGTAAAACACTCCTCATATAGTTCTGGCAAAAAGCTTTTTTTTTTTTTTTTTTTTTTTCTTTTCTGTGAGCTTGCAAATTTTCTCTTAAAAATGATTTGCTTTTAAAAGTGCTCTTTAAATAAGAAGAAAAGGAGGCAGATTAAAAAGTTTAACCTGCTTTGCTAAGCATGTACGTGCTGCTATTAAACTCAGCACTGTATCTGCAACACTTCTTGCTATTTTTTCATTAATTTGGTACATGCATTGCAAATCAATTCTGAAATGGTGGATCTTTGTAAACTTTTGCTGTATAAAATTAAGGGGGGAAAAAAAGTAAATTAAAACATGAGGGCCTGGGAAGCTTCCAGATGCATAGCTCTGCCTCTCTCAGAAAGAAATGACTGTAAAATACGGATTTCAAGCTGAATGCAAGCATGACTAAACAGAAACAATCCATTTCCATGGCAACGGTGCATCTAAAACTCAGATAAAGGAAGCACTTAAGCACCTACCTGACTATATGTCAACTTTAACTCACAGTCGATGGGGATTAAGCATCTGCCAGCAGGCAAGGCAGTGTGCACCTGCGTTCCCAAATCCAGGAGCTCTGCAATGCCAATGCAGCAGGGTAGGACACCCAAACCATGGAGGGGCATGTCGCCCATGCACTGACCCGTATTTGCTGCAGAATAGGGACTTTTTTTTTGCCCCGTACCAAACAGAGGGGTTCTAGCTGCAGGCTGCTGGGCACTTGCGGGCTTCCCTTGCCATCCATAGTATGGCAGAGTGCTCAAAGGATGGATTAATCCGTGCAATGCAAGGAGAAGATGCAACTGTGTTTATGGCAGCTCAAATGTTGCCAGCACCTGGAGAGATCTTAACATTATATTTTCTCAATTAGCACCTTGGTGGTTTTCCCAGAAGCTGAACCTTTCTGGAAAGCCTGTCCAGGTTTTATTAAACATGAATATATGCTGTGTTTAGAGGAGAAATAATTTGTGTTTCCTGGTCCTCAAAATAATCTTTTAGTTTTAGGAGGTTTTCTAGCCATTCACGAGACCTGGGAAAGAGCAGATTGCACTTGGTGAGGGAAATTGACCCTTTTACGTGGCGCAGGGAAGATGAGATGTGGCTTCTTCCCCGTTTTTTCCTTTTCCTTTTTTCTTTTTTTTTTTTTTTTTAAATACCATAAGTATTGGGAGCGCATATAAGCTGCTCGCTGCATGCATGTGCACCTCAGCTGAGAGGCAGGCTGCATGTTCACGTCTTCCAGGGCACATGTTGAACGAGCTGTGTTTTTCCTCCATTCACTGCTTAGTGAAAAGCACACAAGGAGACATGTTGCTCCACATGGACTGCTGCCGTGGTTGAAAAACAAGGATAAACTGGTAGGGAGGGTATGAGGAGGGGGCCACTGTGCTGATTTAGAGGTTGCTGGAGACCCAGAAATCTTCGGATCCCTCCAGATCGCTCCTGTGTTTGCTCCATACAAGACAGCAGGAGGTGAGATTCATCCTCCTCTTTAAAAGCAACAAATATCAAGAATGCCCCCAAACTGGCTGTGAGTGCATGGGAGACAAGATTCGAGCAGGACCTGAAGCCACCGTCTTCTCCTTTTGCTTTATTGAGATTGCCTAAATAGCTTCTCCTGGCCTTTGTGCTAAAAAGAGACTTAATTTTTATGGGAATGGTTTATGGGAGGGTTTCTTCCCAACGGGAAAGGGTTTCTGTAGACGCTGGCCCAGCTACATTCCTGCATGTGTGACCACTTAATAGTGCTGAGGTTTTGTTGCTCCTCCATCCAGGGAGGATGGGGTGCTCCACATCCCTGGTCGAGTATATTTGCAGTGCTGAATGCTGCATCTCCTTTTTCACACTGCCATTAAGGGCAGCAAAACACTAACTCATTTCGTCTCCCTTCTAGCACACAACGAGGGGCCGAAAACTGGCCATGGTAGGAATTGGAAAAAGGGCTCACCTGGAAAATCAGGGGATCATTTCAGGGATCATTTGCCCTGCTCATCCCAGGCTTTCATAGAATCATAGAATCATTATTGTTGGAAAAGACCTTTAAGATCATCAAGTACAAACCAACACCACCATGCCTACTAAACCATGTCCCTTAATGTCTCATCCACGTGTTTCTTGAACACAGAATTTCACATGCATCCTGAGCAAGCATTCTATAATGGAAATTAAATACTAACAGATAACACGATCACTGTGATTTGCTTTCATAGACTTCCAAGGGATGTCCATGGACTATCTCTGTTGGCTCTGGGACACTCGGAGATGAGGTGCAAAATCCATGGCACTCGCAGCTATTATTACTATTTATTTTCATATTGTGTCATTGCCACTGAAGACCCATTGCCATATCATTTCCCTAGTGACCTTGCGAGATACCAACCGAAGAGGCAGTCCATGCACAAACAATCTCGGTGCCCAGGTAGCGGTGAGTTTTGACGGCAGATGTGTTCAGGAAAGCCTTGATTAGCCAGAAAATTTCCAGCAGTTAGCAGTGAAACACTTGATATGATTTAACATGCAGATAAGCTCAGGCACAGTGATCAATGTATGTTTGTATTGTGCCAAAAAGTGAAATAGAAAAGAAAACCCAGGTGGTCTTGAAATAACAGTGTGTAGGCTGGGGATGGGGGGGGGAGCTTTTAACTACCTGCATTAAATACTTGCAAATCTGAACAAAATTGTGCCTAAAAATAGACACCCCTACAAGATATCTGATGGCATCGCTTCTACGCGAGTTCGTGCACATTTGACAAACACAAGAATCACCGAGCAAACTATAGGTTTCAGGCAAGATGCTCACAGTCTTTTCGTTTTTGTGAGTGATCCAAGTTCAATTCGTACTCTGGAAGAGGAAACGCTGACAGATCCCAGAGCAAAGCAATTGTTTCAATATAGTAAATTGAATCCAAACATGAAAATAAGATGGAAGACCTATTTTCCAGAGCTCTAGGCACACCTAATTAGAGCTCTCAGCTGCAAACTCCAGAGAATCTAAATGAATAGGGAATGACATATTACAGGAGGAAGCAAAATAATCTGAGCAGGAAGATAAGGCATTATTTTCTCCCAACAGATTGCATAAAGATACATAAAGATTATACCTCTAGTTAAATGATCTGATATTCCACCAGAGTGATCAGAAATGTTTATAGCACGCTGCTGTCCTCTCAGGCGCTGTAAAATCACAGCGTTGCTAAACAATATCATAACTTCCCATACACAAGTCATCTTGGTTGCACAGCTGTTTTAAAGCATATTATACCCTGATAGGATAATCCTGCTCTGTTCAACAGGGGAGAGCTGCAGATCTGCATGCAACCAGTTAGAGCCTCCAAATGGTTTCCAGATCTGAGTGGTCCTTATGTTCTCCTACAGCTTAACAGGAATGCTATAAAACACTAAGGTGCTATTGATGGTATCACCGTACTTAACCAAACCGGTTGTGACACAGCTCTCTACCAGGTGGCTTTCCTAAGATACCAAGACCCAGTTCCTGTGAATGCAAATGGACTCCTTGACTAGATGTGTTCATAACATACCTGATAAAGGAAACAAAAAAAAATACCAATATCCCTTTTAATGGGTGGGAACAAGTACAAAGATATTAAGCGCCGGCCTTCCAAGTGCACTATATGCAAGCTACTGGCAAACAAGCCTGCACGCCTACACAGTAAGGTTTGGTACCTGCTTGGGTGCCAGGAGCAGGATGGTCATGTGGTCATGTCAGGATAGCGCCAAACTGGGTCCTGTTGAGAGGCTCTGCCAGGAAGGTGAGCTTGAGGGCTTCTTCATGGTGCTGCACTGGACAATGTAGCCTTCTCCTGTATAATATGCCCAGTGGGACTAAAACCAGAGCCCTTCACACCAGAGCAGCTTTATCGTGGTGACCAGCTTACCTTTGAACATCATCGTCTCGTCTTTATCCTGGCGTCTGTGATTTTTATCTGTCATCTCCATGCTTGAGAAAGGAGCGTTTGACGAAACTGGCCATTTTGAGCCAAACATGGCAGAAGTGACTAAGACTGGCTAAAATTAGCAGGCCAAGAGATGAGAGACTCCCAAGAGACTTCTACTGAGGGCTGCAACATGAACACAACCCTACGACCAGACACTGGGGGAATGAGACTTTTGTGGCTACCTATGGATGGTGCCTACCATGACACTTGCCTTGAGAGACCTCTACTCCTACCCTGACAACTCCTAGGTGTGCCATGAAGGCAAGGAACAACAAACCACCAGGATAAAGTCAATAGTATTTCAAGGTAAATGTGGCAACATAGAGAACAACTAAGCTGAAAATCAAACCAAAATATAAACCTGACAAGAAAAACACGGGCTAGACACTGATTTCTCGTGACAAGCAGCAAGAGCTCAAAGTGGATGGAGTGTTGTCACACAAATAATTAAGTAGAAAGACATTTTCAATGAAAGGAAGAGGAAAGTAAGTAGAAGGAGCTTTAGTCCATTTTAGAACTGAAATGAGGGATGACCTAAATAAAAAGGAAAGGAAAAAAAAAAAAAGGAAGGTAAATTAAGCTGAAGCCAAAGTCTAGGGAAGAAATGCTGACGCTGATCTATAATTAATAGACTAATACCTTTTAAAGCCAAAAGGGACCATATAATCATCTAATGTGATGTCCTGCATTAGAGCTGAGAGGAGGGCAGGATTTTGAGATTTCTGACATTCGGCTTTTTTCCAGCTAAGACTTAAAGCTGACAATTTGAAAATTTTCCATGAGTGAAAATGCTGAAGAAGATGGTAAAGGCAAGCAAGCAAATAATAAAATAGTGAAACTTGAATACATGCTTTGATTCATCTGAAAAAAAAAAAAGGTAACTTCATATAAAATAACATAAAATGCCTTAGAATGAAAAACTAACCACTTTTTTTAAAAACATTAAAACCAAAAATTCTGCTGAATGTACTGGTTTTCTTTTCTCTCAGAGATAACGTGTGTGAAATAAGCCTATTTGTAGATGCACTTTGACTTACATGAGAAAAAATTGTCTCATGGAGGAAGGTCTTCCTCTGGTTCTTCTAAGTCCACCTTTGTCCCACGTAGGTCAGGTTAGGCAGTCCTGCCCTCAATTCTCATTTCTGGATGGGCACAAAGTATTTTAATGAGACATCTGAGTGTGATAGAAAGGCTTCAAGGGATAAAGGATTTACCATAATCTCAACACAACAGTAGAAGAGGCAATGATAAGCTCTTAGGAAGCATTCCAGGAGACAAAACAGATCCAAAAAAGCCTCACAAATAAGAGAATAAACTGTGTCCAGCCTTCTGCAGGAGTTTTAAGGAAAAAGAGACCTTGTAGCAGAGGTCTCTTGCAGAAGGAAGCAGGTCTTATCGCAAAGATAACAGCACAATCATTTCTACCACATGGTTGAGGATGTGGTGGGGGTGATGGTAAACCATGGTAAAGACTGCCAGTGGCTGTGGCTTGGTTGGGCTGTGTTTATGGTTACACCAAAATTCCTCCAGGAATCCAGTTGCAGGTTGATGATTTCCTGCAGGAAGTGTTCTGGTTTCTTTTTTGCTTGTTTGTTTTTTTCCACTGGAGACTGGCAGCAACAACCCACCTGCAAGCTTATCGGTGTGGATGATGCCTGCAGGTGCCTTCAAAGCCCTGAGGAAAGCAGACGGAGGAAGCAGGCGGTGCAAAGAAGAGCTCAGGAGGAGGCACTCACAGCAGCAGACCTAAAAAAAAACCTAACCTACTTCACTTTGCTCATAAACAAAGCGGGAGCACCCACACTGGTGCTCAATGCATGTCATGGGAGCAGGTGACGGGGTGTTATCTCCTCGGCCTCCTGGATGAGATCACAGTCCTGCCCTTGGCTGTGCTCCTTGGCTGCACGGGCACGAACATTGCAGAGCGGGATGGGGTGAGTATACTCCCTACTCCCTGTTAAAACTTTTGTTTTTTTTCATATTCTGACCCTTCTGAGTTGTTAATTGCAATGTTAGAGAACCAGCCTCACAGAGTTGGAAAATGCAAAAAAAGAAAACCCACAAAGTTTGCATAATGGAGAACCTAGAGAAGTGAAGGATCCTTTGGAGTTTCTCTGGTTTTGACCCATTTTATAATTAACTGTGATATAAAATGTATTCCAGAATAATTGCAATCAGGTTAGAAAATGTCAGTTGTTCACCTATGCATCTTAAGAAGTGCCTAGGTTGGGCTTTTAAAGCTACGTGAAAAGAAACACAGCTAGAAACTTTTGCAATTCAAAATATTTAGCTGAATGACAAGAAAACTAATCTTTGGTTTATTATTAGACATGATAAAAGGTTTCTGAACATCCTCGATGTTCATATTTTTCTTCTGCTCTTTTAATGCAGTGCTACTCTGAAAAATGACTTTGTCAAATTTGTAGCTAAGCTTTTAAAAGTGCGAACTGGTTGTGGAGACACAACACAAAAATGCCTTGAAGAGGTTTAATTTTTGGATTTGTGCTTTCTGATTACTGCATGCCTTGAAAGCTGCAAAAGTTTGATATCCAGGAAGTGGGGTGCTCTAAATCATTAGTCACCTTCAAAAAGCTGTACCAACTTCTTGCTCATGTTCTTGCATCTATTCTCCTTGTACAATCAGCAAAAATCAGAGGGTTACTTCAGTCCTGAAAATAAGTTTTCCCACTTATTAGTTTACCCACTTATTCCCCCATTAGCTCCAGAGCATCAATAAGCAGCAGGAAAGGGCAGTGGAGGTGGTTTTTTTTGCGTGTGTGTGTGTGTATTTGCTATCTACTGAGCACAGTGCAGCACTGATGAGCTACTTATGCTCCTAAGAGGCTCCTGGTTCTGCCCTTAGCGTTGGCCGAGATACTGGCTGTCACACATCACGAGCAGACTTGCAAAATTCCCAGCTGTTAACACCAGGGAAAATTTTGCTGGTGGTGATGGGAACAGAATAGATTTGTCTTGGGACACACCAGCCCTACCTGACCTGGTCAAGCAAGAGCTCCTGTGCTGCCTTCCCAGAACAGTGTGCATGGTGATATTCTCCCAGCTCTGAATTTCATGGAAAGGCAGCAAGAAAATGTGGTTGCAAGGTGGGGAGTGTCCCGAGAAAGACCCCAGCCTTCGGTTGAGAAGCCCAGAGCCCTAGGACATGCCATGGAGTGGGTTCACGGGGCCATTGAAAGCCATCAGTGAGACCTGCTAGAAACTCATTGCTCCTGCCGATGTGCAAAAAGGCAAAAGCAAATGATTTAGTGGGAACAGCCTGTCAGCCAGGCAAGCCGCTAAGGAGAAGGAGCCTTTTTCCTTGTAAGTGGAGCACTTTTGATGCAGGATTAGGGAGCTAGAATAAACACCTCACTCAGGAATCGTATTTTGACAGAGCTAATTTTTGGAACAGGACCACGTGTTAAGTGGCGTGTTTAAGAGGATGCTGTGTGAAATCAAAACATGGCTGGATTGAAAGGAGGCCTTGAAATTATTTGGGGGGTTCTTGTTGATTGGGAAATGCTATTTTATAGGTCAATATTGTGTATAATCAAAATGCAGTCATAGGGAAAAGGGTCAGGATAGGATGGAGAAATGGTCTTCTAACAGTGTTCTGTGAAGACTAGGAATAGTAAAAATCAGCACCATAAACACGTGCTTCTATATTCCTTTACGTTATCTGAATTAAGAGAAGTTAATCGTACCATTGAAATCCATATGCCTTCCCACATCCTGTGTACATTTCTCCTGATGTAGCTATGGAATTTCATTCTACTAGCTTAAATATTTTCCTTACTTCGTTTTAGCAGGGAGGTGTTAAATTCTGTTCCCTCACATCTTGTACTGAACAGTCATGTGCTGAATGTATTTGGCTTAATTTTATTAATTTTGAAATAATTAAAGCCCCAAAACCTGGAAGACTTCCCGGGTTACAAATCTGTCTAATTGATGCCTCAGCGAAGGAGGCGGCTCCGAATTGCACGGACCCAGCAGGAATGGCACCCTATAGGATTCTTGCACAACTTCTTGCTATAGCTGCTCGCAGCATAGCCAGATCTCCAGCTGGCATTTAATAGATAATATTCACCCACTGAGAAGGAGAAGGCGTATTTGCTTTGATGAGGAAGTCCCTGGGATTAACCCTTTATGGAGAAAATGAATGGAAAAATAAAAAACAAAAGCAGAAACAACAACAAAAAAAAGGGCAGTAATATATGTTATTGGTTTCAGGTTAAGTCAAAGACATGGATCCGACTGGCCTGGCAGATGAGCCCACTGCAAAAGGAAGCCACAAGGGGAAACCTGCTTGGCAAGGCGGATCTACATGTGGTGGGGGAACTCTCCTGGGTCCCTGGATGCTGATCTGTCCCTCAACACTGGTTTCTTTTCTGCCGTTATGGGGCATTGCACAAGGCCCAGCCTGTTTCTTTTTCTAAAATCCCAGTTCCTGCATTTATGAGACGCAGATGAGGCGAAACGCTCCTCCGTATGTGACTACTGGATAAAGTCTAATGGACAGTCTTGCCCAGGAGGAATGTTCGGGAATGTCACAGCAAACAAGACACCCCACGTTTGGAAATGGGGTGCTACGAAACAAGCCTGCACTGGTTGGTCCATCCCAGGCAAAGCCAGAGCGTTTAATGAGCAGCCATTTACCACATCTGCCCAACAGGTTGGCTCAAATACTCATCTGCCAGCCCGTGTGATTACTCTAGGTGCATTAAAAAGCGCTTCAATATGGTCAAAAGGGTGCTGACCTGATTTCTCCAAAGAGAAATCTCTCTATTACAACCGCTGTCAGTATTAGTAATAATACAAGCAAACACCCAGGAGCCTGAGACCTCATGGTGACAGCAGCCGAGCAACATCAAAGAGAAAGATGTCCCCCCTCTTTCCATCAAAAGCATGGACAGCAGTTGCAGGTTGTTAGGGAAAGAAAGGTCATGGAGTGAAAATGCTAGTAAGAATGAACTCTGAACTTGGAGAAATAGTTCATTTCTATGGTTTCTACCCTGCTCCCTCAAGTAGTATGAAAACATCTCATTCGGTAAGATAAAAGTGTTTCATTTGGATAATAGCTGAACTATATAATTTATTATCAAAATTACATGCTGGATACGTGGAATAAAGGAGGTGTGTAAATTCAATAATATCATGCATATTTTAATACTCCACGCAGGCTGAAATGAGCAGAACTAGAAGAGCAGAAACAAAACACATGCACATTATTGAAATGAAACATTCATGCCTTATCAAAACAAAACAAGAAAATAGAAATGGCTCATTTAAATGTTCTCCTGTCAAAAAAAAAAAAAGGTAAAATTGACATTCTCCTGTGAAATGTTTTGATTTTAAAAGTACTTCATTCTCTGATGGGAAAAAAAAAGGTTCTGCTAAAAAATTCCTGCCATCTCTCATTTCCAGGTACATGTCATGCAGCACTGATTACAATGTTTTCCAGGATGGAGATCATCGTGGTGAGGATGACTTGTTCCAAGCCTCTGTATGCTGTTGTAGGGACTCAGGCTGAGGTGTTGGCAACGTCTCTGTGGGAGGTGACTCTTGAAATGATACGTCTGGACTCTGCACCCAGCAGGTCCTAAGCAAATAATGCAAGAAAGCACTGAGCATAATGCAATGGCAAATTAAAACTGCAGGTGAAAATGTATTAACTGTTCTGAAACTACCTGTCGGTGGTGAGCAGTTCCAAAATGCTTTGCTCTAGAGTTACGGGAAGGCTGGAGAGCCGCTTCAAAGCCTTGGGTCTTTTGCTTTCTTCTTGACGTTGCACCCTGAGAAGACCAAATAAAAACAGTTGTGATTTTCAGTTTTAGATGTTGCAGTCTACAAAGCTTTATGGAAGGTAATTGGTGATGTTCAAGCGCAAAGCAATGCAGAGCTCTGAGTGTCTCCAGGCTCCTGACGGGGATGCAGGATGGTGGTGAGGAACGTATCTCAGAAATGGAGGGGTGTCCAGCACCCTAAGCCTCTGCCTCAACCATACAGTTCCTCCTAGGCACAGCACCCATCTCTAACCAGCAGCAGCTAAAGGAAACCTGCGAGGTGACCTGAAGGTGCTGGACATGGCAGGTACTTCTTAAGAACCATCTCACGGCAAGGGCTTTTCCTTCTGTGCCAAACTTCTTGGACAAATGGGTCTTGCACCTGGAGGTGATGCCTCACTTGGCTTCCCCTGGGGAGTACGTTGCTCCCAAGTTCATCCCAAGAAGCAGATCTGGCACGATAGCTAGTCCCAGCAGGGTGAGAGGGAAGAGCAAGGGGAGAGCTACGGAGAGCTCTAGATGTGTTTTTGTACAGTTGAAAATTCCCTTTTTCCTTCCAGCCAAACAGCACTTTCTCTTTCTAATAACAGCAACTAAGGTTTTTCTAACACCCTCATTAGGGGCTAGCTGAACTCACTGCTTGCTGATGCAAAACACAGCCATCTGATGACTACCACCAAGGTCTTCATCGATCCACCTTTTGCGTCCACCAGTGCAATCGGATCACGAACCGCGTGAGGCGAGGGCAGCATGCCTCCTTCCTCTTGCATACAAAGACTTCACCCTCTGACCGAGGTTTCTAGCCACTGTCAGACTATAATAAATAATTTGCATGGCATTTGCCATCCAGCTGGATGGTGTTCTCCATGTTCATTTGCTCAAACACGTATTCCTAGCATGTATTTTTCTCAGACATATCCAGGAACGTGTTGCAGTTTACCTTTATTTCCCTTTTCTCTAATGAAATGTTTCTTTGACCTTTAAACACTAATGAAGGCAGATGACAATGTGCACAAAATGTTTTTCTTAATTGTTTCGGGTGATGTGGCTTCAATGTGAAACTTCTTTTAGATGCTTAATTACTCCCAGCGCTGCATTTGCAGTGAAGGGAAGGTATCAAACGAGACAGTGAAGGGAGTTCAACAGTTTTGATCTTGTTTTCTGAAATCGGGCGATCTCATGAGCTCGCCATTTATTAATACAGATCATTTCCTCCCATTTCTCACGACTGAATAGAGTCGCTGTTTGCATGCTGATGGGGCAAGGAAGTGGGGAGCTGCATGCGTTGCCATCTGATAATGGATGAGAGCCGTTACTTCGGACGCAGGCAGTTCCTCTGGAGGCCCTACGATTTGCCAGAATATATTACATTTTTCCAAGATTATTGCACAGCAGATGATTAATATTGCATGCTCAAATGGCCTTTTCAAGGACTGAGCAGGGAAGGGGGGAAGGCTAAGGGAGAGCCTCAAAAGACTAATTTTCTATCGGCACGTTGTGGTAGAAATGCATAAATGCAAACAGCACTTTGTAACTTGTCAGAGTGAAAAAATAAAGGGAACCCACTGAGCAACGTGGAGCTGCAGGAAATACGTCTCCAGCTGGCGCAATCAAAGAGCTTCCTTGCCCCCTAAATCAGTGTGGTTGAGCTGATTTTCTTAAGATACGAATCTAGCCCAAGAAACTTTTTAGGGGAGTGAAGTAGAAGTGTGACACAGATAGAGGAGTAATTTTATGCTGTAGGGAGAGCCTCTAAATCAAGGCAGCTCCCACAGGAGCCCATGACCAGCAGAAGGATGCTACAAAGGTTAGGTACTGTCTTTCACACAGTAGTGAAGGGTGTGTTGTGTCTCAGTCTGAGTGTGCAAGGGGAGGAATGGCTAGACCTTGCCATGGACTGTATGGTGTGGCAAAAGGGGTTAGCCTGGTTTAGCATGGCTGTGGGAAAACATTAAAGAAGAGTCTGAGCCCTGCGAAGATGATGAAATACTACTGTAAATGCTGTGGTGGAGGTGTTTAGGCACAGCAGAGGACAGTATGGATCATTTCTTGGCCCTTTCCTCTCTACTACAGATAGGATCACTCTGTTTTGGCAGTGTTGGAAAACAAGTCTGTGTAAATGCACCCAGGTGATAGGGTTTGGATAAAGCTTGGACAGGCTCTGTGCTGTTTATAGGTCCAGTAGTGATGTTTTTCTGATATGTTGCCGGCTCTTCATATGCAAGGACTTGAACCAAAGTCAGAGGTGAGCCTAAATAATGTGAGAAAATGTTCAAACTCATCCACTTCCTCCCTTCTTTCAGCCTTTCCTTGAGCTGTGCTCTGAGCTCTTTGGGCTAGCTACAAGTATCATGACTCAAATCTGGGGAACACATCCAAGCTGGAACATCTTCTGCCTCCTTCCAAGCATTCTCCCAGCTGAGGTAGCAGCATCGAGGCTGTGCTGTTCATGAAACATGCACATTTTTGAGGCTGCTTTGTCTTATCCACTGTTTTCTACATGTATTTGGACTTCTTAAGTGGGCATGCTATTCCAGTTGAGGTTCCCCCTTGGAAATACTCACTGTGTATCCAAACTGGGATAAGATGCCAAGGTGAGCTGCCTGGTGGACGCCTGGGTGTGCTATAAATAAACGTGAGGGCTGCATGCCACATTTAGCATGCTTAAGAGATCAGCCAAAATCTGAGGAATGCAAGCTGCTGCGTGCCTCTCGGAGCACTACGTTTGAGACGTATGTCTTTATCAACATATACCACTTGTTTACCAATTCTCCCCTCTATGGAAAGGGTCTGTCCACACGGGTCTTTTCCACAGCGCTCTAGAATTTACCTGCCGAAGTTCATACCTGTCCAAGCAGCAGCATCTCTACTTCACCTGTGCCACCAGCTCTGAACTGAGCACAAAGTCAGATCAACTCTTATACTTCTTTCCTGGCCTCTCAGCTCTCATTAAATATCTCAGCTCTCAGGTTAAAGAAAGACTATATCCACTCCTGGCTGAATAAGTAATTCCTATGAGTTCTTTCACCAATCCAGTTTTGCATCCCTTGCAACCTATGTAGTAAATGTGCCCAAATCTGATCTATGTGCACCCAAGGATCTTTAGAATAGGTTGCTTAATATATACGCAGATGCTTAAATACATTTTGTCAATCAAGTGTAGTGAGATCAATGTGTTTGTAAGGAGATTCTCAGTGAGCTCTTTTTTTTCTTTTTTTTTTTTAATCAAAGCTTTCTTTAAAATGCTGGGGATTCAATTTTATCATAGAATTATTGGTCTGGAAATCCATCTTTTTGTATTCTATGCTCAGATTATTTACTTACTCATTCTCGCAGCCAGGATACTGAAATCTCTTCATTCGTAATGAAAAAGATGTAGGAAAAACATACAGAGGCAGAATATGATGGGTGAACAGTGAAAGCTAGTGGAGAAACCCATTTACCTTGAGACCCTTGACTTCCTGATGGAGCATTTCCATGTAGTGAAGCTTGAAAAGAATTCTCATTTTGAGACCTGAAATCCATGTGCGTAAATCCTTCACTCAGACTGCTGTGTTACATCAGGCAGAGGACTGTAATCCGGGAGCAGTGTTGGCTTACTTCCTCGACATCAATTATCCAACAAATATTTGGGAACAGCAAACACTTGCAATAGAAGTTAGATGTGTGAATGGGGGTGGAGAAAGGTCATGTTCCACATGATTTATCTGCAGGAAATAATTCAGCTACTTCTTAAAGCCACTTCGGGATCTGGCCCTTTGATTTCAAAACTGTTCAATTCTTTATAATGCAAGGGAGCAATGCTTATTTGAAGAAACAAAATAAAGAGCTGCTACAGTACAAGCAAATGCAGATAATTTAAACATGGAAACTCGGCGATGTCCTGGGAGCTGCACAAAAGCATCCCTTTGTTCTATTGTTCTTCTCCCCATTGTGGAAGCAAGCTTGGCCTTAATAGCAAATGTGTTAATTCAGTTTTTAAGCTAGCTGTCTGGGAGGGTTTTTTTGCATTGCTGAGCGGCTGCCTTGAACCCAGGAATAATTCAAAGATACTTTAAAAATAAAGGGGAATAGGGGGGAAAAAACCATAACAAGAATTCCACAGTCGGCCCATTCAATATAAGTCAATCAAGTGGCTTCATTAGGGCCTGCTGGCTGGTAGTGTATGCACGAGGGAGGAGAGCAGGTCCTCTTCCAATTGATGCCAGAAACTGTTTGCAGCAGCACACATCCTTTTGTACCATATTTACATAGCTTAATGGAGTTTTAAAAGGTCAAAATCCAAGCAGCAGGCGCTCTGGAACTGCAAACTGCACGCAATTGTGTCGCCGCTTTCTTAATTGTACCTTCAAAGTGGTTTATGTTTTGCCGAGAGGCTTTCACAGCTGAGCAAAACTTCCCCTTTCAAAACTTTGGCATTGCAAATGGGCACAAAGGACCCTGCAACACATCTGGCAAGGATGGTCCTAAACCACTGCCATGGCAATACTACTGGAGTTGGATAGCATTTGTGTGAGTTATAGGAAAAGAGAAGGAGGACTGGAGCTGGCACATAATTAAAGCCTAATGTTTGGGTTTTATTATTATTATTTATTGAAGCCCTGAAGCAAACTTTGCTTACTGGCTATGTTCAGAGTTGGCTGGAGCATACTTCAGCATGTTCTAGGCCATGATTTAGAAAGTCCTTTTTTCATTAAAAACAAAGCAAAACAAAAAACCCCACTTATTTTAATCTCACCACTTGTCCCTTGCTTTCCGCAAAGAGAACTGTGCCTGAGCACCCGCTAGACAAGGGGGGATAGATCCACGCAGCCAGATCACGCTCAGCAGGTTGCCAACCCTAGGACTTGTAACAGGACCTCAGGCTGTTACCTCTGGAGCGGAAGGTTCAAGCTACATAATGGACCCAGCCACTCACACTGTGCTACAGCAGAAATGCATGAGTGCTTTAAAGACCAGGTATTCAGTGCTAGCTGTGTCTGACCAGGCCATCCTAGGGCTCAGGATATGTTGTCTTTTTAACCCTAATTAAGGAACATCTTGCCTCCAGGTGGATAATAACGTCTGGCATGGAGAGCACTGCACAAAGCAGAAGCTCAAAAGAGCTCAATTCAGTTTTTGTTTCTGCAACTCCTTACTTAAGTGTTCGCCTCCTAGTTCTCAGAGGCAACCTTGAATAGCATCTACAAAATATACCATTTTGTCTGCTGGTGTAAATTAAAATCGGTCTACAGATTTTAATACTTCTAGATGAGTTCACATCTGCTGAATAGCTACTTGTCTGGGTCCACATTAATCGTTCAGAGTAGACCCACGTAATGAATCAGCATCTCATGCACAGGGCCTTGGCAGGACCTAGCATCTCAACATATGAGATGCTGGCCCATATTTGTTCTTGTTAATAATTCTCAACCTTGCACTTGATTCACTTCAGCACAAGCCATGCGTGGACTTTGCTGCCAGATGAAAGTCATCTGCCATGAAGCTGCCCATTTAGACTCTGCTGTCCATAGATTGGGAGATCAATCTTCATGATTGTGTACAGGAGACCATCTCTGGAGGTGGTTTGGTATGTCCAGAGACCCTGATGTATTGAGTAGAGCTGAAGACCTCCAGAAATGTTGGGAAGATTTTCTAGGAACTTATAAACTGAACCACTGAGAAGAAAGCAAAGGGACTAACCATTACAGTGGTTATGCTGCAGCTGGTTTAAGACCGGTTAAAAGAAGTTAAAGGAAGTTCTATAACCAGATATATATTTAGGTTTATTGAAAATGCAGTTAATCTTCTGCCTACCCCAAATTATGTCTCTATACTAAACTGGACAGACCACAGTGTTATTCAAGTGGGTCTAATAGGGACTTAGAGTGGTGGACAGGATCTTCTAGTCCCTTCATTCCCTATATCACAACATTTTCCCCCTCCAGCAGCCCCCATGTGTTCCTGCCATGGTCAGTGCAGAGGTTGCAAGCAGGGAGCTGGTGCTAGTCTTTTGCTACCAACCTATTCTTCAGGAACAGAATTAAAATATGTGCATTTATTACCTGGTTCTTATCATTTGTTGCTTGCTGCTAGTACAATTTCAATTATTTGTAATATCAGATCCCTTAGGTCACTGACAAATCAACAGCTCACTTCAGCTCTAGCATTTTGATCATGTTATTTTGTTAACTGAGTGAGAGAAAGCCAGCTTTGCTGCAGTTCAGAAAGTAGAGGGCGATCCCTCAATTCAGGCTTTTGACAAATTAGTCACAATTTACATTAAGGGTTGCTTGGACTCCTTAAATTTCCTAATGCCCATGATGCAGAAATTGGGTTCCTGCAAACTTTTCCATGGAGAGCAGAGGTGGGGGCCGGAAACCAACTGGGAAATAATCTCTTGGAGAATGAGCTGTATTTGCAACATGCCTCGAGGGGCTGCATAGGAATAACCAGGCTGCTTAATCTCATCGTGCCCTCAGAGAGGGATGCGGCTTTGCCAGCAGAACTCATTGCGAGTTTGCTATGGGGGGCTCAGCCACGCAGCCCAGATAACGCGGCTTTATCGAGATACTGTGAGTCAGCTGTCCAAGTAACACCCTTAGACCCTGCCAAAGGCAAGAGAAAAGCAACTTAATTCAATTCTCATTCCTCACAGGCTAAGTGAAGTCATTCTATTACATTTGCCATGAGCTTAAAACCGTGCACACACAGTTCTTTCTGCAGCTCTGACTATACAGGGTGTCCTGTAAAGGGGTGGTAGCTTGAACTCTAGATTGCATCCTCCAAAACATCCGTCCTGTTCCTGGCCCATGGACCTTCTCTGGGGTGCAACTTGTCACCTCCCCACTCCTCCTTCTTCAGGCAACCACAGGAAAACTCCAGCGGTGGCTTCCTCCTCCTCATGTGTAGTGGGAAGCATGTCCTCAAATTGCTTTTCAGCAGCTTCTCAGAGACCCTCCAATGCTGACATCCCAGAGCCTCTTAATGGAAACTTCTGCTTCAAAATCATCCCCATTTTGACACATAAAATTTCAGGTTCTTGCCATCCTCTCGCTGTGATTGTGCCATGCCATCATATCTGACAGGAGATGGCACATTTCGCTCTGAGACTGCATTTAATCTACTTAGAAAAAGCATATTCTCTCATCTATTAAGCTGCACTCTGTGACCAGAGCTCTTCAGAAAGTCTCACTTTTAATCAGTGTTTTTCTCCAAGGACGGGAGGGACTTAAAATGAACGCTCCGCTGCTCCGAGGTGTTTCAGTGCCCCGAAATGTAAGCAGTGGGTCTGAGTCATCCTTGCAGCGTGCCAGCTTTGTGCCAAAATCGATGCAGGTACACACGAGTGGCTCCTGTAATGCAGCAGTGAATCATCTCAGCAGAAGCTCGGTGTCTTCTAGGCTTGTAGCATCCACCTCTGCAATGCTCTGTGGAATACATTGCTGATATAACCACAGGTGCCATCGCCGTTTTAAATATCTTTCCGAACTGCATGAGGAAGATCTTCCTCCTTGTGCTCTTTCTGGGGTAGGCAAAAAGCACAAGTGCAAAGGTGTAGCGTTGTCCTCATTTATTTTTAATCTTTGGCTGTGATTTATTATCTGAGACACCGGATTCTCCCCTGGGGAGCTGGGATTCTCTGCTGCAGGTATTCGAAATTGCCATTTATTCAGTTAAGCTGAGAGGTCTGAGTTTGCAAGATCGGATGTTATAGCAAAGTTCTTGCACGTTTGGGGAGTTAAGTGGAAATTCCTCTCCTGTTAAGGGAACTCTGCTTTCTGTGGAGAAAATGTCAGGAACATCTTAATGCCGTTGTTTTGTAAGCACCTTATTTTTATCAATGCCTGTTGAAAACTATGTAATGGCTTCATACTCTGAATATTGGTTTTGGTCTGCAAAGGCTGAGGGAGCCATCAGGAGTTATCACATTGCCGGAGGGTATTAAAAACATAATGGGTGATGAGAAGGGCTCAGTGTAACTACTAGCAGCGTATAAAAATGAATAATGTGCAGCTTAACAGTTTTGATGCTGTTTCCATTAGCCTTATCTAGGAAAGCTACAGCAACTGCCTGCCCTGCCAGTTAGTGCTGTCAAGTAAGCCTCTGATCTCCTCGGGTTTCCTGAAATTTGTCCTCCAGACTTGTCCAGCCTCCAGCCTGCATCCCCAGAGTACTCAGCCTTTGGTAAAGCAGCGGGGCAGGCAAAAAAAACCAAAATATGCCCTAAAAAAAGTGCAGGCAAACAACAAGAGTTGCCCGTGCAGTGCTTCTGTCCATTCTGGTTTGCTTAGGTGTACTGTGTGGCTTATTTATAGGCTCTAGTCATTGCAGGATCTGCTCATAAAATTATATATATATACAAATATAAAAATAGAATGAGATATAAATTACATATATATATAAAATTATAGTCTCTTCATTAATATGCAGCAGCCCAGAAATCACGTTGATCTGAGTTCTGCCTCTGAGCAACCGGAGTAGTGGATACTTCAGTTCCAAAGGTTTTTCAAATCCAGCCTAGTGCTGCTTGACAGATCACCAGGAGTAGCTCAACAGCATTACAAGCCTGTAGCAAAAGTGAGTGACGATAGATTTGCCCAGAAGGTGCACAAATGACGATTGTGGTGTTTGTGATATCTCCAGGCAAGCAGTCTTGGGCCAGTCTGGAAACACATGCAACCGGTTTCTGGTTAAATCTTCCCACTAAAAATATATTTAGGTGTCCAATTCCAGCGTGTGTCTGATACAATGGCTCACAGAGCCCGAGTAGATGGCACAAGGCATCGTCGTTCTTGCTGTTCAACTTGCAGAGACACACAAGGAAGGGTACCAAAAATAACTTGTGTACTTTAAAACCCAAGCCCAAATTAACCTACTAAAAATATAAGCTGAGGAGGCAGTGAACTTCCCTCTTAGTTCAGTGCCCCTGGTAATGATGAGATATTACTTAAACTGCTTATCGCACTGAATATCCTAATTAAAAAAAAAAAAAAAAAAAGCCAAGCTCTAAATGAAACTCAGGTGTTATCTTGGGAAGTGTTAAACCTTAGCAAAGGTAGCACAGATATATAAGGTGGGGTGTTACTTTACCTCGATATGTACACTTTCAGTGACAACAGTCTTAATATGCTACTTACAGCCATATAGGCATTATCTGTCTTTTGTACAGTTAATGTTGGTAATACTCTGGAACAAAAAGGAGTAAAGCCCTGACTATTTCCACCTCCTAGTCAAGCAAGAGGCAAGTTTTAATTGAACTGTTGAAATTAATCTAGATTTCCCCCTCTCCCCACCGCAAAAAAACCCCACACTTCACTTTGAATAATTCATTCATTGCTATCACCCATGGTGAGTTTTTGTTTCAGTGCACAGACACCACTTTTTTGACCTAAGAGATCCAATGAAATCTTCAGTTTCAATTTGGCCGTCTTCATGTCTGCCTTGAGGAAGGCCCGTAATGGTGAAAACAGTCTTTGCAAAACCTCTCGGTCTTGGTTTTCTGCCCACCAATACTCTAGAGGACTTGACTATATGAATGTATATGTTCTGAAACATCAGAGATGAAGGGAAATGGAAATCACCACTACATTTACAGCAGGTTTTCCTTCTCTTTAAGAATGCTTCTTTAACGTGGTTTCCATTTGTTATCATAACAGTCAGTATGTATTGGCTCTGCATATAGCCTATCTGGACTGGCAGGTCTTTGGAAGGCCTCAAGCCAAGTGGCTGCCAAGGCTCAGCTCCTTGAATTTGCAGTAAGTCGAGTCTATGGGTCACAGGTCCCATCTGCTTTTGTGAATACTAGCAGCAGGGCCCTGCTAGGAGGTGTCCCTGGGCTGGTTGTGTCCCTGACCCAGCAGTGGCTGTGTGACCTCTAAGGGTGGATGTCCAGGCCTATCTACATGGCAGGTCCTCAAGTCCTTGGAGCACAACTCGGTTTGTGCCTTGGATGAAAGACGATGGACCCAACCTAGACGTTGATTCCTAACATTCGGGTAGAGCAGGGAGCTTTGGTTGTGCTCCAGAGCCCAGAAGAAGCCTTGTCAACACACTGTCTATCCTGCCTTTTCCAGATGGAGACTTGGGTTGTGTGCGGTACCATCCAGGGTGGATCCCAGGACTGGCTGTAAAACTCTTAGAAGGAGTTGTCCCCCTAACCTGAAAAACTGGACTTTGTATGCTGACCCCTTCCCTCCCTCAGGCTAGGGCTGGGACAGTTTTCCCCAGTATAGACTAAAAAAAAAAACCTGGTGAGCAAATATAGACCTGAGTGAGAGTGGAAATTATTCTTCTGCAATACAGAAATATTTCATACTGAAATAACTCATTTTGTTCCCACCCGCCTGCTACAGCGCACTGCAGCAGCAGTGCTGTTGTAAGCACTGTGACTTGGGGTTTGCCCAATATCTCAGGTCACTGCTGCAGATTTACTTATTGCAGTAAATTGCAGTATTGCAGGGCCAGCATTTCTCCTGGGCAGTTATTCTAGACCAGACTTATCCACCAGGATGCTTCAATTTCTACCTGATTTTTTCTTGTTGATCTAGCAGGAGACATCGTTTAGGGGACATTTAGTAAGGGACAAGGTATAGAAAAGGATATATAAATACTGAGTACTTTAAGGTTTTTCTCCACACAGGAAAGAAGGAATCTGGTTGTATTTTGTTAAAACTAAACTAAAAAGAGGCTTTCTTTTCTATTTTTCTTTGGTCTTCCTCAGTGTTCACACATGTACTGCTTATAATTAAAGGTTTCCGGTCCTCCTTGCTTCAGCAATTTAAGCCATTGAAATGCTGAGCAGAAGGGACCTCCGGAGGTAACCCATGCTAATATCTCACTCAGTGTCTCCTTAAGCAAGCTTGGGAACATCAATCCACTTTTCCAAGTGACTGTGTCTGATGGAAAATTCAAGATATCTGCAGCTATGGGCTCACCAGGCTGACAAGCCTTCCACCTGGCAATGACCACCCTCTTCTGTCCACTGATTTGGCCAACTCTTTCCTCAGTGAATAAACTGATTGCTATCGTGGTCCTTTTATAAAGTAGCAGAAGGTGGTGGTGGTGGGAAGACCTGCAGGACATGAATGTTCTCCCTCCCATTCATACAAGAGTTTTTGGATCAGGGAAAACTTGATAACTGGTATGAGGAATCAAGCCTGAGCTCAGCAGCTTCCTGATTACATACAGTTTTTCTCCTCCCTCCAAATCCCCAACCGAAAAGCAGTCTCCTCTGTCAAGATGTGGAGGTGCTGCTGGGCTTCCAGACAGGGGATGACAGCTAAAGCAGAGGAAACATTCATTAGAGTAACTGTTTTAGCTTTTTTGGACAATTAGACTCATAATTATACCACTTACTTATTATAATAGCCCAAGCACATTTTAGTGACTCTAATGGATGCTATACAAGGAAATTAATGACTGTAAATTATTTTAGAAATACCGTGAAAAGGTGACTTTTTGAAATAATAATGCCAAACTCTGTGGGGTTTTTAAGTAAGTTACACTGCTGTCTCAGAGCACCCCACTACCCAGGCAAGCTGACCGCTGTTATAAAACCATCCTTGCTAAAATTCAAGCATGCATGAGGAGGGACGGGGAGGAAGGCTTTGCGTTGAGGCTGGGAGAAGGTGCCTGGAGGTGCACGTGGTGCCGGAGATGCTCTCCAGATCCCAGCATTGCAGGCTCTGCGGGTGCTTTGCTTCCATCTGTGGCATTGCAACGTGTTGCTTGTCCCCAGCCTGGCTGCGTCTGTGTCCTGACTCTTTGTCAGGTGTAGACGGTCCCTTTGCTCCTAGCACAAAGTGGCAGGGCTATTTATGATCCGCTCGGCGCCGCCTGTCACAGGCGGTTAAGATACTTTCGCTCAAGAAAGCTGTACTTCTTCACTCGTTATAAAACAAAGGTCATTTGGACTGAAAATACCTTTGCTCCTAGACAAACTGCACGGGGCTGAGCACTCTGGGAGCGAGAAGAGCTGTCACCAAAGCACAGGTCACAGGGACTCATCACTCTGCAGGTTGCAGGTTGGTGCAGCTTGGCGACCTTGCTCCGTTTTAAAGATGACTCCCTCAGGAAGGTGGGAGAAAGCCCAGGAGTCAAAGCCATGCAAGATGGGGAAAGCTTAAAATTGCATAGCTGTAATTTCTGGGTGCAATTTTGCAAAAGCTAAGACTTTATTGAAGTTTTACTCAAGCCTTGCTTCCCAGCAAGCAACTAGTGAGTGTTTGCATTGATTTGTATGGCACAACGTACTTCTGAGCAATGGTGTGGGTAAAGCTGAAATATTTAATACCTCCATTAATTGCCTTTATAGCAAAGGGGTAGGATGGAGCATACCTTTTGAGAAGTTGCAGTTCTGTGATGCTGTGCTGCATTTTTAAAGAAGCACAGGCTGTTCTGTTCCACAAACCAGCATCTACCAACTGAGACGAACCAGTCAGGTACTTAAAATTAAGTGTGTGTGCTTGCCTAATGGTGGCTAACCTCTAATGGACTGAAAACAGTGCAAAACTGACAAATTGAATAAAATAAAGATAATTATACCTTCTGTACCAGGCATTTTCAGAACATGAACAATGTGTGCTCAGGGAGAGTAAAGCTTCATTGAAACCATGGGGGAAATAATGGCATCTAGCATTCGCAGGGCTGCAACGAAATATTGTTTACAGATTTCCACCAGTAGCGAAATTATCTATACTGAAGCAACTGGATGTACTCTAAACCAAAGATTGAAGGAGCATAAAACATGTAATATTGTAGTTACAAGGCACATAAAATCTTATTGGATCTGTGATAAATATTTGTGCCTGAGCAATTTTACTATTTTACAAACTGCTTTCCCTGGGGAATGGCTAAAGAATACAAGGACACCCTATTTATCAATTTTAAACTCTCACAGCTCACAAGACCTATGACGAGGCTGTAGTGTACCTGTTCTCAAACGTATGCAATTAATAGTTTCGTTTTGTATGGAAAACATGCTTTTTTTGATTAAAGCTGCTATCAGGAGATAGATGTATCATCTCATAGCCTGCATAAATACAGACAGAATAGGCCCCTAAAGTGATGCTGTTTTGAAATTGAAGCCATATATTAAAGAAAACTCCCTACGGGGGTCAGGGAGCCACAATGCAGACTTTAATGAAAACACAAATACCATGTGCAGCTGCAGTATGGTTCTTTGGGAAGATGTTCAGAGGACTTATAATAGGCTCTGGTGCTCATTTAAATGCGTTTAAGTACCGAAATATGCAGGCATGTTACTTGTGAAATCCCCACCTTTCTTCATGTTGGGAAGGAATATGCAGTTATTGAAAACAAACTCTTCTCTGAATTATATTTTCTTCCATCACTTTCTTTTAAATCTCAAGCTTATTCTTGTAGACAAATATTTTGGTGGTTCCACATAGGGGTGCTTGCTAATTGCGTTTCGGGTCAAACACTCTTAGGATATGGTTTGTGTGTTGGCATTTGGAGCTGCTTAGCACTTTACCCACTTAGATGTTCTCAGGTGGATTTACAGTCTCGTGATCATGGTCAGCTGCCAAATAGCTTCAGAAGCTGGGGCAGAGGGAAAGCAGGTAACAAGCAACATAGCCCTGACCAAAATCATTAAAGGGAAACAGTTCTTTTGGCTATATACATAAATATCTACATATATGCATACCCAAATATACATATAATTTTGAGAGGCACGGAGGTATGCAGCCCTACCGAGGCAGTTCTGCACATCTGCTGCAGCCATGCAGTGCGGACAGCCCAAAAGTATTTGAAGATTTAAATGCCAAGGAGGGAAACTAAGTGCCCCGTAGCTGTAAATAACTTCATGGAGTGCTATATCTACTTAAGTATCCTTAATGGGCTCATTGCTTCCTATTAGCTATCTGGTCAGTGCTGAAATTAAAGTCTTGCAGCCTGCTGGGCCAGCTGTTGCAACCACACAGGCTTACAGGCAATTTGGCCACTGGGCTACAACAGTGTGAACTCTATGGCGGTTTACAGAGGCAGGGTGGTAAATTCAATTACCAGCCCTCTCATCCACGGCGTTTCTGGAACAGCGACTTAAATTGACAAACAAAAGCATTCATGGGTAAAGTTGAGAGTCTGAACCGAGTGATCTGGCTCGCAGCAAATAACATTGCTTTTACTTTGATGTTGTGCGTTGCAACGCTGCGAGTTAAAATTGGATGTTTATTTTCTATTCATATTGACACACGGTCAGGGAAAGCCCTTGCCTCTAGTTGCTCTCAACAGAGTTTAGAGTAGTAGTTTTGCTGCAATCTTCATAACCAGAAAAAAAAAAAAAACGTAAACAGGAGATGTCTAATTGCATCCAGCAATGGTTGTCATTCCACCTTTCCTGGTTTCTAGTGGCCTGGGGGAATGACAAGTGTATCTTGCATCAAGTTCTGAAGGTCACCAGTCCCTAGCCAGTATGGAGCAATGTGAAAAAACCTGAAGACCATTTTGTGACGGTAGGTCATGCCCATTCAGCAACTGGACTCTTCTAAAAAACGTGGTTTGGACAGAGATGCAGTTTACCAAATATTAAAACATGTTACCAAGTCAAGGTGGTGGCTCAGCAGGGAGGATGTCAGCCCACTCTTCCAGTCTCGGGGACTTCTCTTACTCCAGCTTGTTCCAATAAAGCGCAGCCACACAGATCGTGGTGGTGCTCTGAGCCACGGAAGGAGAAGGTGCAGTTCCCTCAGCTCAGGGGCATGCTGTACACACTCTGCTATGCAGGAAGACTTCCATTTCTGCTTTTTTGACCCAAAACATCTTCCGTATGCCAAAGACTTGCCACTTGCAACAACTGGTGACTGGGAAGGACCTATCCATATTTCCTACAGGAAGGCAGAGTATCACAGCTCTTTCACGAGACTGTGCCAAGGTCATGGGGACTAGGTCTGAAGGCTATTTCCACAGCTGGAGGATGGGCTGGTTACTGGATGACTGTCTTCCTTTTCCTGAGACTCTCCGCAAAGCGTGCTCACATTACGGAGGTGGAAAATACCACCATGAAGGAAGACTCCTTATAGGAAGGTTGGGAAGGTGTCTGCTGCCTTTGATCTCAGGCAAAACGTCCCCTTGCACCCTAGCTTCTTCTGAAGAAGGTCACAGAGGTTTGAAGCTGTATGGTTCTCTCCATGCTATCCTGGCAAAACTTACTGCTTCCTCTACTCATGCTCTTTCCTAAAGTCTTTTTTTGAGGTGGAAGAACGAATTAGAAGAAGTTAATGTACAGTAAAAGATGTGATTGTGACTCCTGCTACCACAGGTCCATATATAGGTCATCGTTCTGTTTTGTTAGCACTTTCCTAGCAAATTGCTTCCGCAACTGAAGCTAGATAAGCCCACAGAAAACTCAAGCTCCCCAAGCCCTGATCTGCTCGGGAAGACCTGCCGACAGCACGGAGTCACCAAGCACAGCCAAGAAAGCAGCTTTGATTCACCCAGCCGCACACTTGCGTGGAGCCGCATTGATGCCCTAGGCTGGAGGCAACTCCTCGGCTACGCCAAGCTATGAACGCAACCCACGAACCACTTGCTGGGCAGGAGGCACAAGAGCGTGGCTTTCTCCGAGGTGGCAATCCTTGTGCGACAGCCTCCTTAGAAGCCCTATTCCCAGCCCTAGAGTAAAGCAGGTTGTGTACTTGCATACAGGTGGTGTGGGGAAGACACCAAAAACATGGATCAGGAGTTAGGTAGTGTGATCTGTTAAAGACAAGCTAATGGGAGATCTTGTCCTGAGCATTGCACTTAGAGATAGGACAAGAGCCGTGTGGGGATAGAGCGGGAAGACACACTACAAGCAAAGGACTGAGGCTAGCTCCTCGAAGGATATCATAAGATGTCTCTATCAATAACCATCAAGGAGAATAGAGGAGCTTTCCTTAATGTCTTGCAAAACAGAAATGGGATGTTTTCATCTGGGTTAGCAGTGAGAATAAAGGAAGAGATGATCAGATCCACCGATTTTTGAGCGGGCCTATACTAAGCATGGTGGAAAGATAGAAAAGCTGCCACAAAGTCTCTTGCAAAAGAGACAGGCCATGCCTAATCAAAGCTGACACAAAATCAAGACTTTTCAAGGCAATACCTGCAGTAAAAGATAAGTATTCAGACACTGTCAGTCTCTGCAAACATCTCCTAGTGCTACCAGGTAAAAGAAATTCCCCATCAGCAGCATGTGATTTTTATTCTGCTGTACATGTCACCAGATGAGCCTTGCTCTAAACTTTGCTGCAGAAAATTCTGAGGAAGAGTGAATTATCCAGTGCTTTGGTTCCACAACACTGTCTCTGAAGAAAGACCCACATGAGGGTGGACAGCCGGAGAAAAACAAGGTTAGAAAGGGGAAGACAGGAATAGACTGAGATACCAAAGAGAATCTTAAAAGGACAAGGTCAAATTCTAACTTTTTTCCTTAACGACATTCATCCCAATTTTTGCAGCTCTACTGAAATTTAATGACCGGAAGTAGAATTAGTCCATGGCCCTGAATTATTTTGACAATAAATGCAGGCTTTTGTGTCTGCAGAGAAAACAAGCAGGTCATCTACTGAATGCAGTAAATATAATGCTGGGAAGCTGTTTGCGGCCAAGGAAAAATTGCTGGAAATCTTTGGGTTTTTTTGTCCAAGTTTTGTCCAAACACATGTTCAGAGTGCTTTGGTGTTCCCTGATCGCTGAGTTAAAATGAACATGTTGACAGGTTGCCAGTTTTGACATAAAGTGCAACCCTCGTTCAAAGTGCTCGTTCTTAAATGCACTATTTAATGCTTTCTTTTCACCTACCACATGCTGGGTAATAATAGCGGAGGGCTACATGGTGTTCAAAAACAAATCAAATCATCAACGAGAACTAATTTGCTCTTTTCTATTATTATTTTTCCATAGAAAAGAGCAATTCCTGAGACTATCCTAAGCGCAACCAGTACCTTAGCTCCGTGCCTCCAGACTCATCACCAAACGCTTTCTCCAGCATCGTCTTTGGCAGTCAGAGCATTTCTCCAGGGTTTCATTAGCCTCTCCCAACAATTTCCCCAACAATTTCTTCTTTAATACTAGGGCTCTGTTTCCCACAAATGATTCCCTCTCTCACTAGGGAATTGCTAAAGTTTCCAAAACTATGTACAAATGATAGACTTTCTTCTGCAGCTTGATTACTGGCTCGTTTCCCATAGAAACTGCCTGTCTTGTCCACAAGCTCCTCCTGCTTCAGGTCTCACACTCAGGACCATTCTGCTTGCAATTCATTTCAAGACACTGCTACAAACAAACAAACACAAAAAGACAAAAGTTCAGATTTTTTTTTCCTCTCTAAGGGCAAGGGATGTATTCTGTGGGGCTATATTCACCTGGCTGAATGTGCATCTGGATCCTGTGGCTTCATTCTAGCTTAAGTGTGCGATAGGATGGATAACCTTGGCTTTAGTGAGGTCTTTGTGCTTGCACAACCACTCAGTCATCTTGGCTTATATTCCAGGAGTACCTCATTTCAGGGACTGTCTCACTTAAATAGCTGCTTTTGGGGGGAATTACTGCAAATTTAAACCTTGCAGTGAAGGTGTCAGCCCACGTGAACGTGATTAGAGACCAAGTTCTCGTTATTTGTCAGATACATGCATGAGTGCTGCTGCTGCAGTGACTGGGTTCTTCAAACTCTCTTTGGTTTCCACAGCTCACTAACTGGCATCTTAGTGATCTTTTTTTGGAAAGAGTCCTGAGAGGTTTTATCCTCCAGATAGGCACCAGATAGCCCTGATGGTCTTTGTATTTCTTCTCTTTCAATCCTTCAGAGGCAGCATTTGCTTTTTTGTTGGTTTTGTTTTGTTTCAGCTTCCTTCCCAATATTCAGCCATAACGTTTCTCCAATCTGCATGCTGTTTGGAGGGGAGAAAAAGGTTTTTGTGCTCCCTCAGACCATGCTTTGAGAAAAGAGATTTCTTGCAAAGTGAAATGGGAAAGTTGGCTACTTCTTTGCACATAGTTAAGCCGTTGAACTACCCTGGGATACTGCCATATACAGTCTTTGCTTATGCCTTAATTTTAGATCCAACATCTGAGGAAAAATAGTTTTTTTCATGTTTTCCCCAGTGGGGACTGTAAATAGTTACACCAGACTTGACATTTAAACAACAACGATAGATGTATTTGGCGCTTTTTTTTTCTTCTTCTTGGATACCGCACTGCGTTTTCCTTCATAAAGGTGTTCATACTATTTTCTTTCCCCAGGTCAGGTGTATATCTGTCTCCATGCCCTAAGAAACAATATGTGATGAAAAGAGCTTTAGAAATAATACAGCAATGGATGAAATGGCTGCCTTTTTTAACATTGATTTCTAAACACAGTTTAGAAACAGGGTACTGTATACATATTTATAAATAGCCATGGGCCTGCTAACGGCAGGCGTTGCTCCACGAGCTCTTGTCCCAGAGGAGGAGATCTGCAGTCCCACAGATCATGCCGTGAGTTGGATGTTGTTGCTGCCTTATGGAGCCTGCTGTAGCTCTGGTGTTTGCTGGTGGTATCTCTGGTGGGTGTATAGATCTGTGCCCGTGAGCTGCTAGGGCACATGGTGGAGTAAAACGGTGCAGGTGGCAGGCTGACATTTGTCGCGGTGTTCTCTGCATTATGGCAATTAGAGCTTGTCTCTTACGATTACTTCTTTTATCAATGCTACTACAAAAAGTACTGCAAAAAGAGCCCGGCTGTTTGGGTGGCACCATCTAAATCTCCCACGAAACCCATACCGAAAAAATATATACATACATATCTTGAGAATGTGAAACAATTTGGGCAAGAGGTCATCAGATTTTTGTACTTGGGTGGAGAAACCTCATTCTTCCCTTGCAAGGCAGGAGAAGACCCTGGGAAACAACCCACCCCAACAACTGTGGAAAATGCTCAGGAAACATGGTCCTGCAGGTACCCTAGCAAGAGCAATCCCTTCCCTTAATAACTTCTTCCCATGGGTCATTATCCTAATTTGGCCCTTTCCATGGAGGAAAATTGCCTCCCTAGTGCTGAAGGGTGAGATGGGGTGTGTGGGAGCACTCTGAGGAGCAGGATGGGGAGGCAAAGCCCTACTGGGACTGCAGCACCTGAGCGTTATCAGCCCCAACTCTGCGGCCTCATTTTGGAGGAAAAAGCTGCCCTTGCTTCTTCTGGTCATGTCTAGGTCCTTAAGCAACAGCAGTGGGACAGTGGTGAATCTCAGGTTTGGCCTTCTCCATTTGTGAATTTGCATTTATATCCAGTATGAACTTGTCTGTACGCTTGCAGAAAAGTGTGTCATGGGTCAGAGTGATGCCTGAGGGTCTCCTAACCTCCTTGTTACCTTGTTTTTGCTTTGCATTTCTGGCTCTTTCAAAGATGAGCAAGAGCGCTGGGATCCGTAGTCCAGCCCATCACTTCCTTTTGGACCTTCCCCCTGCTGCCAGTGTTGCTCATCAAGGCCACGGGGCTGTCAGTCCCAATTATTTGCAGTGCATCTTGATAGAGTTTGCAGTTTTCCTTAAAACCCCAAGGAAATCGCCTTGGGGGTCAATTGTCCCTTCTGGAAAATTGGTTTCATGGAAGTCACCACTCCCCGGGGAACTTGAGGCACCGCCAGAATTGCTGCGTAATCAACTCATGCTTTCTCCTGGGACTGCACCAATATGAAATCAAATAACGTCGTAATCTCGACGCGAAAGCAAACTTCAGCCCGCACCTTTGATCTCGCAGGTCTGCAAGCGTCGCTTACAGAATTACTTGGAGACAGACGGCCTCAAACTGCACAAAGCGCTGAGCAGGATCACTCCAAACCCTGCAAGCCGAGCGAGACAATTTGGGCTGGCCAGTATGAGAGGCCTCCAAAGAAAGCCTCATGCAATGCATGAGAGTGGGCTGATATCTGAAGAACTACTGCTTTCCTCAAGGGATTTTGTAGCAGCATTGCAGAGCAGTTTTAGTGACAGTAGAACTAAAAGGATTACTCCTTCCCATGCTGCATATAGCCATGGTCCTGCCATTTGTGGCCTACAGCCATCTCCTGACCTGCTCAGAAGAGCCTTTTCACACAGACAAGGCTTTCAGTGCAAAACAGACTTTTCCTAGCAATGGAATAGGGCATCACTTTTATTTAAAATACGTTACCAAAAAAAGACAGAGAGCGAGAATCAAAATGGGGGAGAAATACACTTTATTATTATTATTGCTCAGTCTTTTCTGTTTTCAGCTTCATTATAAAAAAGCAGGCTGTTTGCACTGGCTCTCTTTTTTTTAAGATTGGAAAAGAAAAAATTCCCATGAAAAATAATTGGTGTTCTTTAGCTGTCTATATACCAGAGTCCTGTAAACTTTAATCCTGCAGCTGAGGCTATTAACCCATATTTTTGTACCCTAGAAAAACTGTGTTGAAATCAACTGAGCAGAGCACATTTGACAGCAAGAATGATTATAAGATCAGTGGCCAATTAGGCAATAAGACAGCTCAAGACTGCCATGATATTGGGAACTAGAGCAGTATCTTAGGTAACAGAGATGAATCACTGAAAGAAAGTTCTGTAGAACAGTCCCACATGCTAACTGTAACAAATGTTAGTGGACATGGAAAAGAAAATGTCTTTGGACAATGCTTTCTGGTGCTTTCACAAATGATCATATACGGCTGTTTTTCATACCAAATTTGGTCTTGGGGTGAAGGAAAAGCTTGTTTTTCATTTCAGCCAGGTCCACTGTGCGCTGTAATTGCATCTCACACTGCACACATTGCCACGCGGCTCGCACAGGAGGCATGTGCAATTTTATTTGGTTATCGCGCCAGACATAAGAGACCGACACTTGCATATAACGTCTGTGATGTTGCAGATGGTTCCTTTTAAGTAGTCTTTCAGAAATGATTAATGATAACCTGAATTTTTATTATTATTATTTTCTATTTTCCTGCGGAAAGAAAGGCGAGGCAGTTCCGCAGTTTATCCGTGTTCCTTTACTCCCCCAAGAGTTTCCGGCTTGTTGGCCAATTTGAACCAAATCTGACCCAGGGTAGCCCTTCCCAAGCTTTTAATTTCCTGCAGGCCATGGGAGGAGGCAACCAGTCTTGCAGGAATTCCCTGAGTGAAGATGGTTTGGGATGAGCCCCCTCTTCAACAGAGAGCACAGAGAGGAACCGCTAGAAAGTAGTTGGCCATGAGAAAGACTTGAGTTGCAGGGGGCATTTCCTTGGGTACCAAAGCCAGCTGTCTGCTTGAAGACCTGGAACTGCAGGAGATCAGGCCTGGGTGACTGCTGTGCTGATGGAGCAGCTCATTGGGTCAATGCTCAGCAAGAGCAAAGCGTTTGCGGGCTCACTGGGGCTGCTGATCAAAGAGCAGATATTTCAAATACTCCGCATGCGCTGGGAGAATACAGAGACCAGGTTACGGAGCTTAGGAAGTCATCAGTAATTAATTAAAGGAGCTCTGAATATTAACAAGTCTGAAGAAGTCATGATCTACTCATAGATATTATCCAAGTAGAAAGAAGGAAAAGTGCCAGATAGTTTATCTGTTACGCAGGATATGCTTTGTTCTAGCCCTTACTTTTGCTATATAATTTATTCCTCTTTGATTTATTTTCCCTTTAATTCTGTTTCCTCTCTTTTGAAGATTATTTCATATTTGTCTATTTTCTCTTATTGTATTATGTCTATGAAAAAAAAATCGATGAAAATGCTCAGATGCTTAAACAGCTCATTAAAGTCTGCTTGTAATTCTCTGCCCAGGATAAACAGTACTGCTGTGTTCAACTGCTCATAAAACTGTAGCTTTATTAATCTTCTAAAAATCTTGCAATTCACTACAGTGGACTGCTTCCAGTTTCCTGCATTTTGGGGTAAATCTTGCAACCAGAGCTCTTGGTGAAGTCATTGGGACGCTTTAAGTATCTGTACAACTTCTGTACTCATCAGATTTTGGGTTATGAAGCGTTTTCCTCCTAACCACTGCCTTGCCTACAGCCTGCAGTTGCACTGAATTATTGGAAGGGGAGAGTGAGGATTTGAAGACAACATTTTCCTGCTTATAAATTTTACTGGTGTCATCTTGTTCATGAGATATATGCAGGTCTCCTACAATATCTGTGACATCCATATCCTGCCTTATAATCACACTGTGCCACAACCTTCACAATGATTAAAGGCAAGGCTTTTTCTTTTTTTTTTTTTTGGCAAGATTAGAGGAGTTCAGTTAAATGGGAGAAGGGTGATGAAGGAGGGTGGTGATATATCACGGTCAGCCTCGCTGAGGAGGTCTTTAGAGGATCCCTGCGCTGTTGTAGTTCAGGGAGCCTGAGGAGCAGCATCTCAAAGGCATAAGGGAGGATATACGCTCCCTTCTCGCCCTCCTTCTGGAAGCCCCCCAGAACCACGTCTTGCCTTTGTGGCAGATCTCACCCCAGCACATCCTCGATGGATGAGCAACTAGGCTCTGGCCATGAGGGCACTTGTGGTACCCACGTCTTTCTCCATCCCCTTTCTTCTGTCTGACACCTTAGTTTCTCCCATCTGTGTGGTGCTTTATCTTCAGTATTGGGAAACAGCATTTTCTTAGCTGTTCCCATTTTATCCAGCTTCCTGCTCCTGCCCTGATCCTCCTCTTTGCTGTGTTTGCTTTATTTTAGAGGGTAGTTTTAAACATATATATATATATATATAAAGGCCTTTACTGGTATTGTAGTAGTGACATTATTATCCTAGGTGTATATCTTTTATAGCTATTAAAATAGGATCTGGGGCTGACTCTATAAGCAGTGAGGAGGCAGCAAAGGGGTGCAGCAGAGCAGGGCTGGATCCAGATGTCCCAGGAAGCAACGTTGACCTCCAGGAAGGCCTTGGTCATGGTACATCCCTTCCCCTCAAGGCAAGGCTTTGAATGCTGCTCTCCCCCCAGTCCCTATCACTTTGGAGAAATTCCTGCCGAGACTAAGCTTACAGATCAAAAGTACATGCTGTCTCTATAGCATACTTCCCAGCACCAAAATGGGGAGAAAATCATTTGTAATGACTCCTACCAAAATTCAGAAGACATGTGTAGAAGCTCCAAGAGGACGTTTGGAATCAGAGTTGTCACCTTGTTCCTAATTTGTCCTGTTTTCTTCCTAGCGCTGCGAGGTCTCCCATTAATGTGTGATATATAGAGCAGCTGGTCTGCAATGCTCGAGCAAGGAGATAGGTTACAGGCAGCCTGGAAGTCTCGACTTTGAATTAATACTGCTGGTGTTGTTTTTACACTCTTCCTCAGCTATTTGGTTTTAAAGGGCAGTGAATCTTTGTAATAACACCACATCCTAAACTGTCCGGCAAAGGACATCCACCGCCATGCGTAATGTTATACGTTGAATTAGCACTTAAGAAAATGTCATTGGGCTCGGAAATAAAGGCCTAATGGTCTGTCTTCTGGGAAGCTTGCAGAGGACGGGGATGGATGAAATGACAGCAAGAGAGGAAGGATGGTTTTGGGGGTTGAGAGATGGCACCATGCACAGGCCCCTGGTCTACAGCTCCTGTATGACCTTCAATGATTTGGGCAACTCTTCCATTCAATCCATAGGGTTCAGTAAGGAAGTCCAAGGATCTTTCCATCTAGGTATCTAAGGGGCTGTCACCATGGCATCACTGCAGAAGTAAATGGAGCAGAATAGTTCAGCCCTGCCAGTGCTTGCCAGGTAGTGAGATGGATGTTCAAGTGACCACATACTTGTGTTCCTTTTTAAGGAGAATCAGTTTCTGAAGCTTCTCCCTTTTTTCTAATATTGCCTGGTAGGTTGCAACCGTGGTTTTCAAAAGCATCTTTCTGAATCCTCTTGGCCACAGCCAACAGAAGGGATGTGGAGAAGGAGAGAGCAGCTCGCCCTATTTTCTCCCTCCAGCCTCTTTTCCAGTTTTCCAGTGACAGTTTTGATTCCTAGACTCTGTTATGTCTTCTGGGAGTAGAGTGGGATGCATTTTGCAATAAGGGTACCAGAAAAAGCTGAGGTTGCATGTGGCACTCTGCACATAGGAGCTGAGCAGAAGCTCCCGCGTATGGAGGAGTCTCAGCTCTTCCCACTTCCTAAAAATTTTTTCATCTTTGCAAGACTCATGGTGGCAGGACCTGGCTCTGAGGGCAGGATCAAACTTGATCAACCAGAGGATTTTTCTGGCTCTGGGATGTGCTGCCCAGTAGAGGGAGCAGAGGGAGCGCGCGCTATGAGCTGCAGCCCGGCAGAGGCGCGGGCCAAGCTCAGCGTTCCCCACAGAGCAACTAAGGTGCACAGCTTCATGAGAAGATAGAGCAAGGTTAATTCTGCTCTTAAGCAGAAGCCAAGCTAGGGCTTGTCCTCAAATTAGGCTGCCAAAGGTTATCAAAGCCATTAAGTATATATCAAGAACGCCGCTTCGTGCATTTACCAAATAGGAGAACTAAAGATAGCATTGGGCTCAGGAAGAAAACAGAGAAGATAAAATTAAAAATCCCACCTGCAACAAATACAGAGCAAAAATTTGAAAGCCTCCCATTAGGTTCCAGTGTCTATGGATTAAGCCTCCAGGGACAGGTTCTCGCTCCCATTTAATTGCAGAGTGCTTTGAACAGGAGCTCCTCTGTCCTCTGCACGCTTTAGTAAACAAGCTAATTAATCAACGAACTAAATGTGGACTTTGGGTACCACTTTGTTTCATTTTAACCTCAATAACTGTGCAAAATGCAAGACAACAGACCAGAATCGCTGGTGGAGGGGTGTGTAGGGAAGCCAGAATTGTTGTCATAGTTGTTGTTCAGTAACAATAGGTTGGCGTTTCATGCCAGAGGTGCCAGGTAGGATCAGCTATTGGAATCAATAGGAACAGAGTACGGAAAAGAATCCGTGGCATTTCCATTCCAAGAATTACTGGAGAGTTAAACAACATTTGAAAAATGTTATCAGAGCAGACACCTTTGCAAAATGTAGTATTCTGATTTTAGCTAAGCCTTATCTTTTTCAAAAAGGCAGGATTTGCTGGAAATCTTCCAGCATGCTCTTCATGTTATTAATTTTTTTCTTCTTTCTTGTTTTCTTTTATTTTTTTTCTGTGTGACCACTTCTTGGCACACCATGGTAATTGGAAGAGAGAAGTGAGCATGTGCTAGTCTCCCAACAGTCCTATTCCCTTCAGTGTCTGGCTTTTAAGCAACAAGATACCTCACCAATAGGAATTAAAAGGCTTCATACAGATGCACCCAGTGATTCTGATTTACAAGAGTGCTGTTCGGATAGATGCTTGTGATGCTTGACCAAAAACCCACTATAGCAATCAGAGCCCTGGCAACTAGTTCAGCCCAAGGCATCAAGTCTTGCAGTGATTTATTTGGGTGTTAACTTCCTATGCGTCCACTAATCACCTGAAAGGTCTTGTCCCTCCTGCCTCTGGAGGGATGATGTTCTCCAGAGCCAACTTGCCTCCTGTGCTGGTGGCAAGCTTGCAAGCTAGCAGCATGCTATAGGGGAAGCTATCCAGGACCATAGCTGCAGAAGATTTTGCAGGGTATTTTTTTTGCTTTTTTTTCAAAATGCAAAGCAGAAAGCTAATTAAAATGGCCCTGACCTCACTTCAGTAGCAAAAGGGAATGCTTTTGCTGCCATGAAACCGATTTCTATGACCATAGCGGCAAATACCTGCTGTTTGCACAATTAAAAACCCCTTCACAGCATCACAAAGGTAATATTGCAAGCCTGGTTCTCTGCTAGACCAATGCTGGGTGCATCCAGCAAACCCAAAAATACAGGGTACAGGCTTTTATGTCAAAATGGACTAAAGGCCAGGGAAGGAAATCAAAAGCTATGTGGAGTTATTTAGTGATGATAATTGGCTCTCGCAGCCTACGCACTGGAAACAACCCAAAACTTCAAAGCCTGTAGACACCAAAAGAGCAAGTGTGGAGGAAAGGCACTGAGAGAGGAAAACAGCAAGTAGCACAGTGAGCTTTGGTTCATACTGAGGTGTCTGGGTATGATTTCTTTGCATCTGGTCAGTAAATAAGGAAATTGCAGGTGGCAAGAACAGAAGAGCAAAGCCATCAAGGGGAATAGATTTTAAACTTAGCTCCCTTGTGTAGTTTTGGGGCTTGAGAGGGAACGATGTGTGTCACACAGACAAAAACGCCTCTTTTAAAGCGTCTGGGGAGAAGCCCCTGGCTGAGGCAGAGGAAGGCCTGGGAGAGGGAAGCCCTTCAGTCCTGTTGCCCTTGTGGGAGCCTCATCCCGGCTCCTTTGCCTCTGAGCTGGGAAGTGTCTTCCTTGCTAAGTACAAAAAAAAAAGTTGTGATTTTTAAGCTCAGCAATGACTCCCTAGGAAGAAAGGTCGGTCAACTCCTCATTAAAAATGCTCCTCTCTTCCTCAGCACCGCACTCCGAGGGTGTTTGCTGCCTTTGTGGCAGGATTAGCTACCAGCACGCGCGTTTGGGATGTGTTTTACCATGGCCATAATGAATCCCGCCTTCACCTCTTCGTCTCTTCAGCTGAGCTCCATAAAAAGCCTATGAAGCCCCACTTCAACAGTGTGATGACAGTTTGATTAGATCAAGGCTTGAGTGAAAGGAAGAGCATTGGAATCAGAGGCAGTTATGGATTACAGCTTGCATATTTGCCACTTACCTTCTTGCAGCCCACCTCCATCAGGTGTGCAGCATTTTCCCCCCAGTCGCATCCTTTCCAAAGGACCAGGTTGCAGAGTTGGTTGTTTTTTCCCCTCATTTTCCCCTTCTGATGTTTATAATACCAAAGCTTGAATCCCTGAAAGGCATTTATCTCAGTGAGCTGCTCAGCAGCTCCATGGAGTAAGGTGACAGGACATCAAGTGGTTTGTTATGGTTATAGAGCTAATAGTTACATAATTAATGGCAAGGAATCATCTAGTTGTTTTGACTGCTACTCTTCCACATGTTTCAGGCTTTAATGACCACCAAGAAATAAACAAAAACATATTTTTTAACAAGAGTTCGTGTATGAAGATGCACTGACTGTGCTGTGCAAAGTCAAGAACCCCAGGTGGGAGCTACTTTGTAAATCTTTTCCCAGTATCTTATTAGCGAAAGCGAGTTCTCAGCTGGCTATTTCTCCTCTTTCTTTCAGTAAATCACATATTTGCTTATTATCATGCCCTATCTGCCATTCGTTACCATTCGGTTAATACATTTGTTTTGCGGTATCCTCAGTTGCCTGGTATTTCTTTCCTGCTATGCTGAGATACAGAATCTTTTTAAAGGATGTCATTAGTCTGAAGAGAAAGCTCTGAGAGGAGAAGTGCTTTTTTGTCTCATGCCACCATCCGCACCTCATTTGTTCCATGCAAATCCTCTTGCTGTGCTCTTTCTGCTAAAAACTTGCTCTAAGCAGTCTTGCTCTTACTTATGCACTGGGGAGGAAATACAGCACAGGGGAAAGCATTCTCACACCCAGTCTTGTGTTTCTTGTTTTCCTTTTTCACTCTAGTCTCTGGCTTACCCAAACTTCTATGCGCTGTTTCATGCTGATTTAGTGTCAAGCAGAGAGGCATTACACAACCCATATTCTGAATGAACAGCCAAGATATGGGGAGATGACTTCCCTATGGCCACCTGGAAACATTTGTGAAAGATTAAGGACTTAAAACCCAAGTCCTTCCCACATCCATGTGTCACCCCTAGCACTAGATCTGATCAGATGCTTCAGTTCCCAACTGCCAGGGCAGTGTCCATCTCTTACCAGTCTCTATCACGGACATTCTCTCTGAGCGATGCCTAGGTTCCTTCTACCTTCAGCATGAACATTGTGTTAGCAATTTAAAAGTAGTTACCTGGAGAAATCCAGGTGATTTGTAATGCCAGCTAGACATTACTGTGACAGGGATCAGACGGATTTTCATTTAATTATCCGCATAACCTGCCTTGGAGAGACCTCGCTGCATTACTCCATGGAGGTGCTAAGGGTAACCAGGCCAAATTTTGTTCTTCCCCGAGCAATGATGAAGTTAATTTAATTAACTCTTGTATGTCATATTTATGCTGCTAGAACTGAAAGGAGGATATGTCCTGTTGAGCTCCTATAATGATCATAGCTTTTTGTCTTCACGTGGAGTTCTTTTCAAGAAAGTTTCAGGCCCCAAAAAATAAAAAAGGCATCATTTCATTGTCAATGGCATCTAATTTTGAACTTAATAAATATTCTGAAGAGAATTAAACCCAGCTATTTAAATTAGGGCTTGGGGGCAGTGAACATCAAGTATCTTGCCTCTGTCCCCTCTCTGCCATTGCAAGTCACCCAAACAAGCTTTCCTGTAACTGAGCAAACCATAAATCTGCAACTCAGAAAGAACAGCTTTCTATCTTTAGGCTTGAGCTACGCTTTTCTTTTGTGTGCGTAGTCTATTTATGGAAGGTTGCTATTGAACTTGAATGCAAAATAGAAAACATCCTTGCTTAAATTGTCTATAAATTCCTTCTAGAGAAGCTTAAGGGGTTTTGCTGCCCAGGTTTTTATGAAGCCCTCAGGGAGCTGCTTGGCTCAAGTATTTGTTTATCCACGCTTCAACGTCTATCTTGTGTCTTCAAAAACTGACCTGAAAGGCAGAACCCACCCTGGTTCCCAACCTAAGGTTGGAAAGAGCTTTTTGTTTGAGGCTGCTCTTTTTTATATGAGACTGCCCTGAGAATTTTCCTGGTGTAGGAGACAAAACCACAGAAACTATTCTGGAAAATGTGCACAGAAATGGAAAAGTGATATTTATACCCATACAAATGTATAGGTGCTTGAAATACTTTCAAATGTGTATACATATTGAAAAGACTCTGTTTTCTGAAGAACGAACTCTGAACTGGCCAAGAGCAAAGAAAACATGATCTAAAATTCAGATGAAGGTGTAAGAGGAGAAAAGTGCAGATACATTCAGTCTCGTTTAATACTGTGGAAATAAGAGACTCCACAGCTTTGTTAGCAGACACGTAGTAGAGTTAAATTTGCTTGGGTAACCAAACCAAAATTTTATAGACATAAGTAGAAAATTGCAAGTTAAATACGTTAAATTGCATTTCAAATTCCTAAGTAGTACCTTACTCACCACTGAACCACTGTTTTTGCGTTTGCCACTCAGCTGAAATCTATGGATATAATAGATTCCCTTTCTGTGGGAAATACTTATGTTTGAAATTTGCTCTCATTTTCTTCAGAGAAAAAAATACAAATGTGAAATATTTTGCAAAACAACTTTAGGGCTATTTAATTGGATAAACATTTGAGATATTTTGTTTTGGTTACAGCTGGAATATTTGTATTGATTTTCACTTTTTTACATTTGTTTTCATGTTTCATAATGTAAAATAATTTCTAAGAAAAAATGCATTCCAATGAGGTTGAAACAACAGAAATTCATAAGTAAGAAAGTCCTTGGAAGGACATAGTATATAGCTAAAGCCTAAGTAGCGAGAGATCAGGCCCAGAAAGGAGATGCTGACATTATCAAGAAGAGCAGTAGTATGTGCTCAGGAAAAAAAAATCACCCATTTATGAAATCGTGCAGGCATCACTGTCTATTGGGTCATGCTACGTCGTGAGTCGGTCTGTTTTTCTCTTCCCATTCTGTATAGCTTGAGTCTTCGGAATGCTGAATATTTTGAGAATACTCTTGCTCACTTGGCACTTGAATCTTTGAGGGATCGGAGGCCTGAATGTGCATTATGCTTATTAGCCGTGCCGGAAAGACACAAATGCCAAGTCTACCTTGGTAGAAGATGACTGCAAGACCGAGATCTTCGCTGAGCATCTCTGATTTACATATTGCGTTTGTTCCAGCTATGTGGGAAGCTCCCAAAATCAGGCCAAGTTCCTTCTTGATCATGTTTCAGCACTAGAAATAGCATTTTCGTGAGGCAGATCTTGCTTTCAGCAGTTGCATTATGCAGGTATAGGGAAAAGCGTAAGAGGGCCCACTGATAAATCCTAGGTACAAGCTGAAACCCTAGTAAACTTACGTGCAACATTTAGGAGAAACACAAAGCAGTCTGGTCAGCACATGAAGCTGGCTGAGATTTTGCTCACCCCGCTCCTCCCACCATAAGCTGTAAGGAAATATTGCATTTCTTATTGATTTTATTTAGAACTTGTCAGGGTTATGTTTCTGAGGTAGCTGCAGGAGAGCAGGGCAGAGAAAATAGCAGGAACAAGTAGACATGAAATGATGTGACGAAATGGAGGTACACAAAGTAGCATTACCTCAGGATAATGTCAGAGCATTAACTCTTTAACTGCTTTCTGTTGTGATTTTAAATTAGCAGTAGAAGTTAGCCTGTCATTTAAATTCAAGCAGCATGGCTGTTGCCCTCAGGCCCTAGTGGAGGTCATGTATTGAAATGCTTAGACAGTCTTAGGTTACTGACTGAAAACCAAGGAAATAAAACTCCTGCCTTGAAATGTGTCTCTCAGGCATTTTGTTACAACAAGCTTGTTTGTTTGTTTGCCTGAACAGTTTCGTGTCTAAACAGGAGGGAGGACATAACCTTTGGCAGAGACGTGGAGAAATGCAGCAGGAACATTTGCTGTTGTGTTCATGGCGGATGGAGACGAGAGCTTGGGGAGATCGGTGGAGAAATGGCTTCTTTTTGCTCCACGTCAGCCCCTTCTCTCACTTTGGTGGTGACACACGATCTCCACAGAAATTGTCCACATTTGAGCTGACTGGACCCTTGCCCTCAAGAAAGACATGGCCAAGCAGGGTCTACTAACACAGGACATGGCTGACCAGCAACATCCCTCAAAATGACCCCTAGTCCCAGGCATCTGTGCATCCTTCTTCCCCAGGTCTCCTCTCCTTGGGCCAAGTTCACCCAGCAAAGTGAGAAGGAACCATTAATCTAGATGTTAATGTTCCGTGTTGAAGTTAAGTTAGCCACCACGTGCAGATGTTATTTCAGCGACTTGCTTTGTGCAATTAAATATACACTTTAACGTGCATAATCTGAGCAGTTGGATTGATTTAACATCAGTGCAGGAACCTTAGCTTTCAGTTTTCATGAATTATGTGTGTTTAAATTCTGAACCTTAATGCTGTACTAATGTAGGCATTTGCATTTAATGACACAGCTAAGCTGAATAGGCCTGCCACTTCCTAAACACTTAAAAGTTTCAGCTCTATGAAAACCTCCTGCTGAAAATCTGAGCAACAGCTGATAGTTTTCCTGACTTAAATGCTGTAGGCTTGATCGTGAGAAGAGACGAAACAGCATCAAAAGATCTTATGAAGCTTTTGACGTGGTTTTATGACCATTTTCTTCATGTATAATGCTCCTTATATCCAGAGCCTAATGAAAATTAAATAAAAACAAATTATTTAAAATTCACACTGCAACATAACTACAGAAGGTTGCAAGACAAATTGAATCACCAAAGAGATGACATAAGATAATATTTATCCCAGTTTCTCTAGGTGTTTTTTTTTAAAAAAAGAAAAAAATTAACTGAACGATGTAGACAGATCTGAAGGCGGATGTCAGAAGCATTCAAAACACTTGTGCTCCATCACCGGGCCTGTTTGCTTTCATCTGAGCTGCTCATCAGCGAGACGTTTTGCTGCTTAAGGTTTTGTCACGTTGGAGAAGAAGGTTCAAGAGCAAGGAGGATCGTGCTGTGGCACTTGGCGTTTGCATCAGCACGGCCGTTACTCTTCTGAATGATCCTATGGGAGCGTCCACATCGATGCTGTAGAAACAAGACCCTTGGGCCAAGAAGGTGGCTCTCCCTTGGGGACCATGCAGAGCACCTCAATTAAGGAGCAGTTGAGCTCCTAACTTAGAGTTCTCGACACAGCTCTTTGGAAATATGCATCTCTCTCCATTAACTGTAGAAGAAATCAAGCAAGTTGAGTCTGCAGCAAGGTACAGGAGATATTTTTCTGATGCTACCTAATGTGAATGCCTTGTTCTTGACTAAGGATTGTGTTCACTGAAGTATTTTGCTAACCTGTTCCCAATGATTTAAGCAGGAGTGTGTAAATGTGCTTGAGGACACGATAATGCACTCCCATCTCTGGCAGTGTTGCTATATAGTCAGCTCTCTAGGGAGGTATTGAAGCAGTGATATAATTTATTGGTCTTGTGTATTGTAGTCATCTAGAAAATGCTGACATTTATACATTTCATGAGAATTTAAAAGGTTTGAGAATATTCTGTTTAAATGCAAAATGATAATTTTAACAATATGTAAGCAAAATTTGCTGGCTAACTCTAATTTCTTTAAGATATTTGATACAATAGGATAATATTTCCACTTCCCCTTAAAATATTGAAGCTTCAACTTTAAAATTCTTTTATACTTATTATTTATTTATTTCAAGCCTTATCACAAGTCAATTCAGTCTTACTCATCTTTAGAAAGGCAAAAACAACAACTCTGTTTTTTGGGAAAAAAATAAATTATTTAGTCAAATTTGCATTTTTAGAAGTGGCTTGGCATTTAGCTAAAATAAACAAACATTTTCACATGAAAGGAGCTTTCAAAGTTCGAAAATCCATTGACTCCTGTTCTATATTTTTGATGAGCTCTTACAACGTTCTCTCACTCCACGCAAAGATTCGTTGCGTTTTAACCTCATTACTCCTCTAACATCTGAATCTTTCACCAAAAGGGAGAGATATAAACATGTAAAATGGAAGAAGAAAAACACAACTCTCAAAGGAGTATCAACCTTTCAGCTTGAGGGTTCAGCATGGGCATTAAAGAGAATCCAATTAAAACTGAAAACGAGGGTGTACTAAGTTGCCCAACTGTAAGAAATTCATTACGAATGGATAAAGGAAAGCCCGACGATTCATAAGAAATACATGGAGTTCTTAAATACAATTGTTTGTAAAAATAATTGAAGGGGATTATTTAATTTAGAGTTGCAGACAAGGGTTCGCAGGTGGCTGGTGGGTTTAGCTTTGCAAAGGTATCGGCCTCGCTTGGGGAGGTGGGAGATGAGCAGTAGCAATGATGCATCACAGGATAACAACTTCACATAAAATTTAAACCTGCTTCTAAAAACTGGGAAATAAAAGGAGGAATTGAGTGCCTCTTGTCATTAAACTTCAAAGACTATAACTGGTGTTTCTGTGTTTTTTATAGCTGATTTAAAGACTAATTTCATGTAACATTTTAGCTCCCCTTTTGCGCAAGCATGATACAGTAACTGGGGTAATTGTCCTGCCTGGACAGATGGTCCCTGTCAGGCTCTTGAAAAACATGCAGACTATCATACAAGTTCACTGTGGTTGCTGCTAACTGGTGATGTTTCAACCATTAATTAAATGCAAGAAGAGCAGGCAAACTTTTTCTCTAAGCAAAATACTTTTTCTCCAATACAATAAATATTGGCCAACTTGAGCAGAAAGGTACCCTAAAAAAATAGGAAATAAAAAAAGTTTGACTCTGAAAGACAAGTTCATGATGTAGGTGGCCCAAGGGAATGTTCAGGTGTTACCATGATCTTCGAAAGAACAGGCTAATAAAGGGTGGCATCAAATGTGGCTCTGAAACCTACCCTGAAAAAGCCTCCAATATCCTCCATTGCTCACAGTGACCCTGTCGCCACTTTCTGAGTGAACAATTAATGGCCCAAAGAGCGACAGAGAACACACTCCAGATGTGCCAGCACAGTAGAAATCAGTTTGGTCCCCTATTACCAGGGAATATTAGTCTGCTAGGCACAACCGTCTTCCCAAGGTTACCTCAAGGGTGGTGCTTGGCATGAAGAAATGCCTCTTTTTAGGCAGAGTGAGAGCCATAGGAAAGATGAAAGGACCAACTAATTACATCTCAACCCCAAATTTATTTTTTTTCAAATTTTTGCCACTCTCCCCTCTTTTTTGAAACTCTCCTGCCTTGTTTCATGTTCATCCTACTGCAAAGAAATAGCCTTGTACGCTCGGGGCTAGCAGTGATTCTGTGCGTTGCGGGTTTGGTCTGCAGTAACCAGAAGACCTTCCTCTCGGTGGAAGAGTAAGGAGAATTAGGCAAAGGAAATATATTTCTTAATGCTTCTCAGCCTCCCATGAAAATATATTGTCTCCAATCCACTAACAGAGGTTGGCTTATGGATGAATTTATCAGATATCCTGCTTTACGTGTCTTCATTTTGATGGATTAAACTTTTGCTGTTAGGCTAACACTTGGCATATTTTTCTTTCAACTTATTTTTAGGAAGTGCTCAAATTAGAACAGTCTGAAAGGTTTTCTTCCCTCCCCACCCCACCCCCATAAATAATTTATTCCCTGAAAGTTGCAGTTTCCATCAACTCGAAACTAAATTCGGTGAACAGAGACAACTGAATACAAAAAGGAAAAGCTGAAGTGGAAGCCAGAAAGCTGGGTGAGGATACCCTTTGCAGCCCAGTTCTCAGCAAGTCTGGTCATTGTACAATATTTTTGTTAATATGACAGGAATATAAGAAGACCTTATCTCTGTGTTTGTTCTCAGTGAAGTATGTGTGGCAAGGAGGCTGAGAAGTGGGTGAGTTTGGCATATTTCCACCCAATGCCCTCTAGTTCCCAGGCTGGAGAAGATACAGGGGCCATGGATCCCTTTTTCCATCCTCTTTGTCTATGGATATTTTTATGGTCCTCAGCCACATCAGGAAACCACAAAGATGCTTGTTGTGACCCACTACTACACAGGAAAGGCCGTGCCCACACAGGGGCTTTATCACCATCGAGAAGGACTTGCATGAGTCTGGATGAGCCATGGGAGCTCTGCGCCCTGTTGCACTGACAGTTTCAACTCCTGGGAGTCTGGATTTTCTGGTGCTCTGAGGAGCACCAGTTTCTGGGTCGGTCCCAATTTTCGCAGCAGAAAGGCAGCTCTTCCTAGCACAGAGTGCTGCAAGGGTTTCCTGAAAGGGACCGTGAAAGGGAATAAGGCTTCAAGGAAGAGTCTTGGAAATTAGGGAATGCACTTATATTGAAGGAGAAACTAACGCAAATCAGCAGCTCTGGATGAGCCCAAGATATTGAATCAACTTCCCTCCATCTTCCCCACTCAAGCAATAACAGAGAGGAAAAATACCCATGTTTTAATTTTTTTAACATGTGACCCTGAAAATGCTTTTTTTTTAATGAACTTGCTGATGAAAATAAAACCTTTAATGACAGAGCAGATATTTTCTCCCCAAATGTAATAAAAAATCAATTTCTCACTGAAAAATATTCCATGAAAAATGCTTCAGTCTGATTTTGCACTATAGCACAGCAATTACTACTGAAAACTCATAAACAACCAGAGATCCATCAATATATTAGTGAAAGGTGAATATGGTATTGATTTTCAAAAGAAAAACAAAAGAGGTGGAAGTGCTTCACAACGAAATAAACTCTGGCAAAAACGGAAGAGCCAAGCTCAGTGACAATAGCACTGAACACATAAATGTGTAGCATCTGAAGTGCCACTCATGAGAAATAGATCTTCATGGACATATATACCTTTGTATGTGTATCTATAAACAGAATTATAAAGTCAGTTAATAAAAGGTATTCCTTAAATATGATATTATTATTTTTGCACCCTGTAAGACTTTTTTTTTCTCATGGAACCGTAGTTTGAGAATATAAACTGATTTTCAAGCTCTGAAATATTTATACCCTATATATAAGCCAGGTGGTTATGATCACTTATTTGGAGGAAATCATTGACTCTTTAGAACATTAACAAACTCTTCATTTTTTTTCTCTTCAAGAGTTTCACTGAAACATTTTTTTCTGGTCAAATCTAGTAATGGTTTCGTAAATGCTCTGTGTCCACTTTTGACACCTTATGGTTCCTTCATTGGTGTTGAAATATTCAGTAAGCACACAAGTCAGGCGAAAGAGCGCTGTATCATTTAAGAACCAATCATGGCAGAAAAATTAATCTATAATGTATTAATGCAATTTGCCAGCAGCCCACATATTAAAACTGGTTTGCATTAAGTGTTTCTTGAAAATTTTCAAGTAACAAACAAATCAGGCACCATCAGACTGCTTGTACATACTTCATGAGCGAAAAGAAGAAGCAAATTCATTAATAAATTATTCACCAACTCTGCTCTCAAGCGTATTGAGAGCTGGCAAAAAGTCCACGGAAAAGGGTAATGCTAAATAACAGCACATAAAATTGCAAGGAGCTCTCAGGTAGCATAGCACTGAGATTAGTGCTAGGTCCTGACTTAGTCAACATCCTCATTAATGATCTGAGAGCAGGAGTAAACAGCAGCCTAACGAAACCTGGGGACTGCTGGGAGGAATTGTGCACAGTAGCCTGAAAGCAGTAACTCCAAAGAACCTAGGCACATGGACCTAAAATAATAATGATGCTGTGTGCAAGAAAATCATGAGGTGGAATGTGGAAAAATATTCCACACTGCGGGAGGAGGTGCCTCATTCCCGGGACGTGGAGACAACGGGTCTTCCAGCATTACCTCCAGCAAGCCGCCACCTTCCCAAAGCTGGTAGTTTGATTTAAAATCCATTGGATATAATATCATCATTTTTTATTGCTCAAAATCTGTGGAATTACCATTTGAAATGGGGGGCTGCACAAACCCACCGTTCATCTGTGTTTTGAACACCACGTGCTGATCTGGACCCTTCGTCTGAAAGCAGGACATGGGTAAGACCAGAGAAGACTCAGAGCAGAGTGACAAAGCTGATGAAAGGTGTGGGACAGACAGTTTCTCGGCGATGTATAAGTAGGTGAGCTATGACACTTTGGTTAAGATCTGAGTGCCAGGATATGTGATAGAGAGCTACAAAATTGCAGAGGGGAAGAGCTAGAAGAGCCAGATCCAAAAGGAACAAAAAGGAGGTGGCAAATAACTTGTCAACTCTTTGCCTAAGGCTGCTCTTCGAAGGGTTGTTCTCAGCAAAGGATGTTGCATATATGTAAATTGTTGTAGCTCCAAACCTTAACCGTCTGCTGCCTTTAAACCTGCTGAAGTTGAGCAGCCTGATCTTGCTGATAAGAAACTATTCTTCAAATGATGACTGACTTTTAGGACTTCTTTCAGGGCTTGCTTTATGCTTTTGGAAATCCAAGATAGGATTTAAAAATAAAGGAGAGTTACTACACCAACATACACCTTGTTCTTCCACTTTGTGGGAATGTCTTTGCCGCATTTCATGTTTGATTTTCAACACAGGGAAAGCATAAACCCAATTCCTTGGGCTAGACTGGGATCTTGTAATGGGAAAACCCATATAGAATCAGGCAAGTTGGAAACTCAGCTCACAGCTGCTTTTTTTTTAATATAATATGATAGCATCACTCTAAATTCATTTATATCACTGATACAGGAAAGCTGGGTGCAAATAGTAGTTAAATATGGGTACAGCCTGAACAGTTGAGGCACGCATGTCTGTCTTGCCTGTGCCACATGCTGACTTCTGCAAGCAGCTCCTGGGATGGGAGCCTTCTTCCTTTAGGGAAGACCCTTCCCTCTTCATCTAGCTGTAAAGATTAGTATATTTTGCTTTAAAGCTTCAAACGAACCCTAGGGACTAGTGAGATGGGGATGCTTGAGATCATAAGCAGTCTGTGGGGTTGATCACTGAACCAACCTACAACATCCTTATGTACATGTCAGTCATTGGAAGGATACTGTGGAGCAGCACCGGAGCTTTGAAGCCTCCGAGCTAAAGAACCGCCACTTTCCTCTTGAAAGAGGGAAAACAACACCCCAGGCAGCCCACTAATAAGGTCAGCAGTCTTAGCAGAAGCCTTCAGTCCGAGATTTTCTTTAATACAGAAGAGCATGAGTGCGAAGGGCCAGTATGCAACAGAGATAACAGGCCAACTCTTTATAAAAAGAGTTCGTTGCAGCGCAATCATGTTTTGACTTGGAGCAGAGCATTGCAGAGGTCAACGGTGTTACTCTGCCATTCTACTGATCACAAATTGCATGGGTGGAACTGGTTCCTCCCTTCTTAGTACATGAATGCTCACCTTCTTCAACATGCAAATACACAAGTGCATTCAATATACAAGGTTTTTATGGACTCTTTTTGAAAAGAAGGTTATTTATTGCAGAGAGCAAGCAGTGTGCTTAAAAGATAGGAACCTGTTGGTGGCTGCTGCACTGTTTATTCTGAGGGCAGAAGTGACACTGTCTCGAACCCATCTCTAGGGAAGGGGCTGCTTGCTGAAACCGAAATTGGCTCCCTCTGCTCCTGCAAGTGTCCTCGTAGAGCACAATTCTGCACGATCTGTAATATCGAAGAGAACAAAAGACAAATGAAAGGTAACATTGCCATAGCAGTTTGTTTGGAGAATGAGATTTGAATTTTCTCTCAACGTTAATAGTATTTTGGGGTTTAACTAAGTCTGCTGAAAGAGCCAACTCCTATGGGAAACATTAATCTACTGATTACAAGGTCCTGCTATGGGATACAAGTGTCCAAAACATCGATGCCAAACTGCGTGTCCCATTTGGGAAGCACTTCCAATACTTGGACCTTATCGTCTGCCTCCTGCTCTAAGCACCTCCTCAGTATAATGCCATTCAGACTCCCCATCGCTATTCTGCTCTCATCTTGGATCACGCCGAGGCTGTTGCGTGTACTAATCCACACCTGGTGGGTCCTCTATATGTGGGAATCCGGCTTAATTTGGAAGCCTTATTAAAATGCACACTCGAGTTATTGATTGGACGGCTCTGAAGGTGATATCGGATGGGACGGATTTGAGAGCTATGAATAATAAACTCACACTTGGGCAAAGCTACTGAGTGGACAGCTCAGGCTCCAAGAAGTGCTACCAGTACACATTTTATACGTGCTATTTTATATGTGCTACCCACAGTCTTTGCAAATAGCTACTTATTTTACTTAATAGGGTGCAGCCGTAGGTACTAGCACGCAAGGGATTTAGGAGCGCACTTCCCACTGACTCGTGATGAGACTCTCTCTCAGCTTCTTTGGAGATCTGCTCCAGGTATTGATCTTCAGCAAGAGACTTTCCCAGCCCTAACGAGCATGAAACTAATTGCCTTCATCTATAACCACACTTGCAAACATCCAGGATGACTTGGCGTTCCGGTTGTCCTTTTGGCACCGTCAGCTTTCTCGGCACCTCTTTAACTCAGCCTTTCACGCACTCCTTCAGTGTGGTGGCACTGGCACTTGTGGCATTGCTGCAATATTTTCTGGTTCCTTCAGTGCCTCTGCTGATACATCTCAGGGTTTTGCTTGCTTTCTCCCGCTGCAGCAAGACACTACACTCACTATCCGTAGATTCGATCTCTCATTTGTCTCAGATCATTTTCCTGTGACCCCGTCGGAGGAAGCATTAATAGATTTATAAAATGAATGCATGAAATGAGGATGTGCCGAAGCGGGTGAAACATTATTTTGGTGGCTGCTGATATGAGTTAAAAGAAAACTGAAGTTTAAAAAAATCATGCCGCTGATTTCTAAAATGGAGCCCAGGAGGCAGAAAGATCTTGAAAGAGATAAAAAAAAAAAAAGATCAATTACTTGTCTGTGCGCAACACACAATTTCTTAAAGCCCTGATTTTTTGGCATAATCTCTATGGCTATGTTTTGACCCTGCCTGAAGTGATTTATGCTTTTTCCTCATTAAACTGTATGCACCAGGTAACTGCGCACGATTTCAACTTATGCATGTTACGTTGAACATTTTAAGCTTCTTTTTTACTCGGTACAAACCTGATTTTATTATTAGAAATGCTCAAAATTTTTTATTTTGCATTTTGTATGCCCGATTCATATTGTATTCACTGCAAAAGCCTGGATGCAACCAGACTATTACTTTGAGGAGTGTTATTGTTTTTTCCTTCTTGGAACCTGATTTACCTTTAACCATAGCCTTTAGTCTTCAGAATAATTAGGATCACTTTCCCACTGCAGTATAACCTCAAGTGAGAAAGTTAATTTCCTATTCAGTTTAGAATTTCGCCATTAATACTGTGAATGCTAAATTCACATCATTGTGGTCTAGTCCTCCGAGAGCGCCGTTTGCAACTCCGTCTTCTTAGCCGTGATCATTTCCTACTTTTGTTTCATAAACGGCTCTAAATCCTCTCGTGGCGTCACGAGAAGGGTAGTGTTTTCCCTTCTTTCCTTCTTTCAATGCTGTTTGCCAGGAGATAGGTGCAATAAGTGGTTGCAAATGATACTGATGTTATAGGAGCCATGGCTAAGAGTACTGCAAAAATGACGTGCCCAGCAGTCCCTGAAGGGCAATACAATATTTTGTCCGGTAGCTCACATTTCACTCCAGCCCAGAGAGCAATGCGAACTGGAATCTTATTCTTCCGGATGTCAGCATAATTCATCCTGCATGCTAATACTGCGAGGGATGCCAGGGCTGGATTTCCTCCTGCTCTTCATGGGGGATTTTGGTTACTCTTCACACGTAGAAGGCTCCACACTCTTGGCTGATGGAGTCATGCTGAGATGCAGCAGGCTACCTCCAGCTTCAAGTGCCCTACATGTTAGGGCCTATAAATTGCTTTCTGGAGAGGCCCATGTATGTGCCAAATAGTGCCATGTTCTCTCTTTATGGAGGACGGTCTCTTTATCCCAAATATCCTAAGGCAAGCAGCCAGTGAATCAGACAGGACCACAGAATGGCTTGGGAGAGAAGGGACCTCTCCAGACCATCTAGTCCAACCCTGCTGCTCAAGCAGGGTCACCTAAGAGCGGGTTGCCCAGGCCCCTTTCATGACAGCTTTTGAGCATCTCTAAGAATAAAGAACTTTGCTGGGCAACCTGTTCCAGAGCAACTTGCCCAGAAATCCCCGTCACTCTCTTTGGCCAGCCCCGTGCCTGAAGTCCTGCTGACTCTTCTCCTGTACAGCCTCACTGTTTTGTAGGAAAACACAACCTTCCTTTCCAAAGAGCGGATCTAGCACATCAAAAATGCCGAGGCAGCTCCCTGAGAATTCACAAGTCAAACTGTTACTTTAGTGAGTTCGAATTAATGAAGAAAACAAGCTCTTTAAGCAATCAGTTCCAATGACAATTTTTATTTTCTCCCATGTTATTTGAATACCAGAATAGCAGAGACAGGTTATGCTTTCCAAACAGTTGAAATTGCTTAAAAATCTTACAGGAAGGCTGTATTGTTAGGTTTCAATTAGGCTAAATTATTAATGATTTTTATGTCTAATTGCTTTGATTGCCTAGACAACAGACAGATTCGGGTCAGCAGCTTGGATAAGCCTTAAGTGGGGCCACCTTGAGATCAACATCTATAGCAACCAGCCAACAACAAACCACATTGGACTTGGTCTCCATGTAAAGGAATTGCTGTGAAATGGATTTTTCACTAGAAAGATGGTAAAGGCAATGCCGAAAAAGCAGGAATGTGCACCAGTGAAGTGGTTGTTCATGGAAGTGCATGGAAACCAGAGACTAGGGTGAAGCTAAAGGGACAGTTTGCTGCTGGCCTGTCAGCGTTGTTGAGCATCTTTCTGCTGAGGAGAGGCTGAGAGAGCTGGACCTGTTTAGCCTGGAGAAGAGAAGACAAAGAGGATCTTATCAGTGTATGTAAATATCTGCAGGGAGGTGTCAAGAAGATGGGGCCAGACTGCTGTCAGGAATGGTCAGTGGCAGGAGAAGAGGCTATGAGCACAATCTGAAACACAGGAAGTTCCATCTGAAAGTGAGGAAAAGCTTCTTGAAAGAGCTCTGGAATAGGCTGCCCAGAGAAGTTGCGGAGTCCCTGTCCTTGGAGATACTCAAAACCCATCTGGACAGGGTCCTGTGCAACCTGTCCTTAGGTGATCTTGCTTGAGCAGGGGGTTGACTAGATGATCTCCAAAGGTCCTAAGTCATTCTGTGATCCTGTGTGATTCAGAGGCTACTTGGGAAAAGCAGGCCATTCTCCATAAACCGGTTGGTCTCTTCCAACAGCAATTGTTCTGTGATCCTGTGTATGAAAGTTTGTTTCTGGTGGGGTATTGCAGAAAAGAGTGAGGAACCCTCCCAAAATTGGGTAAGACAGTGCAAATAACAGATCCAGACAGCGTATCTTGAAGCAGTGATTTTTTTTTCTCTTGGGAGAAGGTGTTCTGTGAATGTTTAAGGCTGCCATCATGGTTCCCTGGTATGAAACACTGTGCTGACTTTGAAGGCACAAGGTCTGGCCACCTCCACGAGCAAAACTATCACACCTAGGATATGGCTTTATGCCGTGATACCTCATTATCAACCCTTAGCAAAACATGAGTGAATTGGAGAGAGTTCACCTACAGAGGAGGAAAACAATCAAGCTCTTGGAAAGATGGATGCGCAAAGAGCGATTAAGCAGCTTAAACATTCAGCTTATCTAATCAATAATTAAGTTTGGGAAGGATAGTGATTTAAAAATATGAAAGTCAAGGATAATTATTTAGGATGATGCATGGTCCCAATTCTGTATGGTGCTAAAACGCGTATGTACACCCATCAGTCCTGCAAAACACTGCCATACACAACCTCGATGGAGCTCAAACAGGCACCTAAATTCAAGTGTGCGCTGGAGAGCCTTGATTATTTGGGGCTGCAATTTATGAATGATGGCATCACACGGAGAAAAGAAAAGGGGAATGTAGGCCAAATAGCAGGAAAAATCTTCCAAGCAGTGAGATACATGAGATCATGACACGATCACCCAAGGGAGTTGGTGGAAAGCTCATCCCTGGGTACCTTTCGAGTTTCGCTGGACAAAGCACTGTGAAAAATGTTCTCCAGGGAATATCACTGCAGCTGCCTTTGGCACCCTGACTGTATGACCTGTGAGAGTGCTTTTCTCTCCAACTTCTCTATCTTTTTGGGGCTCTGTAGCCAACGGTAAGCCTGGGACATAATTTTAGTGAGCAAAGGTAAGGAGACTCAATGGTGGCTTTTTTGTACTTCTTCCTCGCTTCTCCCCATAACTCATTTATTTTTGAGGGTCTCCCAGAAGAGTGGTCTTTGAGGACTGCAGACAGCAAGATGGGTCCTTGATACCTCAACCAAGGGCTTCTTCCATGACGTGAGGACAATTCTGGCTAGAGTCAGAACACGGTGGCTTTTTTTGGTGCTCCTTTTTCTTGAAGGAAACATCTGTAGGTGGTTGATGTGAAGAGGAGGTGTGAGGAACGCGCAGATATGGCCCCAAGCCTGTCTGGAGGCAACCAAGAACACCTTGTTTTACGGAGGCGAGGAGCAGAGACTCTAGTTTATCTTGTTGCCACACGCATGGGAAGTGTCCTCAGCGGTCCCTGCCTGCAAGGAGGATGCCTGGGAGCTGTTCCTGCTCTGGATGGGGACTAGGGAGAAGGGTGAGGGCTTGGCTGGGCTAGAATGATGGAACAGGCCCTGGTGTGGCAGCTAGGGAGGGCTGTGTTTGGAGAGTTGGCTGTGTTTGGCTGCTCGGGAGCAGGGCGGCCAATCAGGAGGTGCGAAAGCAGTGCGTCAAGGTTCCATACATGGTGGGTTGGCTGCCATTCGCTGCTCAAGACTGGGGAAAGGGAAGGGCAGCCAATCAGGAGGTGAAAATGCAGCAAAGTTTTATATATGGCGGGTTGGCTGCCATTGACTGCTCAAGAGGGGGAAAAGGGGAAGGGCAGCCAATCAGGAGGTGGAAACACAGTGGGTCAAGGTTCCATACATGGTGAGTTGGCTACCATTGGCTGCTCAAGATGGGAGAAGGTGCTGGGCGGCCAATCAGGAGGTGGAAACGCAGTGCAGGACGGTTGCGTACATGGCGCGTTGGCTACCATTGGCTGTTCGGAACCAGGGCAGCCAATGAGGAGGTGCAAACACATCGGGGCCAAGGTTCCGCGCCATGAGGGCTGCCCGCCATTGGCTGCTTGGCCAGAGCGGGCACGAGCGGGGTGTCCGGGTGCCCAACGAGGCGTCGCGGTGCGGGCGCGCGGCCATCGCGCGTGGCCAATGGGTAAGCGCCGCAGGTGCGGAGCCGGTTTGGGGCGGCTCAGTCCGCTCCGGGCCGGTCCGTTTTGGCGCGTTTCGCGGCGTTCGGGGGGCGGCGCGGCGGGCGCGCAGCGGCGCGCGCGGCTGCTAGGTGGAGCCCGCGGCCGCGCCGCGCAGATCCGGGGCCCTCGCCGCGCGCTGCGCCCGCCTCCCCGCCCGGCTCCGCGCGGCCGCCGCCGGGGCAGGGCAGCAGCGCCGCGCCGCCCCCGCGGGCCCCGCTCCGCGCGGCCGCCTCCCCGCGCTGCCGCCCGCCCGCCGCAGGGAGCCGCGGGGCCGCCGCGCTCAGGGCCGCCGCCGCGAAGGCAGCGGATGCGCCGCGCGGCCGCCGGAGGAGGAGGAAGAGCGGGGGATGGTGGAAGACCCCCCGTTTTTGGGTGCCTTTTTTTTTTCGTTTTTTTTTTTTTTTTTTTTTTTTGATGTTGCCGTTCCTCGTTTTCCTTTGCGGCAATGAGTCCGCCGCAGACTAGGCGCCCCGGCCGCGGCGGTGGCGGCGGCGGCTCCGTGGCCGCAGCCGCGCTCTGAACTTGCCCCGGGTGGAGGAGGAGGAGGAGGAGGAGGCGGCGAGAGCAGCGAGCTGCTGTTTTTCCTTCCTCTCTTGGACGCCCCCCACCCCGTTCCGCCCCCCACCCCTTTAATTTTTTTTTCTTTCGACCTCCCCCCCTCCTTTTATTATTATTTTTTGTTATTTTTTCCGCTGATTTTTTGGTCCACCCATGGCTGGATGGTGGCGGCGATGGAGCAGCTGACGCGGGCGCGAGCGGGAGGCCGCTGACAGGCGCCTCGCAGCCCTTCTGCGCAGCGGAGCCCGCGGCGCGACGCCCCGGAGGACGCGGGCAACCTCGCACCGGAGATGCTGGCCCAGGTAGAGCCGGGGATGCGGCGCCCGGGGCGGCTCCCTTGGTGGCAGGTGGCCCCCGAAGCGCCGGGGATGCCTCCGAGCGCGGGGATGCAGGGGACCCGTCGGGCTCGGCCCCGTGGATGCGCCGTGTGCCCCACGGAGCACGGGGGCCGGGGACCGCGCGCGCCGGGATGGCTCCCGTTCCGCCCGCGCTGCGGGGAAAGGCGTCGCTTGGGGCATCGCAAGCCGGTTATGCGTTTCATTTATTTATTTATTTAGTTATTCATTCAGCGCCGTTATTACTGCTGCGTCCCTCAAAAAGCGCCAGGGCTTCCCACCGCGGCGTCGCCTTCACCGGTGGGGCTGACTGCTTTCGGCGGGTACGCTCTCGAGTGAGAAGGGCCGGGTGCGTAGGGGTGGAGGAGGAAAATTACATTCCTCTCATCCGCCACCCCCCCGTTTATTTATTTATTTATATATATATTTATTTATTTGGAAGCCCTCGGCTCATTCGCTGCTTATTCATTTCTTCCCCCCCCCCCCCCCAATCCCTTGCAAGAGCCTCCTTTCAACTTGGAAACGCGGCCGCTGCGCGCTCGGGCGGGCTCCTTCCTTGGCCCCCTCCTCGCCGTGCTCGTTGCTGATGAAGATGTAGGTGCAGCGCCCCGCAAACGCGCCCTGGGGACCCGCCGGATCGTCGGCCCTCGGCAGCAGGATGGGCTCCGGGCTTGCTCGTGGGAACAACGTAGCCCCCAGCACCCATTTAGCTACTTTTTTGGCTTTTTGAAGCCCTCGCCCCACCACCTTTCCTTGTAGCTGCACAGATGTTTGTTTTCATTTATTTTTGCAAGAGGCATTGCAAGGTGGGAAAGCTGCTCCTGCCTTTCCCAATAGGAATGTGGGTCTTTTTTTTTGGCTATATACAAGTTGTTTTAGCAACAAAAAAAATTGTTGTGTGCCCATAGCATTCATAGCTTTAGCCAAAGCACCCGACGCCTGTTGTATTTACTTCCCTGCTTGGATTACTCATTAGGAGGTATCAGCATTTCCACTCGCCCAGGCTAGGTCGCAGCCAACTAGCTGCTTAGGAGGAGCGTGAGATTCAAAAAAGGGTGAAAATGCCATCTGTGTCTGGATGCATGGCAGAGAGGGAGCCTGCGAGCTGCCGTTTCTGGCTCCATTGTGCCACTGATTTATTTTATTTTATTTTATTTTTCTTTTTATTTTTCCAGAGTCTCGGTTCAAGGTTTTCAAAGCTAACTTCAGTGAGGATGTATTTTTCTTTTTTTTTTGGTTAAAATTAAATGCATTCCGCTTTCATTTTTGCAATGCCGTCCCTCCGAGCGCAGCCGATGCGGGTCGCTCGGTGTTGAGCAGCGGTGTGTGTTTCGTAGAGCTCATTTATCATCATTTCCCGGGGTCTGCGATATGAACAGGCTTCTACTGTGCATTCATTAGAGGGGAAAAAGAAGAAGAAAGAAAAGAAAACCTCCCCAAAACAGCATTTTTATGGGGTAAACTGGGCGTTATCGGTCAGAGGCTGCTGTCAAAAAATCTGTGCTTATCATTTAAGGATACCAGAGCAGGGAAAGAGGAAAATCTTCACGTCCTTGTCGATGGTGGGTGCTGACATTGGGGCTGGGGTCCTTGCTGCTGGAAAGCAGTGTTTTTCTCGAGGTGAAACGCCCGGGTGCGGGTTGCAGCAGACACGGCGCGAGCCGAAGTCGTGTAATCCCTGTGTCGTGGTTGAAGCTGCTGCTGCGCTAGTGCTCCGGTGTGGGTGCTCCCGTCTGCTTCAGCTTGCTTTGCTGGGAAGCAACCGCTGGGCATTTATTCCAACTAGCAACACAGGGAGTGGGTTCGTACAGATCTTGTGTGGGTCTTTCCACAGACCCCAAGTTGATACAAAGATAATATTGACCCATAAGTTCAGCAGGATTTTATTATTCATTAAAATATGATTCTCTCTCTCCTCTCTTTTTTTTTTTTTTTTCCTGGGGGCTCCTCCTAAAAGAGGATTTGTTTAATTTTTGCATTTAATTTCTGTGTAAGGTGCCTGGTGATGACGAGCAAAACGCGGAGCTCTGCTGTGTGAGGCTGTAGGATGCTTTGTGCTATTCCAGGCTGGCAAGTCGTGGCTCGGGTGCTCTGAGCAGGCAGGAGTTGACTTTTTGGTGTGGGGGCACGATCAAGAGCCTGTGGGGCTCATCTGCACCCTGAGGCTGGGTCATCAGGCTGCCAGCGGGCCCTGAAGCAAGACCCAGTGCAAGAGATCCCTGAGATGGAGACTCGTGTCTGGTTGTCTTCTGCCACCTTCTCCTGATGGCCTCCTCCTCGGTGCTGAGGAGGATGAACCTGTTCAGCTCAGAGTGTTCCCTTAGGTAGCCTTATTTCCATTACTCTCCGAGAGTTATGGAAGCAGCCACTCTAGCAAACAAGAATAAAGATTTAAAGGCGGGTGGATTGAGTTACGAGGCAGCTCTCGAGATGAATGCGCATGACCTTTCACATGGGTCCTCCTGTCAGCATGAGGCTGCGACGGGGATTTTTCACATGCAGAGCACGAGCGAGCGCATCATCAGCACGAGTAAATAGGAGGCGCGCGGGCAGATGGCGTCTTTACAAACGGCCGTTTCGATTTATTCCCTAGAACTTTAGTGGTGGTTGACTCCTGTGTGTCAACCAATAAACCGTTTCATGGGGACTGCACAGTTCACAGGGAGGGCTGGAGAGAGATGGAGGAGGTGGAACTTGGGGAGCCAGCATGGGTCGGGGAGAAGCAAAACATGAAGGATGGGCACTCTTTGTGCTTTAAACTCTGCAAAATTATGCTACTTGGTGGATATGCTAGAATTTAATTTTGCTGTTCTTCTCTTTTTTTTCTTTAATCAACCATCATACTCTTCTGAGCATCTTGAAGGATCTGAAAAGAAACAAGTCAAGGATTTCTTTTGGAGAGGCGGTGTTGAATCTGCTCTAACAACAAGCCATTATTCATATACCGGAGGAGAATGCTGAGGAACGTAGACAGCCCTGCAAAGTAAAGAAGTTTTGTCCTGCCACTTTGGGTTGTGCATCAAGCTGAGCTGTGCTGAAGCTCCAAAGAGATTTTTACTCCCTTTCTCATTAGACAGCAAATGTCTAATAACTGGAACATGAATACTAGAAATGCAGCCTGTAACCAAATTTTGCACACATACGTGTGCTGTGACCTGTGCTGCACCCGTAGGAAGTGCTTTTAGAGCTCTGTGTTCATCTATAATTTATATTGCCCAGGGTATTTACCAAAATGTAGTGCTCTGAGCAGTGTGGCCTGCTGGCCTATGACCGTGTCATCTCCTGGGGTCCAGGCTGCCTTGGAGTCTCTGCCAGACACTTAGTCTCCAGCTCTTTCATCCCTGTTTTGTTGCGTGTTTGTGTGTTCTAGGCTCTTAGTTCTCCTGCAGCTGGTACCCCACGGCCTGTTTTTACCTGCTGAGCCTGCAGGCATTTCTTGGATGCCTGCATGCAGCCTAGGCTTCGCTTCCTGAGATAGCTGCTCTAAATTCAACACCTTCATTTCTATTGCTTTTCCCCTAATGAATCTCCGCCTCTGGGATTCAGCAAAGTGCTACCGAAAAGCAACTCGGCACCCGTGGGATGTGCTGGACTTTGCAGGCAGCCCGTCCACAGCCTCTGCTCCTGGGGAAACGGCTGGGTGCCCTTTGCTGCGCAGGGACAGCGCCCGTGATTCCTGCAGAATCCCGGGATGGCAGTGGCGAAGCCGGGAGAGCAGGCGCCTTACGGAGAATAACGGGCCCTGGGCGTATGCTTTAGGTTTCTCTTCAGTGGGCTGTTCAAAGGGCCTTCGGATTTTGGCTGCAAGTCAGAGGCATTTATCAGTCGTTGCACCGAGCATTTGTAGTCGCAGGAAGGAAATTGCCTTTCGGGCGATTAAAAACCTAATTTTATTTTTTAATTTTGTTCTGGGCCACTGTTTTATTTATGAAACAGTGCTTGACATGATATGTTTTTTCTCTGTTTGTTTCCCAGCCTGTATGAACCCTGACAAACATTTTGCACTTAAAAATACTTGGCTGCCATGGGAGTTGCTCCATGTGCCCGCGGGGAGAGAGCAGGAATCTGTGATAAACGGGGTGTTTCAATAAATGCCATCCGGGCCCTTGGGGATGGCAGCATGACCTTGGCACCGTATGTACCTAGACAAAATGGGGCACAAGGGCACCCTAACCTGCAGTTATTGAGTCCCATCTTAATTTATCTATCTCATCTGCATGTCTTGGTTGGTGAGCGAGTAGTTCTCTGGTTTTGTTTTATTTTTTTCTCTTATGTGAATAATGACTACTTAAGAAGGAGAAATGAAGTTTTTTTTGGCCCCGGTTGACAGGGGCTGATTCTGGATAGCTCTAGGTACGGCATCTTTTCAAAAATAATTCTCACTCGTTGCATTTCTACTAATTGTGCTGTAGTATCTTTACCAACATGTCAACATGTGAGTAATCGGGTAGGAAGGATTTTAATGGTTATAAACCCTACAGCTCCAACTTGCTGCTTCGGTCAGTAGGAGAACTGTGATCCATTGCAGCAAATACCTGATGGGGAACCTCTGCAATTCATTTATTTATTTGTTTGCAGTGTATTCAGAATAGATAGGTTCAAACCTTTGCTCCTGTTAGTTCCAGTAGCTTTACTTATTTCATAGCAGGTGTGCTGATTTATAGCTGGTGAAGATCCAAGTCCTCGATTTCCAACTTTGCAGTGGAGCTCTGCATTCCTCAATCTTAGCATAAAATTCTGTAAATACAAAGGAACAACATGGATGTTTTCTTTCAAAGTTAAAATGAAGTGCCTATGACTGTGTATGTTTTTGCAGAACTGGTGGTGCTTAAAATGTACTTTCGAGCTGCTACACTCTGAGGTCCCATGTGAAGGCTTCAGTGTTGGTAGAGCTTTTCCAAAGTCTTTCCCGAGGTGTTGGGTTTAGACCAGGACTCTCTTCAGTATCCGAGTGCTATAAACCAATGACAAGAAGTTGCCGTGTAATAGCTGTCATCATGTGCAGTGCGTACGGGTTTGTACAATAAGTCCCTTCTCTATTAACACTCTGAACCTCTCCCACTCCGCAGAAAACGAGGATCTAGTTACAGGCGTGAGGATACTGAGTGACTGGACATTGTTTAAAGCTGGGGGGATAGAAACCTTCTGACTAGTGCAGCGTCTTAGTGCATTCATGTAGTATATATACGTGCATATATATATGTATGTATGCTGCTTTCTCTTAGTCAGACTTCGAAAGCACACTAAAATGTAAAACCTACATACCTGTATATATGTCTTTGTTTACGTAGTTCTTGCTTGTTCTTGTTTTGTGCTGATAATACACAGAAATTTTTAAATGCAGTTAGAAGCAGCATTGAAGAATGAAGAACGATATATATATATATATATATATATATGTATATATATGTATTTCCTGAGTGTTTTATCAAGTCTTTGAGACATAGACATAGTGATGGACAGTAAAAACAAAATACATTTGCCTACAATTTCACGCTTTTCGACCAAGTTGCTAGGTTGCTCTTCAGATGCCAAAATAAAATGAAGAGATTTTCAGATATGTTGAGCAGTTGTAGATGTTGCCAGAATTGCTGCTGGTCTTTCTTTGCTTATTTGTGCTGGTAGCCTGTTTCCCTTTTGAAGTTACTAATTCCAAGCCTGTCTTAATTTCTTCCCCTTCTGTCAGAGAAAGCAGAGTAGAGACATCACTGCATGGTGGAAGTGGTTCTCACAGCTCTCCTGATGATGATACTGCTCATCTGAAGGAAAATGTTATGTGCATCTCCAGACAAATGCTGTAGCTGCCTTTGAGCTGAGCTAGCTCCGTGCTACTTGCAGCGTTGCTCCATCCTGGGGCGTGGGGTTTGAGGTGGGAATCCTGCCCGAGAAGCTGAGCAAACGGGAAGCTTCACTCGCTTCAGCTTAAAAAACAGATATGGCAGGAACACACGATTGCATAATTTCAAATTCAGCTTCACTTTTGTAGAACGCGACAACATGGCTTTCAAGCTGGGCATAAGAGAAAGCCATAGGCTTTTATTTCACTCATTTATGTATTTATTTAATGGCAGCTCGCACGGGCTGGCGACCAGCACGGTGGAAGGGGCTGCATGGGGCGCAGCCGAAAGTTGGTGGTAGCTTCAGCCTGGGAGAGCAGGGGAGGGCCCTGAGCCCAGGTTTTGATGTTCTGCATGGGTGGGTACCCTGAATGCTGACCCTGCAGGCAGCTTTTCAATAGCTTTCTGCGGCCGGGGGTGTCTTTTTCCTTTTTTTTGGCTCTTTCCCCCCCATTTCCCTCAAAGCCCTTCTAAAGGCTTCTAGAGGAGAAGGGGGAAAAAGCGCCCATCTCTGTGAATAGGTTTCACTGTTGGGCAGAGTCGAGGAAGGTTGCAAAGCTTCTGTTCCCTCCTTTTCTGTTCCTCCCTTGAAACGATTTGCATCATTTCAACACGGTACAAATCGATGTCACTCTCTGCAAAGTGTTTTTTTTTTTTTTTTCCTTTAAGCAAGGCACACAAAGTCTGCAGTGTATCCCAAAATACCACCCTGATTTGTCATTTCTTTATTTATTTACTGCGATGAAAGGCTGTCAGATTTTGCCCTTAATTACTTGGTACACTAGGGTGATGGAGGCATGCAAAACTGGTCCTCGGTCAGGTAGTACATCATTTTTCCAGGATACCCAAAGAACACCCTGCTCTGGCTTCCAACGTGCTACAGGTGGCTGGAGAGGACGTTGTGCCGCAGCATGACCTTGTTAGAGCCGCGAGTGTGATCTAAGCTGCTATTCCTCCAGATTTAGGATGTTGCAATCAGGGCCTTTAATCATTTGGAAGCGTGGCGTATCTATGCCACTTCCTTCCAAGGGAAATTATGATGCGACTACTGCGCTTTCAAATCCCATAGCACTGTCTTCTTCAAGAAAAATGTCATTTTAGATTATCTTTAATGGATGCAGGTGTGTGCAGGTTTTTTTTTTCCTCTTTTCCCTTTCTTTTTTCTTTTTTTTTTCTGTGGGGAGAGAGAGGAACACTGAAGTGCTGCTTGTTTTGAGTATGACTCCAAAATGATGCAGGTCTCCGTGTAAAATTGATTCCGCTCGGTATTTGAGGTATAGTCCCTGCAGCACCCTGAGTGATAACGCGTGCCCTTTTGGCGAGTGCTCCCCAATTGCAATCGCAGTGCGCTCTATAGATCCCACTAAGTAGGTCACCTCCGGGAACGAGTCTCTCCAAAGCCTATGCGTTGTGACACGGGGGAGCAGAGGGTGCTTCTCTGTGTCGCACCGCTGGTTTCGGAAGGGAAGGCTGCTAAAATGCAGCAAATAAATCAAAGCTGTGCGGGGGGAAATGCAAGGAGGGAGTATCTCCAGGCGAGATCTTGCTGTCTCCCTCCAGCTGTGGGGAGAGTGGGCTGTGGGTTGTCCTCTCCAGTGTGCTAGAGCTTCCCCTTCCTGGGTGAGACCAGTGTAACGCTGGAAGGATGGGATAGGGGAGGGATGGCCTAGGGGTCAGCAGGGCTGAAAACTCCCCCGGGTTTGGCGTCAGCTGTGTGTGAGCTCTTAGCTCTCCCCATCCACGGGAGGAGAGCCAGGCCAGCCAGGGTCCGGGCTGCTCCAGAACTGTCGTTTCTGCAGTAGAGCTGGCAATCTAAACATTAATAAAAAAAGAGATATTCAGTAGGCAAAATAATAAGAGAATAGCGGATGAATACGATGGAAATCTGGCGTGTTGCACTGCAGATGGCACAGTGTCTTGATCTGATTCCTCCTCTTGCTCTGAGGGTAAAGAAAGTGGCAAATCTTATGTTGACCTAAGAGTGCCAGATCTACTCCTAATCCTGACTTGGATACATTTCTGGTTTGCTCCAGCAGGAGCTGTAGCCAAGCACTGAGCAGATAATTATGATCTTTCTTTCTTTCTTTCTTTCTTTTTAGCACATGTATGTGGGTGGTTCCTTGTTGACCAGAAGAGATGTGGATTTTTTGTTGTCTTTCATGTAGGTTCTCTGTTGAGTTAACAGTGACGTGCTTTTGTCTGTCCCACTTGGGTGGGATGCTGCAGTGATTTAATTTGAAATGAAAGAGAGATGTCTTCATTTTAGGCAAAACAGTGGCTAAGTGGTGAGAGCACACAGGTCCAGCCTTTACCAGAAACCCTAATTAGAAGAAATCCCATGTACGGTTGACCTTGACTATTGAGCCAACCCTCAAAGAAGAAAGAATGTGAGAAATTAGTATGCTGCCAGCGCTGCACTTTTATTATTTGACGTTATTAAGCAAACGCGGTGTGTATTTCTTTTTTGAAGCGTTTGATTAAATGTGTGATCTTATCTTGGTGAGATGGCCCGCTGGGCCGCAGACAGTGGTGTTCAGAAATGAAATTTGTTTGGAGCCTCTGAACAGACATTTATTCACTGGGACCTTTCTTGAATAACAGATGACAGCGAGATAGCTGGGGCCTTGGGCTCTTTTTGGGCGTAGGGGGCTGCAGTCGGATAGGAGGGAGAAGAGGGCACAAGCACAAAGGGACATGAGTAGGATGTGCGTGCAGGAAAACTACCCCATCATATGGTGCAGCGCATGTTTAAGGTGTTATATGCCATGAATTGCCCAATGCGATCAGTGCTCAGCCTCTTAAGCAGGCCTTGCTGGGAGCCCCGTCAAACCAAGGAGGCTGCGTGAGGGCTAAGAGGCAAGTCTCTGCACCTGAGGCACATGGGCTCTCTCCCGGGTGATCCCCTTTCCTGCTGCATCCCAACGATGAGGGAAAACTTGTAATCTTAAGGAAAAAGTGTTCTCGTCCTCCATAGTCTTTTCGGTGGCAGCCTGGTGCTTCCTTGTGGATTTCTGCTTGCGGGCACTGACACTGTGGGTCTCTGTGTTCTGTGTTGAGAAAAGTAGCTGGTACCTATGCATTTCACAGGGAAAGGGCACTGTGCTTATTTAAGAGGGCTCTTTCATAGCTCTACAGCTGGGCTCTATTCTTTCCTTCCCTGGGACAGGTTACCAGTATGAACACTTGGTTACTTTTGTTTTTTTTTTTTTTTAGTTTAACAAGCAAAGCGAAACAAGCGTAGGAAACACAGTTGCAAACTAAAGCACACCCACTAGAAAAAGTTACAGTGCCCTTATGCTCTCAGTTGAAAGCTGCGTGTGTTGATGGAGATCAGCGGAGGTTATTTTGTGGATTATTTTTGTTTGATTTTCTTAAATATTCCGTTGATTCAAGCTAGTATCTGAGTAAAACTAGATGTAAACTGACATCTGAACCCTCTGAACTAGAGTTTTTCCTCTGTTTATCTCAAATGAGTTTTCCTGGCTAGGCTGGAGTGAACGTGCTTGAGTCTTGCAGAGATCTGCCTCGACGAGACAGACGAAGGGTTATGTGAAACGTTGTTTAGCGATGACCCCTGTTATTGATTAAAATACGGAGGGAAACTGATGTTTCTTTCAGGAGCGTAATGTCTAGCTGCTTTCAGAAGTAAGTCTGCACTTGCTGTGAGAAGAAACTGCCAAGTCAAGAGGCCCCGGCTTGTAACCGCAGGAGTGGCCGCTCGAGAGGCCTCCTGAGACCTGCTGGCCTGCGCTTCAGGATGCGCCATCGGACGCTTCTCTTTAGCTGAGCAACTGAATTTGGTGCAGGGATTCCCGAGCAACCTTTTATTTTTGTCTGCTGTGTCTGTATAATGCTGTTACACGCTGGGCGCCGAGGTCTCACTCGAATGGTAGCACTGGGTCGCGTGAAGAAGTACCAAGCGATTCTACACTTGAGGTCTTCATCTCGTGCGGATTCTCTGCAGAGAGAAGGTGAAGCTCACGAGCTGCTGCTTGCACGGGATGAGCGAGGCCCTGGCCCGCAGGGCCCCGCCACGGAGGTGTTGGATTCAGGTAGCTCCAAGTACTGCACTGTAACCGACAGCGCAGGCCATGAGGGGAACGCGCAGGCCTTGCTGCCCGTCTTTGGGCCTTGCCTCTGGAGCTTCTGCTTTTGGACTGCCTCCGATTTTCTTTTTTCCCTGAAATTGCCAAGCGGACTCACCCAAACGTAGTGAGGGGCTTGGCTTTCCTGGCAGTTCTTCCTCGCCGCGTGGAGCGTGGCCAGGCCACGGAGGCCGGGCCGTGGCCAGTGCTTGGCCCCTTGTTGCTGAAGGCTGCTAGCAATTAAGCCTGAAATGGTTAATGTGCTCATTAAAAAGCTTTTATTGCTGGGCCGAAATCTGGCATGCAGGAAGCAGGCATTGCTTGTTTGTTCAGCTAATTGGCATTTTTCTAATTTTCTTCTTTTATTCTGCACCCCGTTTCCACCGCAGGCTTCGTTCTTTGTTTCTAAAGCTGAAGGATGAGGTAGTTTCGGTTTATCTGGCCAGAGATGTCTGTCTGCATGTCAGCTAGTCATTTAAACTGCCCTTCTGGTTAATGGGAAGAGGCAGCCTCTTCTAAGGCGTTGTTCCCTTCCTTCTTGTGGAGGCATTTAAGACACATCAGACAAAATGCAGTCTAAACTGCTGCATTTATTTTTTCCTTCTTTTTTTCCTCTCTCCGCTGACTGTAAAGGGAGCCCAAGGTGGCAAATTCAGACAGACATTTCCATTGCAAATGCCTCGCTTTAGCAGAGGTGGATGCTACCCTGGGAAGTGACCACCTCGGCCTTGTGGCACGTTTCCAATTTCAGTTTGCATCCGTGCCGTAAGCAGGGAGCTAACGCAGCAAAGCTGATCCAGCCCGGTGGCCGCAGCCATGGTGGAAATGGCCCATGGGCTTCGCGGAGCCACGAGCAGCTTGCCAAAAGTTGAGAGGCCCAAACTGAATGAGTGCTAAGGCATGGACCTTAAATACGGCAGAAAATAAATACAGGTGTGGTGCAACCTGAATGACTAGCACATACTACTGGCTTGGTGGCTGTGTAGCTCTGTGAACCGGAAGTGGGGATTCCCATCACATGCCTTGGCACCTCTTGGTGGCCTTCCAAATGCTGCGTCCTCTCCTGATGCGGGCCATGGCGCGGGCATCCGTGAGCCGGAGGAATGTTATCTTTAGCCCTTTTCTTTTCCTTGCAGAGTCAGAAAACGAGGAGGCTGAGGCTGTGCACCCACAGATCCCACTAGTCCCGTTTTCCAAAACACTCAAAAAACCCCCCACTCCTCTCTCGAGTGGTCACTTGAGCGAGAGCTGCTGCTTGATAGATGTTTCGGTGACGTGGGGATTACGGTGCCTTCCAGTCCAGACCCTCAGCTTTGCCACCTGCCTCGGTGGCCGGATGGGGAAAGGCATCTCCTGCCTGCAAATATGAGCTGTCGCTGCACTGTATATGCACCGTGCATGCCTGGGTGTGCTTAAAAAACAGCTAACTCGCTCTGCATCTGGCAAGGTGGGTTGTTCTTCCCTTGCTTCCTGCCTTTCCTAGCACACTCCAGGAACACTGGGCACAGCTCAGCCTCGGCTCTGCATAGCCTCCCTTCCTGCCTGGCACAAGGCTTGAGGAACACATGAGAGCAGAGGATCTTCCCTGCCTGTCACGGAACGAGTGGTGGTGGGGGGTGAGTGACACAATGCACTTCACTCGTGGGAAAGGAATAGGAATAGGTTTTATTGGTAATGACAATGGTTTCACGAGATTCTATGGCAAGGTCACTTATTAGTTACTGCATGGAGGTTCAAGATATACACAGAATTATCAAGGACACCCTCCCGTTGGGTCACGAGGTTCAGACTGGACCCCCTTGCTTTCCAAACTCCTTCTGAGAGGAGTCTGGGTGCGGCTGAATCCAGTCCTAGTCCCAGACCTGGTCAACGGTTTATGACTAAGGGATTTGTGCACAGTTACAAAGTAAAGTTTACAAATTCAGAGAGAGAAAGGCGCGCTATAGTCACTTACCACAAATCTGTAGTGGGAAGGATCTCTTAACCTCGAGGAGTATCCTTGAGAGGCGTCCCTGCTCAAGGGGAGATCCCAGCGTGCAGCCCGCTGCCATGCAAGGAGAGCTCAATGGGCTCTTGGGCTGTCTCGGTATTTATGGGATAAGATGATTGACTGATAGTCATTCTTTCAATTCAGAAATGACCGTTGGCTGATGTACTCACAGTTAGCCTTATCTCCCCATCAGGATAGGGCCATCAGGACTGTTATTGATGGTTGATGTCTGGGTGGGGGAAGAAATCAGGGAGGCAACTACCAGGATCAGATAATGTGGTAGTTAACACCTGAACAGGGCTATGTGTGAGAAGTCAGGATGAGCTGGGTAAGGAGCATATCCGTCACACTGCCCCCTAAACACAGAGCTGGGCTGAATTCCCTCTCCCAAGTCCCAGTAATTTGGTACCAGCTCCCTGTGCTGTTGGCTTTAACGTTCTTCAGCTCGTGCCTGGATCCTTGGTTTGGGTTGGCTGGAAATGCCTCCGCGAGGAGATGCTGTGATTTGTGTCACCTGTGGTGGCTGCTAGTGATCCCTGCTCTTTTAATTGCGGCCTGCGAGGCAGATAAACTTGTAAGCCAAGTTCCTGCAATGTCAAAACCTGCATTTTAGCCTTTGCCAGATGCCAAGTTGTTTTTCATTGCGGACAGACAGCTGATATAATTTGTGCAATACCCTTGCCAGGATGATTTTGCCCTCATTAGAGAACGTAAGCAAGCTTTTTTTTTTTTCATTTTCCTTACCTTTTTGGGAGCTGTTTTTCTTAATGCAAAATGCCAATTTCACCTTTTTTCATAATAAAAGCGAGCTGACAGAAGTATTTAACTACAGTCCATCAGCTAATGATGAGGAATCTTTCAAAACTGCTCTTGTTCTGCACAAGTTTGCAATGAACAATGAAAACAAAGCAGATGTTGCCAAGTATTTACTTTGCTGGGGTTTAAAAATTCAATTTACGTTTTACAGTCATAATTGTCAGATCAAATTAAAAAATCGAAGGCAAGCCACATGGGGTTAGAGCTGAGAAAGGCCTTGGTATGACTCATTGCCTTAAAAAAAGACTTAAAAAAGAACGTTAAGCTGCCCTTGCTGAAAATGAGCAATTCTGGTTCAGGTGTTTTAAAACATAGTTTCCTCAGGGTTACTCAGCCATTGGTTATCTTTTTAAATTGTGTTTCAAATGTTGTTTTTGTTTGAAGCTTGCATCGACACAGTTTCAAGCATGTTGAAGGCCTTGGTTTGGAAGAGATGCCAAGTGGGAGGTCAAAGTGTGTCTCTCCAGGGTAGTGCTCGCTCACCACGGCACGTTCCCAGGGATTTAAATGTGGCATTTTAATGGTGTCTTAGTTGTGTCTTATTTTCAGCGAGCCTTCTAAGGTTTGCCCATTTCGAAAGGAAAAATAATGGCCTGAACAAATCTGCTTGCTGAAGAAAATTAGTTTTCTGCTGGTTACCGACCGAGGGTCCCAATGTAGGTGGGAGCAGTGTGGGGAGAGCAGTGGCCACAGGTGAAGGGTTTGGTCCCAGCACCGACTTTGCTCCCAATATCGCTCTGTGCTTTTGCAAATCTATTACACTCTCGTCGTCTGCGTCTTAGCTATTATTTTCATGTGGGCTTGTGTTCCCTCTGGTTTTGCAGCAGCTGTTAATGCAGACTGTTCCTAGAGCTGTGCTGGCTTCTGTAGTGTTGGTTTATATATATATATATTTAAGATTCTTTTTCTTTTTTTAAAATGCGTCAATTTTAAATTCCCTCTGAAAAATATCAGGGCGTGTGGACTGCCAGCCGTGCATCTATGAACAGGGAGCAATAGCAGGATGGGCCATAGGCAGCATGAATCCTCTGCCAGGCATGGAAAAGGTCTGAAAGAAACTCCAGAAGTTTCAGTAAATTACTTTATATTGCCCTGAAACTGTAGCAATGAGCTAATAAGCTTTACCTACATGTGAATTGTACTTGCTTGAATGAACTGTGGTCTAAAATGTTTTGAGTAGTAGATGGGGTGACACTAGTAGGTGTTTATGGTGTCTTCCCTGAGATAACCTTTGGATTGATGCAAGAACTGATCCTTGGTCACCCGTAAGGGCTTAAGATATTCAGGATAGCACCTTCTATCTTCCCATCTTCCTATTTTCTTGTGTTCCATGTGGGTTATCAGGCCTTTTGGGGCACCTGTTTTGTTTTGTTCTGTTTGTTTGCCTTTTAAAATCCAGGCTGTGAAGCACAAAACCTGTTCTGGAGCACAGCCAGATGAGTCTGGTGTGAAGGCAGGATTTTGCTGCTTGTTTATTTATTGAAGCCGAAATGCTTGGGTAAGTAAGTGCAGTCTCCAGGGTTTGTACTATCGGAATACTTTGGATTTCTGTTTTATCTAGTATCTATAGCTTGCATACTGTTGAGAATAGCATTACTGGTGCGTTTAGTGCCATCCTGGAGTAGCAGCTGTTTATTCTTTCCTTGCAGTCATTCCTTTTCTGTATTTTCACTCCCATTTGTTTAAAAAAAATTAAAAGGGGGCTGATAATTCTAATTATCAACCTTCCTTCACCGTTCGCTGGGTTGAAAGGTGACATTGTAAATGCTGTGAGCATCTAGAGATATTAATTTGGTTTTTGGATCGTACATGATTGCCTAGCATGGAAATGATAACGGGAATGGGGCAAACGGGCAAAGTTTTAATTAAAATGGGGGGAAATGTTGGTGTTTGGCCTTTCTTTTGGGTGTAGCCTGGTGAGAGCTGCTGCTTAGTCAATGCTCTGGCTCTCAGCAGGGCTGGAGGCTATTTATGCCATCCGGAACCCATCTTTAATTGATGGAGTTTTGTACCTTTTATAAGCGAACGTAAATTATATGAGGGCTTTACAGTCCAAAGTAATAAAAAAAAAAAATCTGAATTGTCACCGCTTCTTTCTAATCATATCACAAGACAGATTTCTGAGTAAAGTATGCACATAAACTTTTAGTTCGCTGAAATATGCATATATAATTTAATTTGCATACATTAAATTCTTAGCTTCATTAATGATTTAAGGTTCCTTTGCTGTCGCAAGGCTCTGTCACATTTTTTTTCTTGATTGAATTGCCTATTCTATTTAAATCAGAGTTGGTAATATTGCTTGTGCATTACGAAATGATACTGGTAACTTTGTTAGACCTTTTATCAACATGACTAATTTATAACTGGCCACAATGTATTATTAGTCATAGATATATTGCAGGGCGAGACTTCCCTGGAGTGGAAATTTTTAAGTGCAAGTGAGATGACAATTGCATTAAAACAGTGTTTGGAGATAGAGCTGAGAACATAAAGGAAAGAAACCTTGGCACCTTACATGAAAAGAGCATTTTCAGATTAGCATTGTTAAAAAGGCAGTAAATTTGATTTATGGTCTCCTTATAAATAAAAATATTAATGGCTCTGACAAATGCAAATAGCTCTCTTTTCTTGTTGCGCTACAGCAAAACAATAAATGCAAAATATTTTGCATGGATTTGAAGCGGTGGCATGCTAAATGAGCCAAGAGCCTTGTTTTGGTCCTGGCACAGCCCTGGCTCTGAGTTTGCTGCAGTTGATAGAGACTCTTGTTTTACTGTCATGAGCTGATCTGTTTTTTGGGGCTTTTGTTGTTGTTTGAGGCATCCTCCCGTGTCTTATCTCTTACCATGTCCTTCTGGCATAGAGCACCTGTGTGTGTTTGCCTCCTCCTTTTTTCTTTAAAGGAGGCTCCATAGGAAGTTGTTGTCCTGGGTTGTGAGGTCCTTGTTCTCTGCAGTCAAAACTTCCAGTTGCTGCTGTAGGTGCTCCTACTTCCATGGAAATTGGAGGATACAGGCGTATCCCTCCGGGATGAAGCACTTCAGGCTCTGAATTTATGACTAACCCAAAAGGCAGACTCCCCAACAACATCTGGCAGTGAACTGTTTGCTCTCATGACAGAACCCTCTATTTTGGTCAAGGATTTCTCCACTCCTGGTTGAAGATCCAGGAATGGAGGCTCTTGGAAGTTAGTGATGGGTTTTTGTGTTGGATTTGTGTTCTGCTTTTGCTCTTTCTTCCCTACTTGACGTGTGTAGTTCAACGGGAGACAATTCTGGAATATCGCCATCACATCCAGTTGGAGATGGCTTTTCTTGGATTTCAAAGGTCCTGTGATTAAAGAGAAATGAGGATTAAAGAAGGAAGGTTTGGGAGAAGAGGGAAAGTGGAGAGTCATTGAGAACAGAGAAATCCATGCTGAAAAACTCCCTTTTTACTGAAAGGATCAGACAGTCTCGGAGGCCGTGCAAATACAGACACTTGCTCTTGAGTACTCCCAGCCTGCGCTTTGATATTAATTGAACCAAGGACTAAAGTTTCTGCTTTGTTGATTACTTATTTTTTAATTTTAAACTGATTAATGTTTTCATTTGAATAGCACTGCTGACTCTGCAGAAGATGTGATCTTTTAATTAGCAGATGTCAGGATTAGCATTAGTGGTGAGCTGTAATTAGCATTTGCATGCCGAGCGAAAGACCCGAGCTTAGCCTGCCAGCCAACAGAATGCAGCTGCAGGTAGGGTTGTAACTGGGTGCTTTCCTGCCCGTTTCTAAAGTTTTTGGGGAAAAGCGAAACCCGCCAGTGTCGCGATGGGTGCGTGAAGTCTAGTGGATTAATTGCTGATAATAAAATGACATAGAAACCAGAGGAGACCTGAGGGCAGCAGCGTTTGGCAGGCTGGTAGCCCCGTTTGGATGTGTCGGCTGGGAAGTAAATTCTAGCGGTTGGCAAAGTGCAGAAGCCCCTTGAAATAAGGGGCTTTGCACAGTAGATGGGCAGAGGGCTCTGCCGATTGCCAGCAAAGCTACTTTTTGTAGCCTGGAGAAGGGGGGAAAATGCAGCTCTGCTCTTTCGTTCTTTGCCCCTTTACAGGCCATGCTCATTGCAGCTGGGACTTCGCTTCTGAAAGATACTCCCCCCAAAATATATATTACACACACACACACATATATATATATATATAAATAAAATTAAGTTCCTCATTAGGAGGAGGGAAGGAGCTTTCTCGTGAGCAGGTTAGTGATGATGCCCATAACATTAATAGTAAGGAAATTGGTTGGTTCATGTTGCCAGGGTTAGGTGGGAAAGCTGGAGCCTATTCCAAGCTTTTGCGTGCAGGTCATATTTTAATGTGTGTCTATGTGTGTGTGCAGATGCATTTTTCCACCACCACATCTAAAGCCCTCAAAAGGATTGATGGTTGCAGTCACTTTGTCAAATGTTCAGAAATCAATTGCTGGCAACATAGGGCATGAGAGCGCCTAGTTCCCGTGATGCCTTTTTTGTTTTAAGTCTCCTAAATCCAATCAGATCGCTCCAAAGAAAAGAGAAACTTCATGTATGCGAAGCCATGAGACAGTGCTCTAAGAATTAAAGTATCTTATGACAAAATGTAGATTTGAAGAATCCATATATATGTGTGTGTGTCTACATATATACGCATTATTTTTTTCTCTCTTACTTTATAGGTGCATGTTAACAGGTAATAAAACTTTCAAATACATATACTGGATAGCAGGCTGCTCCCCTCTTGCTTTTCTTCTAGAGAGGAGCAATAAAGATCTAGTTATCTCACATGTGCAAATATTGTTTGCACACATTAAAAAAAAAATGAAAAAAACACCCTCCAAAGGGAGGAAAAAAACCCTGCCACCATGCAACCAGAACCCTGCTTAGATCTGTGGAAATGGCTAGTGATTGTACAGAGAATTCAGGCTTAATGTCCACTGTTTCTGGTGCCTTTCTTAATATGCTCCCTTATTTGAAAGAAAGGTCCATATGAGACTTTAATTTTTTTCAAGCTCTGAGTGCATCGTGTTTTTCCCAGCGTGGACTTTGAGGGAAAGCTCCGGCTGGTCCCATCGCTTCCCAATCCATCTGCAACGTGGGAGCAGGATGGGGATGTGCGCAGAAAGAAAACGCACACTGAGCGGGTGAGGATTCACTTTAATTTTCCTGGCAGGAGTTGTCTTGTCTTGTCTGTCTGCCTTTTTTTTCCCCCCTAACTTTTTTTAGAAACCTCAGTTTGGACTTCCCTCCAGGCCTTTTATTTCTGAAAGGAGAAAAAGGAAGGCTCTGAAAGCCCCCAGGCTTTTCAAGACATTGCCCTTTCGAGGAAAGAGCACGGTACTTGCATAGCAGTGTAAACCTGGAGCTCTTGTTGAATAAAACAGCACAAAAAGCTCCGGAGATGCTGGACACCAAAGCGGAGCGTCGCACCTTCCAGCCAGATGAGTGTGGCTCATGGTGGAGTGTAATGCTGTGATCATGGCATAATTGAAATGATGTTATTTCAGCGTGCAATTCAATAAAACTAACCGCAGTAGTGGAGTTATCGATTGAAATTCAGTTAAAAGCAGTTCACATATTCAGTTCAAAATATTCTGATGAATATCAGCTCTGCTAATACGATTTTCTCCGTTCGGCAGCCGAAAAGATGGTTTTTATCGGTCTGAAAGATCAGATAAAACATTAGGAAACCTCTCTCTTTGGACATACCCATTTTTGGCATGTCCAAAAGCTTATATCCTGTTTAAAAAACCGGTTGCTTGGTGCTGTGTCTCCATTTAGCTCCATGCAGCCACAGCTAGGCATGGGTGTTTGTCATGGAAATGACTGCCTGTAAGCCCTTCGCATCTAGGAGAAGTCTGCGGTAATTATTTGGGATTTTCTGGGGGTAATTAGCAAGTAATCTGCTGTGACATCTAAGTACAACATATGTAGTCAGCATGCGAGTAAATATGTTGTTAGTGAATTGTAAAACAGGGTCGCCCTTCCTGGGTGGAAGCTGGTGCGTGGCAGAGCAGACTTAGCCACGCGCCGGCTTGCGAGGGCCTTCCTTTGCTGGAGGAGAGATGCGAATACCTAGAATTGGCTTCTGCTGTATCTCCTCTCCCACAGAGGTGCTTTGGAGGCTCCCTTGCTCTTTGTGGCAGCTCGCTAGCAAATCACTTTGGAAAGGTTGCATGAGAAATGATTGTTTTTATTTTTTTATTTCATGTGACAGATACCGCTGCAAGGGGCGGAAGGGAGTAGAGCTCTAGAACGAAGTTGTGTATCACCCTGGAGATGGGCTTTGTTTTTTGTTTAAGGCGATTCAAGCCCAGAGTCAACAGCATCAAATAAGTTTGCCGTGAACATAGGTGACTTGTAGTGTGCGTGTGTGTGTGTGCCTTGACACACCACGGGCACCCACGCAGGCTCCCAAGGAAGCGTGCTTGCAGACAGACCATCTAGCTAATATATCCCCCCCAAACCAGTCCCGAATCGGGTGTAAACACGGACCTTTCTGCACATCTCAGCATCCGGATCCCGCTGAGAGCCGTCTCCCTTCGGGGCTCCTCCTGCGCCGTGGATGAGGCGGCTCGAGGGCTCTCACCTTCTTCCTTCCGCCGCCCTAGCAGTGCCTGTCGTAGTGCTGTGCACGTGGGGCTTGTGCAGCCCGGCGTGCGTTCCAGCAGACACCAAAATATTAATTATAGTGCTGTAAAAATTAATTGAAACACAGCGTAATCTCTGGTAAGTAAGGTCACTGGAATTGTCTTAAAATAGACCCCTCAAGGAAAAAGATGAAATCTCTCAGCAGAGAAGCTTGGCAGCTTTCCTGTGCCAGTCCTCTCGAGATGCTTCCTGTTGCCATTAAGCTACGGTTGGTATTTTTGTATTTTCCCAGAGACCAACTGCGGAGAAATACAACTTCCATGGTGAGCTCCTCTTTACAAATTCATTAATAGTGTTTTGGCCTCCTTTGCGCAGACGGTTGTGATAGAAGCCAGGGGTGCTCCCCACTCAAGGTGTCTTCATCTGAGCACCTACTTCATGGGGACCTGCAGCAGATTTGGGTCAAACCAAGTCCTGCAAGCCCTTGGTTCCCATCACAGACCTAATCCCATGAGGATTCACCCTTCTGCGTTCCTGTCACGAACGCCCTCGCTGTGACAGATTGTTGCCACTCACATTTTTGGCGGAGGCCTCATCTGCAGCCGGCTTGAGAATCCAAATGCCTTTCGCAGAAACCCTCGACCATCCTTTGGGTGCCTCATCTTCCCCAGGAAGAGCATGTGAGGGAAGGACAACAGTTCAATTCCTCCAGGGGCTGCTCCCCAAGCATACTTTTTTTTTTTTCTCCATTTTTGCACACCTGCAAGGAGAAAACACCCTGCCGTTTCATCCATTTGTTTCTGTACGCTTGCTAAATTGCCTGCTAAGGTCTTGCAGGGCTTTGGAGCAGAGCTGGCACAAAACATTTGACTGTCGCCCTTTATGAAATGCTTATGGAATGGGTCTGATGACCTCGGCGCAAAATGAGCAGAAGGATAAACCTCCCTGGTTTTCCACACAGCCCAGTCCAAGTGCTTTGCTATGGCTGCTCTTCCCAAAAACTGCCTTTATTTCATCCCATTTCAAGACAGCTTATGCTAAACCTCCTTACATTTGTAAACAGGCCGTGTGCTTGCACTGAGGGTGGTTTTTTATTTCATGGAGTTGGCTCTGAATTGCTTCAGCAATGAGCACGGGGCTGCTCTCCCTTGCAGACGGACTGCCCGTAGCTGCAGCACCGTGTTGGGACGCAAGCTAGCGCTTTAAGCATTTTAAGGACGCTGTCAGTGATGTGGTTACTGTAAAAAAAAAAATTGAGGCTCTCCTCTTTTACTGCAGAGGCCCCATGAACGGCTGGCAATTTTGTTGCCACCTGCTGCATTTTTATTTTAAGGTAAACTGCTTGTCTGGAAAGGAAGAATCATCTCCTGCAGGCAGAATATGCCCAGCTGGTCCAAACAAGCCTCGGGCCGCGGGGAGGAGAGACACGGCGGTGTCCGCCCGACCCTCGTCCGTGCCGCTCCGAGCGTGTAGCCCTTCCATGGTCCTGCTTTTCCCTCCTGGTGACAAACCGGGCGGGATTCGGGTCGGAGCCGCTTTGGGAACGTGAACCCGCTCCTGCCCCAGCCCAACAAGTGTCCTCCAGCTGTAATAATCCTCCTTCTTCCCAAGCTGGGACCAGGTCTCTGTCGCTTTGCCTTTGGACAAGGAAGAGCCGTTGTCCTTTGGTTACTGTTTGGTGTCACTGAGGTGCCACCGTGGTGTCATGTCAGCTGCCTAATTGATGGATAATGAAGAGGTAACGAGGACTAAATACGAGGGACCAAAAGCTTTGCTTTTGGTGCCTCTTCCCCAAAGCACCAAGGAGACTTATTTCCATTAAAATGTGCGTGAGGTTATGAGCGTTACCTCATAGAGTGAGGTCAAAATGCACGTTTTTGGGGTGAAAATCGGAAAACTGAACCTCTGCTTCGATCTGGTTTCACAGGAGGCACCTGCATTGGGCTGCATCTGTCACCTCTTAGAGTTTGCAGCTAGGTTTTGTGCAAGGGGGAGAGCTTGAACCAGCTCAGCAGGTACTTGGAAATGTCAGCGAGTGCCCTGGGCTGCCTGGGGATGTTGAGACATAATTTCCAGGGCGTTTTCAGTACTGTTTTCAGTGGCCTGTCGAAGTTCCTCAGTGCTGCAGGCGGCTCACCTGAGGAGGTGGTTTTGCAGGCCTCACCGCCGCGTTTCCGCGCTCTAACCCGGGGATTCCAGTGCGTTCCATCCTCCTCGGCGAGGAGTCACTTTTGGTTTTGGCTTAGGTCTCTATTTGTTCCGTGGCTGCCCCCTCCTTTTGGCTGTTGAGGAGGAGCCTGTCCAGCTTCGCTGGTGTGTTTGGTGCCTGCAGAAGTAGAAAAGCTGAATCTAACGGAGCAGAAGGGGCAGGTTCGCGGTAGGTGGCCCCGCTTGTCCCAGGCGGCTCTGGACTCAGGCTCGTGGTGTCCGAGCGAGCCGCCCGGGTGCCTCAAGGCAGTTTGTGGCCGTGTCTTTGCACTCCGGAGCTGGTCGCCTCGTGGGTTGCCCGAGGCAGCGCTGGGTTCTGTGGTGTGCTTATCGCAGGTGTCCCCGTGCTCATCTCCGACGTGGAGCTATGCAGGACTCGCACGCAGGCGTGGGCAGCTCCGGGATGTGGCTAGGAGGTTTTTCAAGTTTTCTGTACAAATAGCTCCTCCTAAAACGGAGGGCGACTTTGGATTGCCTTCGGTTGGCATCTGCAAGTAGAGGACTTGCCCGCCAGTTTCTGCAAGGTCTGAATTGCTCCTGTGTTAATTTGATGCAGTTATGTCCTGTGTGGCCCATAAACAATCCTTGTTCTTTATAAAAAGCCCTGGTTTTGGATTTTGCTCTGGGATTTCCTTTTCCTTACGCTGTGCCCTGCCTGCTTGCTGCTCCTGCCACACAGCCCCATGAAGGACGGCGCCTCTGCCTGCGCGTGGTGCCGTGTACCCGGGAACTGGCCGTCTGACCCAAGCTGTGCCAACCCTACCGTGCCCGAGATGGAGATTTAGTGTGCTGGGTGTTTATTTAGGATTTATTACAGTTCTTACACAAAACCTATCCGGTGCTCCGAGTGCCTTAGCGCAGGCAGCAGGGATACAAATCCAAGAGCAACTTCCCCCTCTTTGTCTGACGGCCTGCAGACAACTGCTCTATCAGCAGTAACGCTTTTATCCTTAAAGATAGAACTTTTTCTGTATTTTTTTTTTAATTTGCTTCCTTTCATGCAGCCAGAGGCCGTAAACTCCTATTTTTCATGTGCTGTTTTTTATTATTTATTTGCACTGGTAATGCAAATGGTAATTCCCAGAGTCCAATTGCGCTATTGCAGGTATTTTGCAGGCGCACAGTAAGAAGGGAGCACTCCGAATTGCAGCGTGAGCCTGCAGTGCCCTTTAACTCTGTAGTATGAATATTTGCTGATCCTGAGTAGAGTCTGGGTGGAAGGAAGGGCAAGGTGTGACACAAAAAGCTCGGGTTATGCTCCTGGGCCGCCTAGAAGTTCCTTCGCTGTGGATTGATTGCAGCTTTTATTGCCCATGGTTTGGAAGGGAGCTGCAGCAAGCAGGTTGCCGTAGAGCTGTGAAAAAAAGTTTCGAAGTTAGGGAGCTTAAAGATGCGACATCAAAAATACAAGTGGATCTGGAGTCTTTAAGCGTGTTTAAAAGCCAGGATGCTTAAATCTCTTTCTAGAGATCCATTTGTGGCCTTTAAATTGGATCCCAGAGAAGCCTGCAGGGCGGTAGCGAGTCAGGACTGGCTTTGTAGCGATTCGAGCCCACAGAAAGCGGGTAGATTTGTGTGTCTTTTAGAGTGGCCAAAAAAACAGCAAACAGTTGTGGAAAAGCCAGGAACAGTGATTCGGTATCAGACCGGACCCTTCTTGCCACATCCACGTGGCAAGGATATTTTTATAACCCTCTTTAAAATGTAGCTCTGCTCTTCTGTAGACAAGGTGTGGGATGTGGGCTGACACCTCAGCTAGCTTCACATCATATATATATTTTTCATCAGCAACTAGTGCTCTAGCACTGAGTCAACTTCTCTGGTCGCCATATGGAGCAATAAGGATTGTGATTTCCTTCTTTGTAATTAGTAGGGTGTATAAGTGACCTCTTCGTAGGTAACTTGTGGCACTGTAAACTGGATTTTGGGCCAAGTTTGTAGGATAAAAAATTGCCTGCAGGAGGTGTATGTTCGTGCCTGGAATCCCATTCACAGCTGGAAGGAATGCGGTGTATTTTGCTGACGAGGTGAATTCTGACCTCACCGGAGCCGCTGGGTTTCTGCAAGGGGCCCGGGTTCGATCCGTACTCATCCCGCTCTTCCCCTGGAAGCAAACTCCTGGGAGGCGAGGAGGGCTTCAAAGCAGCGCCCTAATGAAATTGCCCAGCCTCGGCCGCCCTGCGAGTGCTTCCCAAGGGAATTCCTGAGCGGTCTTGGAGGCGAGCGCAAGCGCCACCTGCAAGCAGAGGTTTATTCCCGTTTCTGACCGATTTTTCCTGGCGGGCTAAAGCAGCGGCCCGCAGAGCCAATTGCAAGGAGCCGCTGAGGATAAACGAGGAAAAGGTTGCAGCAGGAGCGTTCCGATGCGCAGCGCTCCGAGCCCTGCTGCTATTAATAATGCGTTCAGGGGCGTGGGGGTGCCAAGGAATGAGGAGTATTTTTGTGTACATATATATATATATATATATGCACCAGCTGTATATATATATGCACCAGCTGTATAAGCTACATGCTAGACTTCAGTATCGGTTTCATCCCACTGCAGCCTGCAAACCCTCTCTGCACTTAACTGCATCCTAGAGGATCTTGGCGGCAGCGGTAGCAACTCCGTTATCCAAAGGCAGCGCTCTGCATCTGTGCCCACCTCTCGGAGACAAGTACTGTCTGTTCTGACCACCACTTGGGCATTGGGCTTCATTTTAGACTCACTGTTTACATAAAGCTGGTACCTGCTGAATTCACATCACCCTCCTTTTGGTTGCAGAATAAGAAGGGGTTTTGTTTCCCCTCTTCTCTCCCGTTGTGCTTTTTAGCTTCCTGGGGTAGTTCCATGCTCTTCACTCCTTTGCTTGCAAGGCGAAGCAGCTTTCTCGGAGCCATAGCTACCAGCTTGACCGGATTCCTCATTCCTGTCACCGGGACGTGCGTTACGCACCGCACTCCTCCTCCCCGGGCCCGAAGCCGCGCTGGTTTTTATAGCCTTAAAGGGGACTTCAGCACTAATATCAAAAACGTCCATCTCCTTGGGATGCTCCTGACAGGTTTTGCAGGCGCTATGGATGTGGCAACACCTTGGTGGCCCTCAGGTGGGTTTGCTCTGATTGCTTTAGTTCGCTGCTTTCCTCTCTCGATGCTGAAAACATGGTGAAAGTGCTCGGGTGCCTCACTTATTTTTCAGGGCACGAGGTTTCATGTTAAAAATGAGAATAGGAAAAACCGATTTATAAAAAAGAAGTGCAAAAAGCCTGCTTTTCCATGCATGCCAGCATTGGTTTTTGACAATCTGGTGTTGCACGGGGCCTCGTGCACAAGGAGCAGGGGACTGGGAAGTTTGGGGGAATTTAGGTGGATGGAAATAGTGAAGAGGGTGCTGAGGCCACCGTTTGGGAGAGAAGGAGACCTACAGCTGATGGGGCCCCTTGAATGTATTGGCTTTTGGTATCACTAGAAGAAAATGGGTAATTTCTGGCATTCTCACGTTCTTGGGTTCCTGGGTTTTGCTTTTACCCACATCGGAGTTGGGGGATATTTGTGGTTTGACTGCAAATCAAATCGTTGCTCTGTCGTTGGGGGAAGCTCACAAATTGAAGGAGTTGAGGGTGATGGCGGTGCAAACATTATTTTACAAGTAAGGGAAATTGTCCCGATTGTACTTATCAAGTTTGGTACTCTTTGCCAACCTCGTGCTCCGTGTACCCCCTTTTTTTTTTTTTCTTGAAGGGCTGAAATTACCTGGAATAACTGGATTTGCAGTTTTGAAAGTCAGTTGTAAAGTAATTTTGCAATCATTTTGCTGACTGAGGCTGCAGCATGTTATATTTCTGTTCCTGTTGTCCCTCAAGACCTTCATAAAATGAGATCTCCTACCTCATGAGCCTGTCAAAATGACTGCATTTTAAAGTAAATACAAAGCCATCAGTGAACATAATTTTCTTTGAGTTCAGTCCAGGCCTAGTGGCTTTGACGGAACATTCAGTTAATCTTGCTCGAGGCTTCTGCCATGATCTATCCTAAGGAAATTACCAGGGGTTGATCAGATTCCTTCGTTTGGGGAAGATGGATGCGGCGCGAGGGGAGGCCTCGGTGCGTGGCAAGCAGGAGGAAGGCCCATCCCGCTCATCTCGTGCGCTCCGGGGCCTTGGTGCCATGCAGAAGGCAAGTGCTTAACGCTGTTTGACGCAGGCTTGCTGGAAAACAGAGTTTGCTCCGAGTCAAACCCGGTGCTCCGGGTGCCGTGGCTTTCCCCTGTGTCTGGAAAGCAACCTGGAGCGTGGGGTCTCGGCGCGGGCTCGCGGAGGGGGAGCGTGCGGTAAAACGGAGCCAGCTTGTCCTCTGAAGGTGCATTTTGCGCTAAGTTCTTTTTTGTTAGCTTTTGTTTTGTCAAAAGTAGCCCTTTTGTGTAAATCCTTCAGGAGAAGCATGGGCAATACAAAGCACCCCAGGGCAGCTTTGCATTTCCAAAGGGCCAGTGCTTTCCCGACCCAAAGGGCGGGCGGCAGCGCGTTTCTCCCCGTGGCTGCTGCCTCTCGCGGGGGTTTTCCGACATTTTCCAGTCGCAGCTCCCAGCTTTTGCAGGCGGCAAAATGCAATCCTGGCTGCTCCCGGCCCGACTGCGCCTGCTTGGACCTCTGACCTTGCTTGTCTGCCCATGGATCCCCAGGGCGAGCGGTCAGTCAGGAATGCAGTTCCACTCCGCTCAGAGAGACAACTCCGGCATTGTATTGACTACCACCATCTAAGGCAATAGACTTTCTTTTTTTAAGCAACAGCAATTGCATTTTCCCCTTAAAGCAGAAAACACTGTTGCAATGACTATTTCCACCACGGATTCCCTAGGAGGGTGTTTCAGTGGGATTCTTCTGTTGCGGGTTACTGTGTTAACCAGAGCGCGCGAGGAAGCGCTGCAAAATGCAAGCAAAGATGTGGGCAAACCCATAAATTTAGATATTTTTACTATGTATCTTAATGAGCTTTCCAAACGTAACACCAGGATATATTCGTTTTCTGCTTCTACGTTATTTTCGGTGCCGTTCTGAAAATTGGTTCCTCCAAGAAAAGCATTGCTGGAAATTGAGAGAAATGTTTGTGTTTTGTTTTTTCTTTTTCTCTGTTTGTATGATTATTTCAATCTCTCTCTCTCCCCCCTTTCTCCAATCCATTAAATGATAAGAGCTAAAAGGACTGGTAATATCTGACCTCTGAAAAAGCCTCCTTTAAATAGCTTGAAAGTTTAATTCTCCCTTGCCTTTAGGGGATAGCCGCAAAGCTCAGTGCCAAATTCCTGTTGATTTCATGGCGAAATAGGAGCCTAACCACCTTTTAACCATCTTTCTGCCAGCACTTAAGGTACTTTGCAAGCTGGGGGGATTTGCGCGCTCCGGCCGCGGAGGCACTTTTGCAAATCTCATTTACCAGCTTTGGGAGCGGGCGCTGCCATAGGAAGCTCCGGTTTTATTTTATTTCCCTGAGTTGCTTGGGCACTTTTGGTAACCCGCAATGACTGCAGGTTTCCTCTCAGAAGCAACTGGAAGCCCTTTTCCTGTGGCCAAGTGTTGATTTTTGCTCCTCATTTTCCGGAGGAAAGATGCCCCGTTGCTCCCTGAGCACCATGTAGGGCACCAGGAGCCGCTTTTCCTGAACGCTGTGGAAACTGTCTTCGGAAAGAGTGCAAAAAGTGAGGTTTCACACAGAACCTGTCATCGCTCCTTAGGCAAAGTGCAGATCAAGTCTTATCTATCTGACTTGCAAAATAAATTTGCACTCGGATGGATGCAAAATCGAGCTGCCTGCACGTGGGGAAGGGCTCCTCGTGAGCTCTCCTTTTTGGGGCAGGCTTTGCTTTTCAGAGCTGTTCATGCAGGCAGGGGCTAAGCCAAAAGGTAGGTTTCTGGAAGTCTGCCCCTAACGCCAGAGTGTTTAGTAAAATACTACTGAGAAACAAACCGCAAGTGATGGTCCAAAGCAAGACTGTCGTTTCCCGCCTCCGTTCCCTTCCTCCTCATTGCGTGATGCTTAAACCCGAGGTTAAAGCTGGATTGTGTGAACCCTGACTTACACCTTGTCCAAGCATGATGGAGGTTTTAAGGTTGCTAGAAGGATTTGAGTGCCTGTAAAATATTTTTAATCTGTGTCTTTCCTCGAAGTGAGACGAGATGCTGCCACCGGCTCCACGCGGTGCTCGCCAAAGGCGGCTGCAACTTCCTGACGTGTTGCATTCAGAAGCATTTTGTATGACAAACATAAATAACGCGTAACGACTGCTCAAACGAGCCTGCAAACTCCTCCTTGGCTGCGAGGAGGTGCCTGCAGGTCCTCTTCAAGCTGCTGCTGTCTTCGGCATACCGGGTTTTAGCCCTCTTGTCTTCCTGGGAGCGTTTTTGGTGGCCGTGTGGTTTGCTCGTGGCCCTTGGGAAACACCTGTGCAGGGGCACTTACCAGTCATCTGCCCAGGAGTTTTCTCAGCAGTTTAGTTCCTACGTCAATGTTATTCTTTTATTCCTTCCATTTACTAGTATCCAAAGGGCAATCTGCTGATGCGAGGCTGTGAGGTTTCTCGGGAGCCTGGGTTTGATTCGTGTTGCTCACGAAGGTGAGCCAGCCATGGTGGTGTCGAATGCAACGCGTCCTGGGCTTTTTATTTCCATGTGGCTACAGCAGTTTGTTGGCTGCTTAGTCACATATTGTCCAGGCAGCTTTTCTGTGTGGTTATTGTGTCCTTCGATTTGTTTTGTGAATCTCCGCATTTTTTTTTTAAATTCTGCCACAGCTGCTGGAATTATGGGTATTTAGTGACAATTTCATCTTTCCTTTAAAAAAAAATCCACCCCCTGACATGTTTTCGACATATTTTGTAAGAAGGACGATGCAAGGAAAGAAAAGCAAGAAAATGCAATCCTTGGTGAAGGAGGTCGTGCTACTACTACACTCTTCTTGTAGCTGATCAGTTTTGTTGCAGATTTATCAGGGTGTTCTGCAGGATGCACTGACGAGGATCCCCTTGAAATCAGTGGGTTCCTTACAGTTTCTTCCAGGGCCGAGTGGCCTCCCAAGGTGCAATCCCCTTGACCAGTCACGTTGTTCTTCTGGATTTCTGGATTACGGTGCCTGGTTTTGCTTCAAGCATCCAAATTAGTGCTTTTTTTTTTTTTTTTTTTTTTCTTTCCTGGTGTCCAGCTTCTCATGCTTGACAACTCCGTGGATGAGCCGGCTTCCCCTGCCTTGATCCAGGCCGCTCCTTGGTTTACTGCCCGCGCCACGGAGTCTTTTACTGGAATTTACACCTGTTTGGATAGCGCTCGGCAGCACGGCTTGGATCTTCATCCCGTTTGCTCGTCTTTTTTGCAGAAATGGGAAAGCTCCTTTTCCCTACAGGGAAATACCACCTCTCTGGGCCATGGCAGTCTTATTTCCTCTGAGCCTCTACAGTGCATTGCTCAGGGAAGCTCTCCTCCTGCTGCAGGAATTGGCACTTGCTGGGTACGGATAACAGGATTTTGAGGATTTTGAAATGAAAATACATTTTATTTCTTTTTTAATTTGAGGAGGTACCATTGTGATTATTCTTAATACTGCAGAAATTTGAGAAACTCTGCCCCATTGGTGCCCTGGAAGGAAAGGGGGTCCCATGCAGCCGCTCGCTCGCCGTTTCCCTGAGGAGGACCCAGCGCTTCCCTGGAATAAGCGGACACAGGGAGTTGCTGAGAGCTGCCTCCCCTGGTGCAAATCCAGCCTGTGAGTCTTCCAGGCCCTGCGGATCACCCCCCAGGCAGGAAACACAGCAACAGTCCTGCCAAAGGAATGAAAGAAGCAGTAATTCCGCACACAGAGTCCTCCCCAGAACACATTCCTGACGCCCTCCGCTCAGGGATGCGATTTGCTTGATGCATTGTGCCTGCCCAGATAACCCTTCCCTGCTTTTGGTATCCTGTTTTGGAATCATTATGTTAAACAAAGGCCTCGGAGACCTCCTTTGTTGAAGGAACAAACGGTGGGATTTGGGCGACTGCGGCTGCTTTTGTTATTCCCAAATTCCAGAGCCTTTCAGCATTGGGCATCGTTCCCACTCTGCCCTGCCGGCAGCTGCGCGGGGAGCCCGGCTGCAGCTCGCTCAGCCCAGCAGCGAGCGCCGCTTCCGCATCAAAATAATCGGAAAACCCTAAGGAGGGCTCCTTGGATGCTCCCTGGATGCTTTGGGAATACGTGGCCTTTCTTTCCAGGCCTCTTGCAGGTGTCCGTTCGCAGCGCTCGCCCTCAGTGCAGGTGCATCGCGCACAGAGATGCTAGAGGGAGGCTTGGTGCAAAAGGGCTCTGCTGCGGGAAGGCAGTGAGATATTTACAGGGGACGTAAACTTCCTGCTGGCATTTACCAGCACAATAATTTTGCGCTTCCTTAGGCGAGCACGAGGCCTCTCCCGAGGCAAACGGCTCTTTCAGAGGGGCTGACATGAGCCAGTTTCCAATTGTTGGGAGCGCTGCTTGAATAAGAAAAATGGTGAGAGCAGTAGGAATAGGTTTCAAAGGTCTTTGATTCTCCTCCGTTTCACACCATGCTGGGGAAGTGGCATAGATTTTTATTTTTTCCTTTTTTATTTTTTTCTTTTCCTTTCTTTTTTTGAGAGCAGCTGCAAAAGAAGAGCCAGCTTTCCACCCGGGGAAGCTTTGCTTCCCTCGTAACTTTATTTTGATGTGAGACTGCATCTGAAAAGGCTCCATCAAAGCCTCTGCTTTGTGAGCACGCGTCTTCTCCTAGGCTTTCCTGGCTAACCCGCCCCGCTGCCCTTGCGGCTCTTCATCGTTACGTTCGGTAACAGAAGAAGGGCAACGTTTCTGAGATGGTGTTGGCGGCCGTTGCTCTCCTCGGCGAGGCGCGTCGCGCTGGCGTTTTAGAGCGACACAACTGGTTTGCAGGCCTTTGCGCCCGGACCTCCCTTGTTCCCGCCACCTCCGTGCTTCTCGACGGCAGCCTGCCCACCCGAGCGCTCCGTCGCGCTGCTGGACCCGGCCGGGGAGGCCCCTGCTCTCGTCCCCGTGACGTGAGCCCTGCTCCTGTGCCCACTGAGCATCTCCAGCCAGGAGGAACCCTGTTTTCCTGCTTCAGCTCTTGGTTTTCTGCCTGATCTTTCCTTGTGAGGGCGTTTCACATGCTCATCTTGCTCCTGTGCTTGAGAGCAAGGTGGAAGGAGCCCTTTTTTCCACGGAGCGCCGAGGAGAGCCCCGTGGTGATGGCCTCTCCTGGGTGAGCAGCGATGTCGGGCTCTGCTTGGAGTTCTGCGCTGAAGCTGTGCCCTTCCAGCAGTCACGCTTCCCGGCGGCTTTCCTGAAGCTGTGTAAGAACCTTATATCCTCCAAGGACACCCGAGTTGTGCTGCAAAACACGACGAGCTGCGCTCAGCCTTGGCACATCCAGACACGTCTTGCACTAGAGCCAGACATGCTCAAAAGTACTGCGAAAGCAGCAGTTGATTCGAGCGGGAGAGAAGGCGCTAAGCAGTTCTTATTTACTTTCTATTTTTCCAGGTTTAAAGCGTGCAAACTTCCTGGAAAGCTAAAAGAGCCGAGAGTCGCCTGCCCGTGGGGTGAGGACGAAGCTCTTGCGCTAACGTCTCCTGCGACTTGGCCGTCGCGCGCCTAGGAAGCAGCTCTGTGTGGAGGTTTTAATTGCCTTATGTTTCTGCTTTTGGGGAGCCCCCTTTTCTTTAAGTAACACAAAGGGTAGTTTTTGCAACCCTTTGCCCTCTGGGGAGGGCAAGCCTAACTATGTGACTGTCCTCATTAGTGGAGCAGCTGGGTTATAACGATATTTTGGACGTGGAAAATGGCGTTCCCTGCAGAGCGGTGCAGAGCCGACCTCGCTGAGCTTGCGTGTCAAAACCCTCCTCCTCTGAAAAGAAGCAAGGCCGGGTTTTTGCATCCATCTCTTACTCAGAAAGCAAAAATAACCTCTAACTTCTTCGTTTTTCCAACCCTTGCTTTGGCTACCCAGCTCATCGCAGCTTAACTCAGTGCGGATACGAGGAGAAAGCCAGGCTCTAAAGAGTCCTCAGCAAAGCAGGGAAGCTGGTCAGCGTCGTGTTTGAAAGGAAACGGAGCTCTGCCTCGGATAAAATTCCTCAATATAACTCTTTTTTGTAAGTTCTTGCCGTTTGTGGCTTGTTTAGTATCAGGTTTCCTTCGTGTTCCCAGCTTTTTCTTCTTGTGGGCTCTTACCACTGGAGTTTATCAGAATTGAGTGACACAGAAGTGTTTGCATATTCATAAATTAGTCTTTTTAAGGCTTCCCAGTGGGACTCTTTAACTGTGCTTAGTCTGTTTATCCACTCAAAGCCACTGCTGCAGTGTTTTAAAACTTGAAATGATAACTGCATCTCAACTTCGCCGTGAAATACAATCTCCTAAGTGAGGACACGTGTTAGCAATTAAAGCAAGCGCTTCAAACCAGCCCTTGTGTCGCAGCACGGGAGGCCGTTTCCCAGGAAGTATTGACAGACCTCGAGCACTTGGAGCGCGGGGCGGTGAAATCTCTGCTCAGGCACCAAGGCAGTCGCGGAGCAGCTCTTGGAGGCGCTTAACAGTTTGGATGATGCACCGAATCCGGTAGGTTTTTAGGCGTGGGATTAACCTCTGCCAGCTGAGCTTGGTCCTTCTGGCCAGCAGTCGCGCGTCAGCCAAGGTGCAGATGTCCCAGCAGCAAGGAGGTGCCGCTCGAGCCGTGTTTCTTAGTAGTAACACACGATATTATTATGGTAAAGGAGGATTTTAATTGTAAGTCGTGGAGCACGGGGGCAGTCGTCAGGCCCTGCAGGTGGGAAGAGCTCCAACCGAAGGCATGGACGCGTCTTTGGAGAGGTCTCTTGCGCTCTTCTCGTGGCGCAGAAGTAGCGACCCTGTTCCCCTTGGGTAGGGGAGCTGCTGCATCTAGCTAAATTCTCATTTTATGTTTTCAATACTGAGTAGGAAGTCTGTGGTTCGCAAAGCTTGGGGCCATGTCCTTCTTTTTTTATAAGGTATATGGAGAAATTATTTCTACTTCTAAGCTACTGTGAAGCTGCTTAATTCATTTGGCATGCCTGTGCCAATACAGTGGCACCGTAATAAGGCAGGGAGTACATTCTGTGCTATTCTTTTACCGCATATACTTTATTCTGGCCTCTGTTTCATGTTTGCTTTTTGACGGATAGAAAATTAGGTAAAAGCATAAAAATAGCATAATCTGATACCTCTATTTTTAAATGCTGTTGGCAGTTCTCGTAGCTAGATTTACTTACGATCTTATTATTTGCTTTCTTTCCTGGACCGCAGAGTTTTTCCTTAACCACCGATTAGCAAATTGGGTTTCGTTTGATGTTTTAACTTGCTAAGGCAGAGGAACAACCTTGCAGAGAACAGCTACATTTGGAAAAAAAAAGTATATAATTCAGAGGACTTAATATCTCTGTAACTTGAAAGAAAACAAGAAGAAACAAGAAAATTAAAGAATAGAGAGAAACAGCAGGCTCTTATACAAAGCACTGAAATTTATGCTATACGTATAACTTCCCATTGCCGTGTTTGTAAGACAAATATTGCGTTGCTGTTCTTTAAGCTCAATGGCAATTGTAAAATAGGCTCTGTAAATTGTGTGTGCTTAAAATCCGTGGCAAAATCCGTAGGCTTAAAATGCGTTTGCACAGCTGAGGTTGTCGGAGGGCAGCGGCGCAGGACCAGGGCAGTTGGGGCTCTGGGCACCTGCAGCGGGGCTGCTCTCCGTCGCATTCATGGGCCTTCTGCAGGGCCTTCCTTGGTGTAGGCACGGAGGCTTTTGATGTCCCCTTCTCTGCAGGGACTTGGAAGAGCTGGATGCACCTCGGGGTGCAGGACTGCCCTGAGGGCCTCTTGAGCCTGCAAGATCTCACAGTCGGACCTTCGTTTTGATGGTGGTGGTTGTGCTGGGTCAGAGATGGGCAGGACCTGCTCAGGGTCCCAGCCTGTGGTTTTGGGGTGTTTGGTGGAATTGCTTGTGGTCTTGGCCATGGCCTTGGCTGTGGCCTTGGCAGGGTTGTGAACGTGCCTCAGTGCCGAGGCCAGGAGCTGAGGAGGCTGCAGAGCAAGGCGAATGGCTTTCTGGTGTCCCCCTGGTCCTCGGCAGAGGTTGTCCTTGTGCTCCATACCCAAAGCTGCGGCACAGGAGAAGAAAGAGGGGAGCCCAAAGGAGGGGATTACGGAGGGACGAGTCACCTGCCGCTGGAAGAGCGCTTGGAGTGTTTTACTTGCTGAGAGCTGGTAGGAATGGAGCCGCCGCTGAGACCGGTTACCTTCTGAACGCAAAGCGCCTTCCCCAAAATAAATTTGGGGCAGAGGAACCAAATGATGGTTTTAATGATGAAGCAAAAGGTAACGATGAAATGTGGTTCCTGTGGGGCTCTGCCCGAGTGTAGCATGTACCTTTAAAAGCAGGGACTTCGGCAGGACAGGTATTGCAGCATCTCTCCATTATCTCTCCCTCCTGCCGACCAAGAACCGATGCGCAGGCAGGAGTGGGAGATGATGGGAGCTGCTCCTTAAGTGGCTTCCTCACGGGAGCGCTGGCCCAGCTGAGAGGGCGCTCGGGGCGTCCGATTCGGACCCGCTGGCCAGAGTTTCCCACCCGCCTCCAGCACGCACCGTATGGATTCAGGGCTGCTCTTTAAGGAGAGGTCATTTGTCAGAAATACCCAGAAATGTAGAACACAGTCGAGGAGTTCTTAGCTCTGTGCCGCGTTAACAGCCAAGGAAGAAAAGTGCAGCAGCCTTGGTGGCCTCTTGGAGCATCAACCGTGTTTTGGTCTTGTGTTTTGGGCCTTCAAAGCCTGGCTGAGCACCTGGAGCGCTGAGTCAACCCAGATGGTGCTCTTGGAGGTGCCTGGCTCTTGCTGGGATCATGATGGGGCTCCCCATATTGGATGTCCTCAGCTGATGCTCTCCAGAGGTACAGAGTAGATCTGGAGTGTGGATTTGCCCAGTTCTGGAGGGGTTCATGTGGGATTACCCTACATAATCCATATGGTAACGTGGTTTTGCCCATGGGGATACCCTTATGTGGTGTTAGGAAGCCCCTGGAGTCCTACTGGCAAAAGGGTCATTTTATGTCCGCACAAGGAAGGATTTATTAGTGGTTAGTAGTACTTAGACAGCTGTTCCTTACTTAGTTCCTATGTTTCATTTCTCTCAAGCTTTATTCCAAATGTCAGGAACGAAGCAGTACCAGTGAGGACACTTCAGCAGTGCTGATACTGTCTCTACTGCCAAACCCTGTTTTCTCCCCAGCAGCGCGTGCCACTGATCCTTCCTTACTACAGCGTATCTGAAATGGTGTTAACCGAGGAGGCCGAGGCCTGGATTTATTCACAGAACGCTGTTTTCTTAGAAAGCTGCTGTGGACGTGGCCATGTGGAGCTTCCACGTGAGGCTGGGGCTCTGCGGTGAGGTGCGCTGTGGTGCTGGAGGTCTCTGCCTGCTGGAAGGCCATGGTGCAGAACCGGGCCTGCATCCTCTCCGTGGGCAGCTCAAGGAATTGGGTTCCACCGACTTGAGGAATGGGACCGAGAAGTTAATTTGCTGCTGTGGAGTTGTCTGCAGCCCGGTGCAGTTCCGTTCATCGCTGCGTTTAAGGTAACCCCTAGGCTCTTTGACAGAGCCCAAGCTCCATGGGCAGCCTCTGCCCTCTCCTGACGCTGTGGCTTTGTTCCCAAAGGAGGAGGCACTTGGAGCAGGGCTCACAAAGGCCCTTAGGAGCCTAAGTCCCATTCATTTCCTGATTTCAGTGGGACTTAGGAGTCCTAAATCCCTTTGTGGAGCCAAGCCTTAATGCTGCACTATCTAGGCACAAGCATTAAAGAGAGTTCTCTTTTTATCCTCTTAACATGGTAAGCCTGGAAAGTGGAGCTCCTTATTATCTTCTGTCTGTGCTCCCGAAATAGGCAGGGAATATGTGTAGCTGTTTAAATATGGAAGTTATCGTCTTCCTTGGGTCTGGTTATCTTCCATCTTACAGAACTACAAAACCAAACACATTTGGGTGCCCAGACTCCTTTCTGTTCTGAAACTCTGCAGGATCGATGTTGTAGGAGGGCGAAGTGGGAACCCTGAAGTCAGGAAACCAGGTCAGTGGCTGTGTTGATTTATCTCAGCTGAGGAGCTGACGCGGCCTCTGCTTTTATGCTACTGAACACTTGTTTTTCCCTCTTCTGTGGCTGCTTTCTTCTCTTGGAGAGCCGTGTGGGTGTAGAAATGATTTTGAAAGAGCGAGCCCTGTGATCGGTTGTGTCAGGAGTAAGTAATGTATAGGCTTACGGAGGATCTAATGATTAGGTGTTGGCATATGTACTTGATAGATTAGGAAACTTTATCCCATTAATGGTTGAACTCATAGCCTGCGTGATAAATAGCTTTGATTGACAGAGAAGCAAAATGATGAGGTTTATTTTCTTTGCTCTGAAAGGAAAGTCTCTTCAGACCCCAGGGGTAGCGAGGCCTTGATAAAAGCCTTTCACCAGAGCAAATGAAGCACTGTGTTGGCCTGTGGTTGGCTCAGGGACGTACAGCTCGGTATCCTCGGAGCAGCTAAGGCTTGGACTGAGTTTGGGCCCGTTTCCAAAGCAGTGGAATGTCAGGACTCGCCATCTCCCGCTGTTCCAGCGGGGAGCCAAAGTGCGGGGAAGCAGCTGCTGCAAAGCTGATGGGAGTGAAGAGTGGAGAACTGGGGCTTGCAGTTCTGGAGCTGGAGGGATTGCTGCTAGGCTTCTTTCTGCTTCCCGTTGGGGTATTCCGTGAGCTGGTATGAGGTTTTGGAGGGAGCACTGCTCCCTTGGGTTTCTCTGCCCGTCCCTGTAGGGTTTCAGTTGAGTTTTTCTGAGGACCTGGAGCAAGGCCCATGACCTCTTCATGGCTGGGTTGTGCAGCGGCACCACAGGGAAGATATTTTTCCTTCTTGCATAGTCTTTGGCCACAGGTATATTGAGTCTATGTGGTTCAGGACAGAAAGGGCTCTATCTACTGCGTGTGGAGTTAGTACTTGGCGTGCTGGAGCTCAGGACTGCCCTGGGATTTGGGATGCCGTGGTAGTGAAACAAGGAGCCATATGTCTCCCCTCTCGCTTTATGGCCTGTTGCAACTCTTGTTCTGCCCGTCAAGAGCCGTCCTGGCTCTGGAATGGTCTCCCTTGCCCGTTAAGCTATGCAGAGATGGACGGGTGATCCGTAACTTATGCAGCTGATGGGTGTTCTGCATTTTTATTTGGTTAGTGCTTGCAGGTACCTGGGTTTGGGAACAACTCCAGTCTGTGAATTTTCTGAAGCAGCCATGTTAAAAACACGGCAGAGGAGGGAGAAAGGATGGCAGAAAATCAACGTGACGTACCCTTGAGAAGGGGAAGGTGCTACTCCATGGTTAGGGCTCTTCTCTGAGGCTTCTGCAAGCTTACACACACCATGGCTTACACGGCGGGTGAACTGGAGGAAAACCTTAAATGCTTGTTTGAAAATGCAGAATTGGACTTGCTGGAGAATGGTTCTAGAATATATTAGACCAAGTGGCTCTTAAATAATTTTTAAAACCAGTTCATGTGTGAATTCCTTTGCGAAAACAGGCCAGTTCAAAGACCAGCGGGCTTTGAATTAGCCTCAGGAATGTATCGTTTTAGAAACGATGAGAGATTAATTAAACAGAAGTCCATCACGGGGCAGGAGAGGCAAAACACACGTTGGTTTGAACGCAGGCTGGCAAGAAGAGGGACGTTCTCGGTGGCCAGAGGCAGCACGCGGGGCCTTTTAGCAGCTGGTGGTTTCTGCCCGTGACCTGCTCTGTGCAGCCTCTGGGTGTTAGGGTCTCCTGCTTAGGGCAGCGGCAATAACCACGTTCCCTACCTGCCCCTGGCTTGGTTTCAGCAGGGTGTTTTGGGCCTACCTATCTCCACATATATATATGTGTGTGTGTGTGTATGTATGTATGAGTACCCATTTTTAAGCAGGTATCCCTATTCTACAAGATAATTCCAGTAATGGAAAACTCACAGCATGAATGTTTACAGTGGTGCTCCTTCGTGCTTCCTTGCCTTTTTTTCTTTCATTCCCCTCCCCTCTTCTTAGAGGGTTTATAAATATATGAGAAAATGTGTGTCTATTCAGGTCAAATTATCCTTCAGCACTGATTTTCGTGTTCTGAATCTTACATACCCGTGTCAGGGTTTTGGAGCTCTGCTTTTCTGATGCTGAGTGTTGCTTCTTCTCTTTCTTGACTTGAATTCCTTTTTCTTTTTTTTGCAGGAAGCAGTTGTGGCCTTTGAGGGATAGAAGCAGGGAGAATTTAGCAGTGTAGGAAAAGCAACTGGGATGCCCAACGGGGCCATGGGCCATTATCCTCCTATATCAGGTTTTAAGGCCTGCATTTGGCCTGCAGATTTAGCACAGCAGCTCTTCAGGGGACGGAGGATTTTCTGCAAGTGCCTGGTTATTCAAATAGTTGTAGCTTATGCAGAGGAAACTCTTAAATATGTATTCAAAATACATTTCTCAGGCTTTCTCTGGAAGATGTGCTTTACCAGCCTGTAAAATTAGTTGCAGGTAGGGGCCCCTTGGCAGAAAGGTGTTTTTTTGCTGGAGTTTCTCACTGCACTCACAGGAGAGGGGCTGTGCTGCTCTTCCTTCTTATTGGGTATTTTTTTATTAAGATCTGAGTATGAAAATCAACCTTAAGAAATGGTTGTGCAGTTACAAGATGCTTCTATGCAGTTTATTTTTCCTAGCCTACTAAGTATATCCTTGCCTGAGGCAGTATAACATCCTGTCAGATTGTCGGAGTATCGCAGTGCCGAACAGAAAAGGAGGAAAAAAAAGTTCGTTTTTGGTCTGGCCGTACATGCGGTGAGATGGCGGGGAAACCTAGTTGTAAACCTCGAGGCAGTCTATGCCTTTATTGCAGCCCTTGAAAATAATTTGCAGGAAAAAAAAAAGCCCTTTGGAGTGAATACTGATCAGATGGCTTGGTTTCCTTTAGCCATCTCTCTGCAGCCTTCAAAGGCAGGTAGAGTGACTGGCGTAAAGAGGGTTTGTGCGTACAGTCAAAGGGAGACCCTTTATCTTAAAAACGACCCCATTGCCTTCGTTTCACTTCTGTTGGTTTATTTTACCCAACCCCTTCGCGTGGCAGCCCCGGAGCGGCCCTGTTCCTGCAGGCAGCTCGCGTGTTTCCCATCCGCACACCCTGGGTTTGCTGCGTGCGGCGCTGTCACCTTTTTTCTTTTACCCCTGGAGACCTGCTCAAAAAGCTGGAATTTTTATTCCTCTTTTCCTCGGTGGCAGCCGAGTAGCTTCAGCTGAGATGTCGTCTCCGCATCTCCACGGCTGGGTGTGTGAGCAGCGCTGCTCGATGCCGCCCTGGGGTTCGTGAGTGCTCATCATTTGCTGGAAGTTCAGCCTTGAGGAGCCATCCCGGTTCGAGGAGGGCCCAGCAAAGGTGCTGGTTGTGACCCGAGGGGCACACAGTGCTTTCGGACTCAAAACACTGCAGACTTCACAGAAAGGACTTGGAAACGTGCTCCGAGTGGAAGGAGAGAGCAGAGGAATCTGGAGGTGTGAGAAGTAGCCAACATCCTCCTCGCTTGAGTGTGCAGCTTGGAAAAGCCATCGGCAGGAATGAATTCCCTTTGCTGAGGGCTGGAAGGGGCCCAAAAGAACCTGGCAAGTTGGTTTTCCTGCAGTCGAGTCCCTCGGTCCCCGGCCTGAGGAATTCAGCAACCAGGATTCGGGAATAACTTCCGACCCTCTTCGTGAAGTCCCTGGCTCCAGGGAAGCGGCGCGGCCTTTCGCCTTGGCTCTGTGGCTTCCCGTGGCCAAACGCCACCTCCGGGCGCCTGGCTGCTGGGATCATTCACTTGTGCTTAAATAAAAGCTTGGAGCGGCCTTTGGAAGGAAGCCTCCAAATTGAGGTGCCGTTGCCTTCCCCCTTCTCTGTTGCTGGTGTTTATGGAGGGTTTTGCAGTGCAGAGGTGGTAGGAAGGGGAAGAACATGCTTTCTGCCATCTGAAAGGCCTGAGGGTCTTGGAATATGATGTTCTGGAAGGTGCTAGATCCCAGCCTGCTCCATGTCCTTCTGCCCGCTGTCAAATGGCCCTTCTCTGCCAGCCTGCCATTGACTTCAGGGAGATCCTGACCAGCCTAGGCAGATGTTGGAGGCCAGAAGATTTGGAAGAAGAAGGAGCATTACATAATTCGCACAAACGCCCCAAGATTTCATGGTAGGAAAATGCAGGGCCTCATTGGTAGCTACTGGCTGCAGGTGAATTTTGAGAATTTCAACATTTTTATTGCCCTTAAAAACCTGGAGGCCTTGTGGTAATTCCTGACTTCATCACTGCACAGTACCCAAAAATCCAAAGATGCCTTTGGATCTTAATGACTGCAGTGCATCCAGCAGTGTTTTTTGTACACTGGATCTTTTCCTGCCTGCCTCTTTTCTAGACATACAGGCGTTTGCTTCACCTGCCCTTTGTGCCAGGCTCTAATTCCCCAGGGAATTAGAGCAGAGTTGCCTCCCGTGTCTCTCTTGATGCAGTCAGTGCAACAGCATAAGGTTATTTGTCCACCTCTGTGCTATGGCTAAAGGAGAGAACTGAGTGGTGAACATCTAAGCTCGTCTCGAAACGGTGCCAAAAAGCTGCATAATCCTTCTCCCTGCATAGCCTCAGTGTGCTTCTTGCAAGGCATCTTACTATTTCAGCAACTGAACTACTCGTCTGATCAAGATTTGGTAGGGAAGGACCTATGTGGCTCTAGCAAGTGATAAAAATAGGTAAGGAGGACTCGTTTGCCTTTATTTTCTTCCCCAGTAAGCCTTCGTCACTCTCAGCATAGCTGCTGAGTGCTCTTCGTCCTCCGGCTTCACTGCATAGGAGCTCAGCCTTTAACAGCTTTCACCTTGTTTAATTCAACGTGTATATTAATACAGTGAATGAGTCATCTGGCATATTTAGGTGCAAACCTTGGGAGAAGATAGCTCTAAAATTGCCTGTTCTACTGAGAGCTGATAAGCTCCTTATATATGCACAAAAGATGCGTATATCAAGCAAAGCCAATATATGACCAGGTAGCAAAGACCGGTCTGAAATGCAAAGTCTCCGGAACGAGGTATTTTAAACCTAACTGAATCATAGCAGTGCCATTTTATTAGACGTTGTTTCATAAACTCTGAAAGCTTTAGTTATCTTATAAATCTGCCTCTTAATAGGCAGCCGTTGCATTTCTTTATAATTTATTTCCCTGACGCTGCTCAGCAAAAACGCGCCTTCCTTGCGACTCCGTTTATATACTCCCCTTGTTTATTACTGCTGCTCCTTCTCTGCTGCTGCTAGATGCATAGCAGGAATCCAGCCTTAAGGGAAAAGGAGCTAGGAAGGCAGGAATTAGTGTGCAAATGGTTGCAAATTGTGAAACCCTTCTGGCCAAATCAATGTGCTTAGGAGACAGTCAAGCCCAAAGAGTTGACTCTGAATGAACAGCTTTTGGGATGCTGTAGGCATTGGGAATGGGGCTTGTAAATGGGGGAGAGTATAATATAGCCTTGAGGAGACAAATGTGTGCCAATGCGTGTGGGAGCTCTGTTTTTCCTTAAAAAACCCTCTCGGGCAGTCCCTGGAATGGATTTTCTGTTCGCTGTCCCATTCGGAATGCCTGGGTGATGTAAACAAGGAGGCTGGCGCCTTTGGAAGGGAGGCGCTTTACCTGCAATGCCTTCCTGCATCTTAATTTGCTGTGGCTCGTGTCAGGCTGCTGGTGACACTGCAAGATTAAATGAATATTTGATTGTGCAGTTTATAACAAACACGGCTCTAATTGCTTAAGCCCGTCAGGTTTGTAGTTCCAACATGGTCAAGAAAATTGGGGAAAAATGCAGTTGGGCTGCAGTGGAGCAGGGCACGGTACCCCAAATTTGAAACCACTGGTGGTTGTGGTTGTTGTGTGTTTTTAATCTGCCCTGTGTTCTGGTGCAAAGCAAGAGTGTTTTTTTAAATGCAAAATCCATTTTAAAACATAACAACCACCAACCCTACAGCTGTTGGGAAGCTGTTGGGAAGTGCGGAGTATTAGAAGGAGTCCCAGCTGAAATGGATTAGCGGGCAGAGTTCAAGTGAGGGGGTCAAATGTGGAAAGGGAAGGCAATTTATCTTGTGGCACTGCAGTTTATCACATGGCTGCAGCAATAAGGGAATGCCACACGCATGCACACATTCACACCTCATCTCAGGATAACGGGAAAGGCCTTAAAAGACATTCAAGGGCTTCTGATGACATCATGCTGTCTGGGGTAATAAACCAAATATGCTCGAGGTTGCTTCCAGAATAGCTGCAGCCGGAGACGTCTTTATCCGCGTGTCCTTTCCTCCCCGCGCGTCTCGGAAGGGAGGTTTCGCCTTGGCCGGGCGGGCGCTTTGGGCCTTCTCCTCGGGTGGCTTTCTCAAAACGCGCGGTTTTGGAACAAAGCTAGAGGGGGAAGAGGATACCCAGACACCCTTTAAAACGTGCCACGGGGCAGAAGGCCCCTGCTCGGAGGGAATGGATCAGCTTGGTCTGCTCAGGAAGCTCAGGCGTGGCTGCGGCCTGGTCACCCAGCCACCTGCTGAGGCTCTGAAGTTGTTCTGGGAGGAGATACTTGTTTTGCACTGCTGATTTTCTCTCCAGAATATATATTTTTTAAGGGCCACTGATACTTCAGGGCTGGTCTGCCTCAGCCGTACGGTTTCACGCCGCGGTTCCTGCAGAGAGGCATCGGGTCGGCCTCTTTCTGCCTTCCCTTCATCCTCCTGTTGCCTGGGGACGACGAGTGGAGCAGGTAGCCGTCCTTCCAGGCTGCACGTTGGTAAATCCTGCCTTTGCCTTTTGCCACCTTCTCCTTTGTCACATTAAGCAACTTGCTACAAGCCAGAGGCACCTGGGCAGTGGCCATGGGGCAGGAGCGAGTGGTTTCTTTGGTCCAAGCAACCATGGGGTGATGCTGTTTGTACCTCCCCGTGCAGCGCTGCTGCCGCTGCCCCCCGGCTACTTTTGGCCTGGGAAGCCTTCTTAATTAATCAGGCCACAGATGGGCTTTTTAATTGGGGCCGTGGCGCGGGGAAGATGGATTTCAGCGGCCCCCATCTGCTTCCCCCGCCTGCGTTTGCTTCTGATGGATAGAGCGTTGGGGCTGGTGCCTTGCGGCTATGTTTGTTTGGTTGCAAATACCAGCGTAGGGGGAACTTGAGGTGCAGGCTCGTCCCCTTGCCCAGCATGCCAGGAAGTTGGTGATTTAGGTGAAAATACAGGAAAAAAAAGTGTGGGGGAAGGACATGTATTTATAGAACAAAACTACAGGCAACTGTGTGTCGAGTATGTGCGCGGGGAAGAAGGGCTGCGTTAATCCTGCATTTTAGGGATGCGTTTTAAGGAGCTGAAGCAGTGCCTCGGTGCGGAGGCGCTGGGGCCGGGCTGCCCTGCTCGCTGCGGCGGGTTCTCTGCCTCGGGCGCCTCGTTCTGGTGAGTGTTACAGGAGCTCCGCTCTGCCCCGCGCAGCACCGCGCTCCCATGGCTCTAATGGAAATGGCTTTACCATTGGAAAGCGTGAACGTTGGCCGACTGACACGTTGGAGACACACAAACGGAACGGAGCCTGGCAGGCTGGGGCTGGTTTTTGAGATTTAATAGTACATCTGTAGCATTTATCCCAGTGGGGAATAACACAGGATGCTGCCTTGTAATTTTTTACTACTGTATAATAAAATGTAACCATAGTAAATGGCGTCTAAGCAGATAGCGCAGCAGATCCTGGATCGCATCCAGTTTGTCTCCACCTCGCCGCTGGGCTCTCCCTCCCCGGCTTCGAGCAGGGCTGTTTGGACCGCGCACAAACAGCACGTGGGCCTCGTTCACAGGTTGGGATGTATCTAGAAAGCGGGGAAAGAGGTGCAAAACGCATCCGCCCCTCAACTTGCTGCAGTTGGTACTTGCTTAGTATCTAGCGGGCTATGTCCTTCCCTCTTGGACTTGTTGCCTCCCATGGTCTTTGAAGGGGTCTTTCCTGCTTTTTGGGAATACCTTAACACTTGGATTCCTTTCCAAAACGTCTTTACGGAGACACAGGGTTACACGCAGGCGGCCTTATTGCAAAAACTCAACCTGTGTTTTCCCTACCTTGTGCAAATGGAGAGCAGTTATTTGGTGGCTCTACGTTGCTTCAGGCTGGGGTTGTTATTGTTATTCCTTGCAGTAATTATTATTATTACTTGAGGAGCAGAGGCTGAAAAGTACTCAGCAGCCATTCGGGCACTTGTGCCAGGGCCCCATCTCCAGGCACGCTCCCTGAGAGCTTTCCCACATCTGGCCCTTCATGTTCCCAGCAAAGAAAAATAGGAAAACATCATTTTGCGTGGACGAGAGTATTGCACATTTGTAAAAAGACAATTACCATAGAAATGAGGGAGGCTTTTGATTCATCGAGTAGATTCAACAGACTGTGTCATTTCCTTGATTTTTCGTTTTAATTAGGATTAATCAGTTTTATCTCCTGAGGTCTTTGCTGGGAATTTACGTGAGACAAGAGAGTGCGGTCAGTGTCTTGCAAGGAGGAGGAAGGCTCTCCTATGTGTTACGTGCCGGTGAAAATGAAGCCTGCAATGTGATCCTTCACGGGAAGAGTGCGGTGAGGTGTCTAATCGAAACCTTTCCCGAGGAATTCCAGGAGAATGCAGTTTTGTCCCACCGCAGTAAGTGTCAAGGGGAGGCTTTGAGCTTCTCGGGCGCTCAAGGAGCAGCTTTGGAAGCCATTAAGCGCCTGGACGGGAAGCAAACGGAGGAAGGGGCAGGAATTGCTGAAGGGAAAACCCGGCTGCAAGCCCGCCAAGTATTCCCGAGCTCTCTGAGGTGACCTGCTCCGGGCCTGTTAGGCAGGAGTGTTAAAGCGAGAGCAGGCGACCCCGCTCCCCCAAATCATCCTGTTGTGTCTGCGACGTATTTAGGCTGAATCCCTTCCCAGATGCCAGGGATCTGTCTGCTCCTGGGGAAATTAATGGGATTTTGCTGTTTGCTTTGTGGAGGGGAGGACTGGACTTTCTCTTGCTGTCTTTGGCAGGAAGGAGCGAGGAACTTTCCTGCCTGCTCGCTTTAAACGTGACGTCTTCTCTTAGAAAGCCTTTTTGCCCCATAGTCTCATTTGCGCTCCTGCAATTCCGCGTGTGAGGAAATTCCAGAGGTAAATGTGCAGCTCTGTGATACGCAGCCATAACGGCAGACTTTAATGTTTTTTAAATGGTAAACCAAAGGAATGCAGGACGCGGGCTGCAGCAAATTGCCTCCCATTCTTGCCGGCGATGAGTTTAGCATAGCTTTTAATATTGGATGTGCCAAAATTGTTTGCAAAGACTAAGAGCTCTGCCCGCTTAGCACGCTCCTCATTTGCTCCTTCCCTGCGAGGTGCCCACCAGCAGCGCTCCTGTGCGGATTAATTCCGGAGCCACAAGTTTTATTGGATTTCAGCTCCTTTTCTTGTCGTCAGAGAAAACGGTATGACACTTATGGTGTCACAACAGTGCCAGCTTGCTCGGAGTCTAACCTTCTGCACAATCACCCGTGCTAATATTTTTAAGCATCTAAAACACATGTGAATGACATAGGAGGTTTTGACTTCAAACGTGCAGATTCAGCCCCACGTAGTCCCATTAAAACATGAGTATGAGGTAAAGTGACCCATTAGCAGTTACAGTCATGCAGATCTAGGTCCTTAAACCGAGGTGGGGAAGGGCTCCCCTCAGGTGTTTGTACATGTTGATCAGATCCCCTCTCAATCTCCTCTTCTCCAGGCTAAACAGGCCCCACTCACTCAGTCTTTCCCCATACAATAGATGCTCCAGTCCCTTCATCATCTTCGTTGCTCTACACTGGCCCCTTTCTAGAAGCTCCACGTCCCTCTTGTCCTGGGGAGCCCAGAACTGCCCCCATTACTCCAGGTGCCTCCCCAGAGGTCTTGTTTGAATTGCATTTAAGTAGCCGTTGCAAGTAATAGGGTCACAAACATTAACGTCCTCCGTCGAGGCGAGCCGCTTTGGGCTGAACACTGCCATCAAGGCACAGTTATTCTCCAAACACTGCTTGCATTGAGGTGCATGCTGTGCTATAAAATATAAGGAGAATACACCAAGCAAATGGCCCCTTTTTTCCCTAGAAATAAAGTATATGGATGCTGCTTGTGAGATATTGCCTGCTCTGTTTGGCAGTTGTAAAACTTGTTTTTTCCTTCTCAAGCTGTATATAGTTGATAAAAATCCATGGCTGAAAAACAGCTAACATCTGGCCTTTTTTCCTTTTTTTTTTTTTTTTTTTTTTTTTTTTTTTTTCATTTATGCAGGGAGAAATAATAGCTACTCTTAACCTGACTTTGCCTGTAAATTTTTTAGCTGGTCCAAAATATCTTTACTGCTCATGGAGGCAGTTTTGCAGACAGACCGACCTGCACCAGGTCTCTTTTTTTTCCAGAAAATCCCTGCTTGCCCATTGCTGAGGTGCTCCAAAACTGGTGGACTCTGAGGTCTTGACTTAGGTTTTAATTTACTCATATGATCTCCAGGGTTACTCAACAGAAGCGATTGGTTCTTAAGTAGATAAATAAGATTAATTACATGCTGGGGGCTAACGCCTTAGTCGTAGGAGTCTCCCCCTTTCATAGTCTCATGGAAGTACCTGTCAAAGAGCAAGGGGGATTGGAGTGAAACGTATCTTGTTGCCATCAAGGGTGAAACGTGGATTCTCATGGATCAGCTGTGCTCAGTCTGGAGTTCAGGGGCCGCTTTTTGGGTGTGCACAACTTTCAGGCTGCAGGGTGACCTGGGTGGGATGGAGGGACGGGGATCTCAGCCCTCTGCATCATCTGAGTTTTAGGAACCTGGGGAATGACCGGACACGTTAATGTTGAATCCTGTCCTGCACTCGCCTTTTGGGTCTCAGTTTCTGCTTCTCATTTTAATGCACTTCTTCCAAATGAGATGACTCGCTCTGCTTTCTTCTGTGCTAAGAGGCTTTTAAAAATCAGATCTATTTGTGCAAAAATCATCGCTCGTTGCTGTATCCTCTACTGCACGTATAGCAGAAAGTTCATGAGTGCATAGTAACTCCTTGGCAGCAAGTATAAATGTTTTTAATTATTTTTTTTCCTCTTTGTTTCCAGAAATGCTGAACCCAGGGATCCACAGAAAGTAGCGTATGGATTTTTAGCACCCGAAGAACAAGAAAAGGTAATGACTGGATCGTATAGTTTTACCTTGCCTGTTGTCTGTGCTAAAACATCAAAGCTCCCAGCCTGCTCACGCCGTGCGAATTGGCACCGCGCTCTCCGCTCGTGCGGTCTGCGTGTTTTGGTTACGTGGGCACAGCAGTTTCCTTAGCCCCTTTCTTCATGGAAAAGGGGTCGGGAAAGTTTCCATAGGAGCATTTGAGCCGTTACCGCGAGGCACGTTTCGCTGCCGGGCTTTGAGGGATGCCTGAGTGACGTCTTGGGTGTTTTTTCTAGTGGAATCTGCGCGCCTGAGTTTTATGTGAAATTGCAATAGATGAGAGCAAAATCAGGAGGGGGCAAAGCTCAAGGACCGCAAAAAGCATTTGAGCAAAGTGTATTAAGTCTTTACAGAAACGCTCTCTCCTGTAGTTTCGCTTCGTGGTGTTTGGGGTGCCTCATGAAAGACCATGGATGGAATTGCTTTGGTTGGATACTTCTTTGGGAATTACAGTGTCATCTAAAACTCAAAAGCTTTGTGTCACTGTTGCCAGCTCTCTTCCCTGTGCCAGGACTGCCATTTCCTGGCAGTGTGTGTGCACTGGTAGTGCAGGTTGTGCTTGCTCGGAGTGGAAGTTGTGTTATCCAGCTCAAAAAGACATTCAGAAATCCCATTTCTTTAAAATCAAGTGTCTGAAAGGAGGACTAATGAAGGGTATTTTATACTTCTCCCCCCTCTACACATCCTGCGATTGCAACAGCATGCTGTGGGCTGGCAAAAAGAAAGACGGGCTGCGCTGCACTATTGAATTTCATCGGTATTTTGATTAGTTGGTGCTCTTTTTGTAAGTGAAATATTAGTCTCTAAGTTAGTCGAACAATTTGAAATGATTTCAGCAGGTTCAATCGGGTATATTTATTTGCGCTTTTGGAAAGGCTACAGTTGTTGTAAACAGATTTAAAGGGAAAAAAATGTGTCTTTCTCAAGAAACTATAAATATGGCCAGATTCATCATGGCTAAGCGCCTTCCAAAGGCTTGGAAAGAAACTCCCTGTGCTTTCATGCGAAGTGGCTCAAGCGCAGCAGAATTATTCCCAAGAGGTTGCTTCAAAGTGGGAGACACGGGTTTAAAGTTTAAGCATGAGCAATGCTCGGAGTAGGTGAGGCTACGTGTTGATCAACGTGTAATTCTCCGCAGCCTCCTGGGCTCTCTGAGTTGCAGGGGTTTTTTTCCATCTGGGAGAGGGAATTGCAAGATGAGGGCAACTCGGGGCCCCCTAATTCCTCCAGCCCCGGATGCCGTTTGGTGTCGTGTGGCATCGCCACCCGCCCGGAAGAGCTTTATCCCCCCTTCTGGGAGAGGGGAGCTGCGCTTGGCTCTCGTAGTTTTACGTTTTACACCCTGAACGGGGAATTTTGGAGGCTCCGCACAGGTAGAGTGCATTTCCCCCTCGGCAAGAGCCCCCTCTCATCCAGGTTTGGCCCTTGGCATCACCAAGCAGGCCATGAAATTTTAGCCGGCGCTTTTTTTCTCTCTGTGGCCAGGCCAAGTAAGGGATAGCAGGGCTGGAGGGCACGAGCAGCCCGCTCTGCTTTTGCAGTCAGTGCCCTTTTTCCCCCTCTCTTTTTTCCTTTCCTTTTCTCTTTTTTTTCTTTCTTTTGACCGCTTGGCTGTGCCGTCAAGATTTCTAATTAACTGCGAAACCACAGGCAGTTGAGGAGAGCGAACGATGTAATAATGGGGCCACCGGGTAGGGTAAAAGCCCATCAGTTCCTGAGGCGGCCAGCGGCGCTGCCGGATCCCTGCCTGGAGATCGGCCTCCGGAGCGGCCCGGTGCGGTGGGCAGGGGTATCCAGAGGGGCCTCGGGACCTCTGCTGTTCTGTGGTGCTGTGTGGCACCCGGAGCAGTGTTTTGGGGTGGACCCGGGGTCTCGGCAGACTTTGTACCTGCACATGCCCTCTGCAAGCCGTGTTGGAGGAGGTGTCGCGTGAGGAAAGACTGAGTGAGCTTGGAGAAGAGAACACGGAGAGGGATCTGATCAGTGTGTCCAAGCACCTGAGGGGAGGGTGTAGGGAGGATGGGGCCAAACTCTTCTCAGTGGTGGCCAGTGACAGGACTGAACCCCAGGAAGCTCCATCTCCACATGAGGAAGAACTTCTTTGCTGTGAGGGTGCCCAAGCCCTGGCACAGGCTGCCCAGAGAGGCTGTGGAGGCTCCTTCTCTGGAGATCTCCAAACCTGCCTGGATGCCACCCTGTGCCCCTGCTCTGGGTGTCCCTGCTGGAGCAGGGGGTTGAACTAGATGGTATCTAGAGGTCCCTGCCAACCTCAGCTGTTCTGGGATTCTGTTGCTTATCAAGGAGGTGGGAGGCAATCATCGGATCAGTGGAAAGAAGGCAACGGCGCTGTCCTAAAATGCCCTGATTCTTGTAGCCCTGCACAACATGCTTCTCCCCACAAAAACTTTTAAATCCCTCTGGCTGGGAGGCCCAAAGAGGAGCAGGTAAAATGGATTTGCTCTAATAGCTGCAGCTGTAACTTAAACACGATGACGTTGGGTTAGTGTTTCACATTGGTGCCAGGGATGCAGCAGTTGAGGCTAGGCCGGCATCAGCGTTCATGAAACGGAAGCAGCTAAACCCCGTAGACCAAAGCTTTAGCTAAATGATGCCTTCAGCACTGAGAACACGAGGCCGTTGGCCGCAATGTTCGTTTGCAAGATTCGGTTCCTGGGGAGCATCTTCCCGGCTTGCCGCTTCCTGCCTTTGGCTGGTTGTGTTGGGAGGCTTTGCCGTTTGGTGGGCTCTGCAAACCCTGCTTGTAACGCGTGGGCAATGGGTGCATTAAACAACCTGTTTGAAACGTGGCCTCAGCTCGGGGGACCCAGCAGATGCCTTGGCCTCCGTGGCTTTCATCCCCACCACAGTTTGGAAGATGCGAGTGAAGGCCATCCCGGCGATGGATACGGGTTACAGTGTGCCAGCCCTGCAGCAGATGAGGCGAAAGCCGCTTGGTTTGTTGGGTCTGCAGCGCGGTGGCTTCTCGGTGGCTGTGGAAGACGCGATCGTGACGAGGGAGCTCAACGGGCAGTAGGGCACAGCATGGCCAACACGGCTGTGTTTAGCCCCCGAGCATCAGGGAAAGGAGTTTTAGGCAAGGTGGCAGCTCCCCTGGACCTCTGGATCCCTGCCATGCCAAGCAGGTTGTATCTCCCCCTGCTTCCACCCGAGGGGAGATGCCCATAGGGGCCACGGCACCATAGGAAGCTCCCAAAATGTGGGAACTCGCCATCTTCCCTCCCTGCTGTGCGAAGGAAATGGGAGAGATAAACGCAATCTGTCTTGGTTGGTGGGCTGCACTTGGAGCGCGCGAGCTGATTAACCGGAGCCCGACGATGTCTTGCGCAGTGCTGGTTCGCATAGGGATGGAGGCAAAGAAGGGACACGTGGTAAACGCGTAAAGGAGCAACCTGCCAAGCGGCCTGTCCAGCGCGCGGGGAGAGCAGGAGGAGAGGTTAAATTACAGGCAACTTTGGAGCATTTCTGCACGAAATGCTCAAACGCTCTGCTCTGAACCTTTTAGAAAAGGTAAGATGAACCAGCACTGCTGCTTAATTCCCCTAAAATACGAACAGAATGGAAAAATACCAATCCAATTATATTAAAATGTGAAGATATTTTAAGTATGGTAGGATTAGATATGTATTTTCTCCCCACTATAAATACACCCCCAAGGAATCGTTCTATTTTTAATATGAACTTGGTATTATGATAATGTGAAAGAGGTCTATAATTTATAATTCCAATTGGAGGTGAAGAAATTTAACGTGTCAGCTTCTCTATTCATTACTCCAGCAGTCAGGACTAACAGGCTGTTCCTTCACCTTCCCTGTCAATCACTTAGATGGACCAATTATGGATTCTGTTAAAATATATACATATCAAAAGGGAAAATGCAGTAGAGCAAGGCCCAAGATATGAACTTAAAAAAAACAGGTCTATAAAAGGGCACGTTTCTCGCTGCATCTTGGAAGCTTCATGGACGTATCCATCCAACTCTGGCCCTTGTAGCAGTGCCTTAAGGACTGAGGCTGGTCACTTGTTTTGGTCACAAGAGCTGATGACACATGAGAGTCCTTTATGGTACCATTTAGAAACACACGTCATCTGGGGCCTGAAAGAGAAAGGAGGAGGTGAAAGATAAGGTCTTATCCCCGTATTTGGTTCAGGACTGTGCAGAGCCATTCGCAGATGCTGAAATGTGAGTATTCTGCCTGGTTTGACTTTGCTGCTAATGTTTGTTAAACTTTAGTTTTTGGAGCTTTGAGCCATTAGGTCGCCAATACAGTCCTCTAGTCCTGAGTTAGTAGGGGACCGATTCCTTTTCGTGGATATGATTGCATTGACTTCTATTCCAGCAGTAGTGAGTATTTAAGATGGTCCAAAAATCCACAGAACTGGACGTGGAAAATCAGGTTTCTTTTACTGAGATGCATAAATATAGACTTGAGTCTAGTAATCTCATTTTAAAGCAGCAGCGTTCCTTGGGGGTAAGTTTATTACAACAAAATATACATGCCCAAACTTAAATACAGTTAACCTAATATGATCAGACTGATCTGGAGCAGAGGTAGGTCAACACTAAGTGCTTTTGAAAATCTCATCCAGCCTCTCTAGAGACTAAGGCTACAAACGCAGAGCATCGTCTGCTCCGTCGCGCTGAGCAGGCAGAAGGGTCATTCCTCAATGGAAGGAGATTTCCGTAGGAAATCGGGAACGCGGCACGGACCGGAGGGCTGAGAACGATCCGCAGCCACGCGGGGAAATGGCTGAATTTGCCCCAGAGCTTCTCTGGGAGTCCTGCAAGGTCGGAGCTTGGCTCCTGCATCCCGTGCGTCTCGTTTGAGGCTTGCCTGGATCTGCAGTGACAGGATTGCGCTTGCTGCTGTTGTTGTTTATTTTAAATAAATCACTCCAGCCCCAGCAGTAAATTCAGCCCGTGCACTGCAGTAGCCCCGTGGCTTTTGTGGCAGCACGTGCCTGCTTTACATCTAAAAGTGCACGCGTTAATCCCCCTGGTTTTATGTGCACACAACGTGCACCTCCTGCTAAGTGGATCTGCACTTACGGAACCTTAGGAGTTTTCTTTGTGCATCCATAATGTTAGGTGTTAGGGCAAAGGATTGGAAAGACTTTTTAATTTTTTTTTTTTGGCATGTGTGCTAGGCCTGACGCTTTATATATCAAAAGCCTGAGCCTGCAGTTTGCAGGTCACAAAGCAGCAGCACGGGCAGTAGGTGGATGGGGGAGCCCCACACAGCGATGGGATGGGCACGGTGAGCGCGCCGTGCAGAAGTCACAGTAAGCAGAGAATGACAGAGCTCCTCTGTAATTTGCCTGATGCTGCATGAGGCAGCTTGAGGTTGAAAGGGGTGGATATGGGAGCCCGTCAGGAGAAGGGCTTCCCTACGTGCAGCCTTCCCTCACCCTAAATGAGGGCTGGCGGGAAGCCCAAGGAGCAGGAACTGTTATTAAACCTGCCTTGCAGAAGGCTGGGGAGCTCAAAACCCTCTTGCAGAGAAACTGTGGACTTCGAAGCAAAGGCAGGTTCGTGTTGACCAAATGGGAACCAGTTTTGGGCTCGACTTTGCTGCCTGCACTCGTGCGAGGAGGTCCAAGTAAGCTTTGAACATCTGGCCCTGCTACTTCAATAGCAGGTAATACACCAACCCTCTTGAAAAGCTGTATGGAGGCCTTCGGAAAAATCTGCTTATTTTAGCTTTGGAGAAAAAGGTCTGTAAAATGTTCCCATTGCCAGGCTTGCGTTCACTGAGATCCATAGTTACCTACTGATATTTTTCTCGTTTGTCTTTTTGTCTTTTTTCCCCATGAGCTGATGAGTTAAGGAGAAGGGAGCACAAGCGAGGCAGTTACTTTTCCAGCGTGGATATTCAAAGCATTTAAGATAGCAAAATGATATCTAGATATCGGCTTCTCTTCCGCCGCCCGGTTTTAATTTCCCGCTCTTCCTAGGACTTCAGTAGATGAACGCACTGGAAAATGCTTTTTTTTTCAATTTCACCATATTCCCGTGGCTAGGCTTGCGTGGAAGGCGAAGCCGGGGTGTCTCGTGGCTGCCAGGCTGCAATCAGATATGTTTATATGAAATTTTAGTGTTCTGTCCTATCTGCCCATCGCAGGGGCAAAAAAATAAACGCAGTGAACCCAGATCAGGCAGATTTGTGCTGAGGGCCCGAAGACGGGAGAGGACTTCCAAGTAGCCCTGATTTTGTTGCTGTGTGATTTTGATTTTTATGGGCCTCTGTTGTTCAACGTTTTCTTTGGAGCAACTAAGGGCTGCATTAAATATTAAACAAACGATGTGATGATTCATAAAGAGGTCATGAGCTCCATATGTGAGTTAGAAATTTAATCTCCAGCTGGTTTCACTATAATCCATGTCATATGTCCAGGATCAGAGAACTCCAGTGTCTTCAGATAATTAGCGATCAAAACAGGAAAAAAAATCCATTGAAATAAATTTCCCCTGCAAAAGGCTGTTTCTTCAGAGCAGAATGGCCTGTTAAACGCCATGAAAATTGATGAGATTTTCGTTGAGAAAAAAATAACACAAAAACAATCCTGAAAATGCCAAAACGTCATCTCTTTGATAGTTCCAAAATTGATTTTTTTTTTTAAATATAAAATGGTTTGGACTTGGAGTTATGACTCTTACTGTTTTAATTGAAAAAGAGGAAAGTGAAACTTTTCATTGTCATTTAAAGGCAACTGTTTTAATTAACCTGCAGTTACTTTTTTTTTTTTTTTTTTTTTTCTGTCATGCTGTTTCGCAGAAAAGAAAACCCGGAACAGAAGTTTCAAATCTCAGGCAAGGTCTCTGGGTTGGGAATCCATTTTTCCTGCCAGTAGCCATCAGAACACGGCGCCCCCGGCTCCAGGGCCCTGGGAGACGCCTTCCGCCATGGTTCCTTCATAAATATTAAATCTCCTCTCAAGAAATACTGTGGAGATGATAGTGGAAGTGCAGGTCCCCGTGTGGTAAAGTATGTTCCTTCTCCTGCATTTCTTTAGTTAAGTACTGTTGCATTTAGTGTGCAGGTGGAAAAGCTTCTGGCTAACATGTCTGCCAGTATTTAGCCCCAAAAACACCACTTTGAGGGATGTTTAAATGGAAAAAAGTAAACCTGGCTCCAGTACAATGAAGGACGTGCTGTACCTCCCACACTGGGAATGAGGAAAGGAAGGGAAACGTGTACACTTGGGCGAGTGGGGGGAAAAATCTATTTTTTTTTTAATAATTTAATCTCCTTAGCTGGTGTTAAAAACATGCAATTAGTGAAATATGCAAATGATTACGCAAGAAGAAGTTCGGTATCTAATTGTAAATTAGCCAGGCAGCTGCAGGATATCGGGAGACATATGGCAGGAATGTAAATAGTTTGCTCGCACTTCGGTGACGTCCTGGGAAGCTGCACGTAAACTTTCAGATGTGGAAAACCAGAAGATGATTTACTGCAAAAGAGTTTTTTTGGGGGGGAGAAACGATTGCTAATAAGTTACCTGTGTCCCTCGGCAAGGCAGAGCCGTTGGCGCTTATCCCGCGCCGTCTCTTCCGAGAGGGCCCCCGTGCCGAGTTCAGCGTAACCTTGTGGCAGATGCTTTGCGTCTAGCAGGATTTAGGGAGAATGCCAAAGAGGAGGGTAAACATTGGAGTAATTGGAGAGCGAGTGTCAGGTTGCAGGACGCTAGTTCACGTGTCGCGGGCCAGGGCTCTCCGTGCTTCGCTCCGGGAAATCTCCCTTCCCGTGAAAGCTGCCTGCGTCCCAGCTGCGGAGCTTGCTGCTACACACAGTGACATTTGGAATAACACTGCTGCGGAATGCAATACTCTTAGGCACTAATTTTGGATTATTTTGAGAGCCAGCAAAGCTGTCTAAATATTTAATGCTCTTTTGTTAGTAGTTGGCCAGCGTATGTTTTGCTTTGTAGAGGGTGATACTACGGAGGCCGTACAAATTCCCAGCCTAATACCTAATGCTGGCTCTCGTGTGATCGAGGTGAAGCCAGAGAGCAAGCTGCGTGCTGGATTTGCAGCTTTCCACGTCTGCTTTCCTCGTTCTGCAGTAACTCTTGTCAAGTTCGCAGCGGGCAGATCCTGGAAATCCAGCGGCAGCTATTCCCACTGACCTCACCAGGGCTGGGAATCGGGCTCGGATACTGCTTGCAGGCTCCTAAATTGTCATTTGAAGCTGTAGTTGAAGGGCCAGGTTTAATAGTGGCTTCAGGTAGCATTGTTGCCAGTAAGGATCTCCTCTCCTGTTGTAGGGATCAGCTGTCTCACCAAGGTAGTTTCTGAAGGCTACCAGGAAGCTTGTTATGGAGTGGTAAAATCAAGACAATTCAGACATCAGCAATGCCTTAAAAATAGATTTCATGAGGGAGTTTTCCCTAACTATCCTTCAAAGATGACTCGATAGAAAATTTGGTTATTAATGATGCTCTCTCTCTGATGAGTTTGAGAACATTTTCTTTTATTTTTTAATGAAGATTAACATCTGGCTCAGCCTAGGAAGAATTTCTAGGATGGTAAAACTTTAAGCAACCGCCAATGACTTAAAGCGCATGGAAGATGAGCGTGAGAAGAGGAGCACTTGGAGCGTCGTCTTTAGCAGGTGAGCTTAGCCTGTGTGGTCACGGAATTATGGCACTGGGGTAATTGCAGTCATGCAGCACAAGCTGGGGAATCGCAAAGGCGTTTTCCATGGAAAAGGCCCTCGCTGTGAGCCGGATGCTGCGGCTGGGAAGGAGTTGGGCTCATTGGAAACGCTGCAGGCCGCCGGGCCGCGCGCCGCCGTTCACAGATCCGTGCAGAAGCCCCGCACTCCATTAGGAGCTATGGCCAGCGCTTATCTGTAGGAAACGGGAAGCCTGAGCGTATCTAGCCGGGCCATTTCCCACCACAGCCCTGTGCCGGAGCGGGTCTTGCCCGTGTGGCTTCCTAAGGAAAACGCATGCCGGGGGAAAGCGCCGCGGTGTTTCGGGACGTGTTGCAGCCCACGGCCGGCTCCTGGAGGAGTTGTGCTGGGAGCGCGTTCCCGCGGCCGGGCTGCGGGTCGCGTCTCGTCGGAGCCTCTTCTCGCCGCAGCACTGCTGTAGGCAGCAGCAGCCTCTCTCCTCTGTCCCTGCAGCTGTCAGGCCCTTTTTTTGGAAAGGGACCACCCTAGGGCTGGAAAGAGGGGGAGATCTGATTCAAGAGCCTGCAGTTATAAATAGCCCCTTGAAGAGGGCACTTGGTTTTCTCATGCAAGTGTGAAGTCCAAAGCTCCAGAAATAATTTGGAAGCAAGGAGAGGAGGTCTCTCTTCTTCCTGTGTTTTTATCCCTATATATTTTCTTTTACCTCTAAAGCAGAGTACCCAACCAAGCTCTGCTGCTCCCTGTTGCAATTGGACCAGGTAGGAGGGGGCGTCCGTGATGTCCTGGAACCGGGTGTGAAGCCTTCCTTGCTTTCGAGCTCCTCGTCACCCTCCGTTTGCTGGGCCAGGCTGCAACAACTGCTGCCTCAGCCGCCCTCGGAGCTGCAGTGCCCTCGTTGGAAAGAGCTTCCCTGGGAAAGGGGAGCATGGCAGCTGGGTCCCTGCTGCAGCCCTGGCGCTCCAGAGCGCCGCCGCCTCCTGCTCAGCCAGGTAGGAGCTGCTCAGTTTTCTCTCCGGCTGGGAACGCTGATGGATAATCCTACAGCTGATGAATATTCTGAGTATTCCCACGTCCGCCTAGGTGGAGGGAGCTGGACGCTCCTTTGAGAAGGCTGGACATGGTGAGACATTGTAAGCAGCTGAAATGAAGAGGAGCAACATGCAGCCCTTGCACCCCCAACAAGAGGCTTGGAAAGACCTCAGTGTGTGGAATTCCCCAATGGAAGTGTAGCTGAGAGGATTTAGGTGGCGTGGGAATTACCCCAGCCCATCTCTGTGTGCTTCCCGCTTGAAGATCCGTAGCTCAGGCGTGTTGGCCAGCGCGGCGTGGGCTTTGCCCTCAGATCGCTTGTGCCTGCATGGGATTTCTACGGGAGCCGTGAGTTCCGTTTAGCCTCCCAGGAAGCTAAACCAAAGGGGTTAGAGCTGCTCCCAATCGCGCCATGAATTCTTCCCCGTTAAAATTTCCAGTGGGGAGCCGTCGCAATGCAACGGTAAGGGAAGATCTCCAGGAGGTTCGTTGCAGTAACTGCTTACGGCAAGGAAAGAGCTCTGTCCGTTTTGGGCCTGCAACAGCCATTTTGATTCAATCTGCAAACGATTCAAAGGCGCCCGGAGGAGACACATGGCCTAACAGGGGGAAAAGACCCGAGGGCTGAGCAAAAAGGGCTTTTTTTTCCCTTTTTTTGTTACTGCCGGGAGTGCAAAGCAAGTTCCAGCCGCGCGTGGCATCAAGAGCGAAGCGAAACTCACTGAGCTACTTTGCAAATACAAATACAGTTCTGTATAACAAGCTAATAACGAGCGTGTTGCGGGTTTGCGTGCGGCCTTGGAGGAGGCAACGGGCACAGGGCGCGTGCCGGCCACCCTGCCTGGCCACCTCCCGGCAGTGCCCAGGATGTCCCGCGTCCCGGCGCTGGAGGCGGTGGGAGCAGCACGGCCGTCCAAGGCGTTTTCCCCTGCTCTTTCTGCTCTTCCCGTTTTGCGTCCTTTCTGTAAAAGGAAAAACTTTGAGCAATTAACCCTTCTTGCAGAGAGTAGGTAGGGGCTTTTGTCCCCTTCTGCCCAGGCAAGCTACAATCAGTGCAGTGCAAAAATGGGAACACAGCTGTATAGCACAGTAAGAGGCTCTTGAGAACAGGCCCAGAGTCTTGTGCCTCTCTTTTTTAATTTATTTTGTGGATTGTAATGCTCAAGGCACCTCTGGGAGGAGGAAGAGGCATGCAGAACTGATGGAGGCTTTCCAAAAGAGAAAAAGAAAAATGCAGAAGGACTTGGTATCCGAAATACCAGAAATTAAGGCACATACCTTAGCAAATGCCCACAGGCTGGAGTCCGTAAAATGAAGCGAAGAAGACAGATTTATTGTCACACCTGGAAGGAGAAAAAGCCTTCTTGGAAGGCAGGCCAGGCAATAGTGGGCGCATTGCGGTGAAAATAATTCCATGATTTTTTCCCTTTTTTTTTTTCCCAGTGATGGAAATACATCACATAATTCCTGCATGCTGCATTCATATGCCGGCCGCTCAGCAGCACCATTAAAACAGCAATTCAGAAGTCAATATTATATTCAAATGGCAGAGGATTGAGATTCCACTTATTGCCTCGCAAAAGAGCTCCAGCTGAGACCGTGCCGGCCTGTGCTCAGATACACGGGAATAGTCAGAAATGGGTAATTTCAGCCATAGTTTCAGGTTTTGCGGCGGGTTTTTGCTCTTTCATCTATGTCCATCTCCATCTGAATCATAAATATTCATTATAGGCAGCCTCCATCCGGCCTTGATGCAGGAGCAGTTTCCACTACGTCTTATTGTGAGTGAGAAGGAGTCCTGCTTGCTCAAGCAGGAAGAAGATACCAGAGCAAAGAGCTTTCTGCTTTAGGAAAATAAGGCCTGGTTATTCTAGAAGCTTTGCTTCTTCCAAAGCAGGAGGGAGTTCAAAGGGCTGCAATTTCTGCCCTCGCTTTAGATCCCTCCAAAAAGGGAGCAAAGAGGGCGAGGAGCAAGTCCCGGTGGATCCTCGGGGATTTCCTCCTGGAGGCTGCTGGACGGGGATTACTGCAGTTCGCCTGCTCTCGCCTCCCCTGGGAGGTTAGTTTCCCTTTTCCGCTCGCAAATACCTGCAGGTGTTTCCCTCGGGCACCCTCCCGTGCCCTCCTGCACGTGCAGCATCCTGGCAGCTCCATGGAGGAGAGGCGGAAGGCGGCTCCCCGTCGGGATGCGCTGTCCCAAAGCCTTGCGGAACGCCGCAGCTCGGAGCGTCGCGGTGCGGGACAGAGCCCTTGGGACAGCGGGGCTCTGTTGCCCGAAAAGGTACAAGGGAAAAACCCCGGAAAATGGCACTTTTGTTTAAGGAGAGAATTAGTGACCGGCGCGTCGTGATGCCGGAATTGAACAGGTGGCGCTGAAGCGAGGGCAGGGCCGGAACTCCCCGTCTGCGGCTTTCCTGGGCATTAGTGTCCCTTAACGACCCTGCGAGGGTAATTTCCAAGGTGGGGAGGGAAGGGGGACGAAAGGAGCCCCGCGGTGTTTTATAGGGGAGATCGCCTATAGATTAAGCAGCTCTGGCAGAGCGTGTAATTAATTTTTTAAGTGCTCGGACTAGAGAATAAATAACAGGTAAATCCGCGCAGCCCGTTACAAATGTTTCAAGACAACATTTTGGGTCATTTACGGCCAGGTTTCCTCATCATACAGCACGGGAACCCGCACAGATGGCCGCTTTGACTATAAACCCCCTTTGTGTTGCTCTAAAACTGCAAAAAATCACCCCAATACCCCTCTCTGGTGCGTAGCTTGCAGCACGCGCCGTTTTTCTTCTCCGCTGAGCCGTCCGACCCTCCATCCGTCCTTCCTTTGCCCAGGAAATCCTGGGGACTTGCTAGGCAACGCGGGGTTTAATCCCCTGCCGATGGCTGTGAAACGGCTCGGGCCGACGGCGAGGAGCGAGTTTCAGTGGTTGGGCCACGAGTCGCCCTTTCGGAGCCTCCTGAATTACTGCAGCCGGAGCTGCCGGGACGCGGCCGGGAACCGGCCGTTTTAATTAGGAAGCTACGATGGAAATGAAAGGGCATTTCTGAAAGATAATTTCCATCGCGAGGGTTTTACCGACCGCTGGAATTTATTTACCCTGCGGACCTCACAGTAAAATCGGTATTTATGGGTTAGCTTTTAATGAGGAATAGCGGCTGGCGGAGCCGGAGTGACGAAGCGCCTCGTCCCGCGTGGGCTGCAGTTATCCCAGCGGCATCCAGGGGCCGTCCCGCCCCGAGGTTTGTCCCCAGGCCTCAGCATCCCCCTCGGCCTCCGCACCTCAAAGCGCGTGTCAGCGTGCGAGGGAGAAGGGCCCGGTGTTTGCTGCAAGCTGGTGAAGACGTCGGGCGGCTGCGCGAGGCGAACGCGCTCCCGTGCGCTCCTTCCAGCAGCAGAGCCCTGCCTTTCCCTGCACGGCCTTGCCGGAATTGCTCCGGCGTCCTCAGTGTGCTGAAGGGGGCCGGTGCAGCAGAGATGTGTGGAGTGTATGTATCTGTGTACACATATACTCTTAGCCTTACAGCAATCGGTGTGATTCAGATGCCTTTGCGGGCGTTGTCGGACTCCTGAGCATGAAGCTGCTCCTGCTCTTCTCTGTCCGAAGGAGCAGCACTTCGGAAAAGCTGCGAGTCTGGGGGCCGAGCTGATCAGAGCCGTTTTTTTGCTGCTTCATAACCCTTGTTGACTCCTCAACTCGTCAAGCGCGCGGTGCTCTATGAAATTTTAAAGCCAACAGTGCGCTGTGCGGGGATCGCAGCGAGGCAGCAGGCTTCCAAGCGCAGCCCATGATGAATAAACCATAAAGTTGCAGGAAGCCGGACCAGGATGCTGGGAATACTTCGCGTGGGCTGGTGTTACTCTTTGTGTGGCCTTCAGAGCGGATCGGGGCTGGAAGTGGTCTGCCCTTGAGCTGGAGAGAGCCAAGGGGGGTAAAAAATCCTCCCCGGGACAAGTTTCTTCCTAGGCATCGGACTGCTGTTTATTGATCGTAGGTGGAGATACTGTTGGTAGAGGAGATTCCTTCTAGCTCCGCTTCCCAGGCCTCCTTTTGAGATGCTTTGGATATTGCCCCGACTTGCCACGCGCGGCAGAGGTGCCTGCATCGCGTCGGGTTTTTAATTTTCTCCCAGAAAATGCGAGAAATTTCCAAGGTGAAGAGAATTCCCGCGTGCCGGCGCTTATGGCTGATGCCGGCTCCGTGTGGCCGCAAGGCCTCGGTGGGACTGCTGCCTTTTCCACGAGCAGAGCTGCCCTGCCTCGGAGCCTGCGCTTCTCCTTACGTGCTCGATGCTGCCAGCCCTGGCAGGGTGAGATGGGTGTTCACATAAGTCCGTGTTGTCGAAGCTGGCTGGATTATGGGCCCGGAGGATGGGAAACACTGACCCTGGGAGACCTCGAGCGGAACTTTTCCATAGAGGTATTTCGTCTTGTTTTCTGAAAAGTGACTTAGACATTCGTTTTGCTCGGCAGGTTTTGCAAAGAGCCTCAGTATTAACCTGCTGGCAGGGCTCGCTTATCTGCATGCTTATCTGTTTGGGAGGAGGAAGGAGTTCCGAAGCTGCATGGCAATGGGAAATCGCTAGGATAAGAAAAGGAATGCTGTTGGGACTTGCCTCCGAGACGGGAGGATGCTGGTGGCAGGAGCCTGCAGGTGTCTTAAATAAAGCTCCGCTGCGAAGCGAGGCAGCAGCGGAAAGAGCAGTTTGCTTTTGTCAGCGCCCATCAGAACTACCGCGTGCAGCAAACGCCCGCTTCTATAAATAATAATTACTCTAAAATAATAATAATCACTGTATGCTGTTGTTGTTAAAAACTTCCCTCTCCTGCTCCTTGCTTTTAAGACCCGTTTTATTTTTTTTTTCCCTGTATCAAAAAGGGGATTGCTTTGATGTACATGGGCTGTACTTGAAAATCCATCATTTGATTACCACAACCTTCCCAGCCTCCTGTGTATTAACCAGCAAATGTGGCATCCCACAGACTAGGCAATAATGGATCCTTTCAAGGAGTGCTTTTCCTCCATGGATTTCAGGTATTCCACAGCCAGCATTTTGGGTACCGCTTTCATGTTGTGCAGAGGTACCAGGCCACGTCAGGTTGGATATTTGCATTTGTGGATCGTTACTCTGCATTTCATCCTCTGCATTTCACTGCTGCATGAGGCTAATGGGAGGATCTTGGGTATTTTTTTTGTTTAGCTTTAAACCAACTTCATCACAGAATTGTTAAGGTTGGAAGGGACCTTTGGAGACCATCTAGGCCAACCCCCTGCACACACAGGGTCACCTAGAGCTCGTGGCACACGTTGAGGTTTGGGTTGTTCTGAATTTGATGAAGCCCCTGCTGAACCTTAATGCCAAGGAAGCTGCATTTGTTACCTAGCTGTTACCCACCCGTAATGACCAGGCAATGACCACTGAGATGAGCGAATGGGAGGTCAGGGCTGTTGGGAGCTTTAACTCGTTATTTCCTGACCACCTACAGCCCAAGAGGCCGTTACTGCTGTGTTCTTATTTAACGAGCATTGCAGATGAGCACCAGGGTCCTGCCAGATCTGCTCGTCGGCTTTGCGGTTGGACTTGATGGTCTTGAAGGTCTTTTGCAACGCCAGTGATTCTGAGACTCCTGCCTGTCCGACGTGGTCAGTCCTTAGGGCTTCAATGATACCTGGCTGGCACTTTCCAGGTGTCCTGTGAGACCAATTAAATTTCCGATGGGCTCCAGCTTCTCCCTGGCGTGTGGTACAGAACCAGGTGCTCCCTATGGAAACACCTCCCAGGTCCTGGTGGGCCAACTCGGTGAGCAAAAGACAGAAGAAGATAGAGGAAGGTAGGAGAAGAAATGTGCTCGCGTGTGCAGTGGATATTCCCCGATGGATGTGGCTGACAGACACACCAGAAGTGGCTGTCACCGTGGCCCATGCACTGAGCTGAGTAGAGTCCAGGCTTTCGTGCAACTGGAACTGCTCTTGCGTTGAGCAGCCTGACCACTCTCCATGAGCTGGAGGAATTTTACACTCCCTTTCAGCTTTTCCTGGTTGCGGCACCTGGATCTCCGTGTTCCCTGATCCAAGGCTGATGCTGTAAGTGTTTTTATCATAAGCCCACGTGCAGCTCAGGTTTGAGTTGCAGCTTATAATTGTTTCAAATGGGCAGTTGCTCCTTGGAAAAATCCTAACATTGACACACGCAGTAAACGTGGGACAAGCTGCCAGAGTCACCTTTGAAGTCTCTGACCCAAGGAAACCATTCCTTGACATCTCATTACTTTCCTTCTGTTATTAGAAACAAATGTGGCCTTCCTACGTGGAGATTAAATATGGCATGAATTAGGAAAGCTGAGCTTGGCGGCAGCAAACAGGAGAAATTATGCCATGCTCCGCTGCGGTTTTGTTTATCAGGACATAATCCTGAATTTATTATTTCTTATGACTTGCAAGTTAGCGCAGGGAAGAGAAAAAGGAAGAGAGCAGGAGGAGGGAAATCCTGTAGCATCTGCTGCGGTTGGAAGTTCACTGGTGGGATTTTCCACGGTCGGCGCCCGGGAGCCCGAGTTACTCTTTCACCCAAGCAGTAGCTCAGGCAGCCTCCCCTCAGCCTCCAGGTCAGGCGGAATTCGGTTAATAATTATACGGGGGAGCTTTAACGAGGGGAGTGATTAATCCTGGAAGAGAGTAATAAGTCCCTAGAAGCTCCCCCTTTTCCCTGGTGCTTTCGATTCCGTTAAGGATCCCTCCCTCACACACGCATCGGGAGGGGAATCCTTATCCTTTCCGAAGGCTCTGAGTAACAAGGCGAGCGGTGCCTCCGGTGCTAGCGGAGACAAAACACCCAACCGCGAGTGCTGTCGTGGCCCTGCCGGGCTGGGAAAAGCTTCCTAGGCTTGTGCTGCTTTACGGTAAGTAGGATATTAGTAAAGCTCTGCTCGTGCAACTTGATGGCGTCGAGGAAAGCATTAGGTTCCGGGTGCTCTTTGGAAGTGCTTTCTGTCGGAATGGAAGGGGCTTCATGGATCCGTAGCTCTCCGGCTGCTAGCGCTTCAGATCCAGCTGAAATCACAGGGCATGAGATAGGCTGTATTCCTGGCACTGACCGAGGAGCCATTGGAAGGCCCTGTTGTCTATGGAAAAGGTCTCCGGTGTTAGCAGGGATCTCGTTGCCTGCCTTGTTCCTTCCGTTCCCTGGGAACATTCCTGCTCAAGTCCCAGATCCGCGTGGGAACCTGGCGGTGCGTCAGAGCGTGTCTCCGTGTCGCTCCAAGTCTTCCTTGTATTTTCCCAGGAAATCCTGAAAAACCGGCAACAGGAGAGCACGGGAAATCCCATTGATTAGAGGAGGGGAAGAAGGAAAAGGGGAGGGCGAAGAACAGGCAGATACGGAGAAATCCCTTCGCTAACGGCCAAAGTGGCAGCCTTATCCGGGGACACGGCGGGGAGGAAAAAAGCCACCAGGACATATGTCGGGGCAGATTGCCAGCCTCAGCGTTTAATTCCTGGCAGTTTGGGGGTTTAGAGGATTTGCTGGCAAGAAGGCAGGGGTTGCATCCTCTGCTCCTCCATGCTTCCTCGCTGAAATCAAGCACTGCCTTTAATCCCGCTCGCTGCGTGGAGCCCCTGGGATGGACATCCACGTGCCGCTTGCATCTTCCCCGCTCCCTTTCGGTCGTGTCCTTCGGCCGAGCCTTGATAAATCCCCTGGGATTGATCCATCTCCTGCCCGTGGGGCGGTGCAAGTCCTTGGCAAAACGCACCTCTGCCTGCAACCAGGGACTTAAAGCGGCCTGGGCCAAAGCTCATTTCTGCTGATCTTCCCACGTGCCGTCCCACTGGCAAGTTGTGCTAAATTGCTACCAGCTTTTGGGCTTAAACGGGGAAAAAAACTCAGAACAGGAAAAAAAAGAAAAAAATCCCCCCAAAAAAAGCCCTACCTTTCAAGCGTGTCTTAAGAAAACCCGCGTGCTTGCAGGGTTCGTTTGGCATTAATGAAGCGCTGACAAATATTTTTGCAGCTGGGTCTCTCCTAATGAAAACCTGTAGCACAGGGCTGAGCACGGCTCCGTCCCGGGCGCCCAAAGCACCTGGAAAGCGCCTGGAGCAGCGTTGCCCTGGGATTGCCCGGGATGCTCCGGGCCAGGCAGCCGCTGGAGGGGAAGCCGGAGGCTCTAAGGGATGTCCAGACCTCTGGAGTGAAGAGCTGATTGAAAGCAGCGGTTTTTCCCCTCAAACTCTCCTCTGACAGCATGGCTCCGGGTGTTTCAGGGAATGAACTTTCCGTGCACGTTCGTTTGGAGGGCGCCACGCGAGTGTGTGCAGGAAGGATGCTGTTGTGCCCCGGGGTTTTCCTGCAGGGATGCGTGGGCCCCGGCAGCTTCTCTGGAGAAAGCGCCCTGGAAATGTCGTTCCAGAGGCAGGCGGATAAGGGCCCCGGGAGCCCATGGGAATGCTTTACGGGAAGCGGGACGTGATTCGCTCCTGGTTCTGCTTCCCTGCATTGAAGCAAAGACCCAGTAAATACGGGCACTGTTGATAATCCATAAATTATCCATAAAAATTCATTTAAAAATCCCTTCATTTTAGGAATCAGCCTAAACGAAGACATCAACCCTTCATTCCTGGCTCTGCTGGGGATGTTCCCACCCTTATCCGGTGCCTTTTTAAAGGCAGGGCCATGCCCGAATGGGATTGTTTGTGTATTCCTGCTTGTGGCAAAGAGCCTGGATCTGCTCCCCGCTCACCCCAAAAGTGGGAATGCTGTCGGAAACCTGCAGCACATGTCAGATGCACCAACACGCGCTCCGAGCCCTTTAAGCGGGACATCCTCTCCGCAGCCTTCGGCGTTCACAGGCTTGGAAGCAGCAGGTCCCTTAGGGAGCCACACTTGGAAGAGAGGGAAGGAAAAAACATGGAAAAAAATGTACTAAAATCCTAACCTGCCACGCTTAGGTTTGTTTGATAGGCTGGCAGACTGCTAATATTTAATTGTGAAAAGCTGGCTGCTGTCCAAAGCAAACTTATGAATAGCGTAAGTCATATTAAAGCAAACTTTCATTAAGCAGCGGCTTTCTCATAATTAGTTTCAGCAGACGGCTTCAGAGAAACGATGGCGTTCCTGCGTTCCGCTAACGGAGCCGTCTGCTAAAGGCTGCTTCCAGAGGGCTCCTCGTGTCTCAGTGCGACGAGATAAGCGGGGGGCTCGGAGATGGGGAGGGAGATGCAGACCAGGGGTCTGGCTGCGTTTTGGCACTGGCAGCTCCTCGGCCGTGAGCAGTGCTTCCTTAAACGGAAGCACAAATTGGAGGCCCCGCTCAAAACGCAACAAAGCAACCCAAAATGTAGGCTCAAACCCCCAACTTAATCCTGGATAGCCATGGCGGCCCAGAACTAGAGGTTTTTCCTGGAAAGCTTGTGTGGTTTCCCAGCCTTCATGTTGGCTTCTCATTGGCAAGCTTGTTAGCAGAGCCACAGGGAGGAGGTAGAGCCCAATCCGCGCTGTGTCAGTGCCCGCTGCCAGGGCTCGGCTGATGGAATCGCTTTTTGTTCCTTATTTTTTTTACGGTGTCTCCCCACGTACGTCTGGTGGCTCAGCTTGGTAGGCCTGCTGTAAACCCCCATAAACACAACAGCCATTACAGACCGATTGACCAGTGCGATTGACGTAACCACAGGGCTACAGATGCTCATTCCTCTCCATGATCGTGCTTTGCACTCCATCGATCCGTGAGCTGGCGGTAAAATGGGATTTAAACTAATGGCACAACAGCGCGATGCTGGGTGTAACACTGCTTGGGTGCCCAGAGAGGGACTGGCTTGAGGAGCACTTGGGTTGGTTTCTTGGGTTCAGCCCTTGGGTTCAGCCCCTCTGTTGGTCTCTTGGGTTCAACCCTTGGGTTCAGCCCTTGGATTGATTTCTTGGGTTCAGCCCTTGGGTTCGACCCTTAGGTTGGTTCCTTGGGTTGTGTTTTTTGGGGTTCGGCACTGGGGTTGGTTTCCGAGACGTTTGAAAGAGGAGGGAAGTGGTTCCCCGCTTGGGCCATCTCCAGGTCCTTCCTTCTGTGATCATTTTCATCTAAAAAACGACTTTATTTTTGAAGATAAATCGGGCTAGGGGTGGGAAGGCTCAGTCTGCTGTACAAGGCCTATTTCTGCATCAGCAGTTTAGATTTAGCGCGCATGGCAGAAACACGGTGCCTAGTGACTTTTCCATCCTCGCGCCAGTGAAATGAAGCTGGAAAAGTGAGAAACGGAGGAGGAATCTTTGGGCATCCCCTTCTTTGAGGCCACCTTGTTGCTCCTCTACCGGAGCCCGTTCGGGTTGAGGTGCTGCTGGAGCTGCCTTTGCCCAGAGTCAGTCTCGATTTGCTGCCTTGCGGCTCTGCCTCCTCCTGGGGCTTAGCCGATATAAGAAGGAACCTCCCAACTTTGCGCGCCTCTTAATCACACGGGTCCCTTTTTTAATTTGGTCGTAGCTGGGGGCTGCACGTTGAGATTGAAACGTGTCCTGGTTGTTGAGGGGGATGGCAGGAATGAGCAGCAGACGCAGGATTAAGGCCTCCTCCTAATCCCCTCTCATTTGCAGATGCCCCACTCCTTGCAGATGGCTCCGGACAACAAGCAGCTCGTGGCGCCCGGCTCGTCTCCAAGGGGAAATTAGGCGGTTTGCGAGCGCCCCTTGGTCATCCCCACGGGCTATTTCTCAGGTGGTCCTGGCAGCAGCCCCATCCCGGGCTCTGCCGCTGGGAGGAGGAAGATGGAGGTTTGTCCCCTTGCAGAGGGCAGGAGGTGCTGTTTTCCCTTTGTGACACTCACACCGGCGCTGTTACAGACAGAGCGGGCGCAGGGTGTCTTCATGCCATCCTCAAACGGCTCCGGAGTCGCCTCTGGACCGGGTGGTGGGTGCCCACACTCAGCTGAGGCCGCACTGGTGTGTGACTCCATCCTCGACTCTTCAGAGCAGTGGGAGAGGAAAAGAGATTTGATGGGACAAACTGGGGCCAGGGTTGGGCGCTCACTGCTCTGGCAAAAGGAGGGATGGGGCGAAAGCTGCTTATGGGAACGTAATTAATCATGGAAATCAACCGATGGGATTAATCCCTGCTGCCTGGCCGCGTCCCAGAAAGCTCCACAGGAAAATGGAAGACGCTGCGGATAGGTGGTGCAGGGGATGAGCGTTAGGTGCGTGGTGTGAGCGCAGGGTTGGGCCGCGCTCTTCACATTGGTCACTTGTGATGGCCACTTGCCTCATAGGCTGGTGGTTTCCTTATAGCCCATTGAGGTTACGCTTCTAAGCCACCTTTAAAGCCAGGTTTCGTTAGGAAAGCTGCTCCTCATGCAGCCGAAGTCTTGAAACACTGTGAAGCGCTGCCGTGCGCCCCGTGGGGGCAGAGCTGGGTTTGATGAGGCCTTCTGGAGCGGCGCCGCAGCGGGGGAGGTGGCTCGTGGCCCTCGCGGCGCCCGAGCGGGGCTCGTTAACGGGTCCCGCAGGGGTGCTGACGTGTCGGTCCCAGCTCTGAGGGAACATGCGCGTGTGGAGGCTCCCGGCCTCGCGGGAGCGTGCGGCTTGTCCCGCGTAAAGCCCGGAAAGGGAAACAAGAGGCGTGCGACTTGTTGGGCTTGCCGCTTCCGTGTGTAACTGAGGTGCTTCGTCTCTGGACTGCCCGTATCCTGCGGATCCTGCAGCAAAGCGCAGGCGTGGGACTGTGTTGGAGCCAGGGCAGCAGGACGTGCCCGCTCTGAGCCTGTCTTGTCACTCAAGCAGTCTTTGCATGGGGCACTGTCGTGATATTTTTTTCTGAAAAATAACAAATAAGTCACAGCACTGTTATTTATAGCTATTTACTTTTATAGCTCGTGAGTCTATAATATTTTTATAAAGCATTTTTATTAGCAGTAATATTCAGGGGTTGCAGCCGAGTGAAGGCCAGAGACGTAATAGCTGTTTGCTCCTGATCCGAGTAACTAAAACCGGCACCGCCCGGGGGAGGGAATGGGAGTTACGGAGCAGAGAAGGCTCCGTGCTGCTGGAGAACGTTTCTTGGTCTGAAAATTGAAGGTGAAATGAAATCTAAGGTGTGCTGGCTCATGAAGGCCGTTCCCACAGCGAGATCCCTGGGGGAAGCATGGCAAGATACCCCGTTTCAGCACGTCATGGTCGCGCTCTACAGCCCCGCCGCACTCCTGTCCTATGGGGACACTAGGGAACACCCGCTGTGACACCTACGCCAGAACTTCCTACCTGGGGAGATACGGGCCTAACGCTGGGTTTGTAGGCAGCTCCCTCCGCTCGCAGACCATTTCCAGGCTTGTTTTGGCTGATCACCAGCCTTTCTTTAATTACGATAGAAGCCATTGGCTCTGCAGAAAATAGGGCTTTTTTATTGTTGAAATTTATTGTTCTAATTAAAACACTCTGATGGCCCAGATAAAGTCAATGTTTCGTGTTTGCAGCTCAGAATCAATTCCCCATTTGTTCATATCCATCGATATTTTTTCCGTTGTGGTAGGCTGCGCTGCAGATGAGGCTGTGACACAGCACGTAAGAACGGTTGAAGGAAGGGCTGTTTGGGCTCAATCCTTGCCAGTTTAGGGCTGGTTTGTGCTCCTGGCTGCTCTCACCTTAAGTGGGGCTTCACTTAAAAGCTGATGATGGGTCTTGGTCTTGCATTCGCCAAGGAGGGTTGTGGCTGGTGGGAAGGGGTTGCAGTGAAGGGCAGGGTTCAGAACTGCCTTTTCCAGAGAGAACTTCCCGGGGAGGCTTGTCTTGAAATCGCAGCATCTCCGGGCCCGTCGTGGGGCGTGAATCCCAGCTTCAGGTTTGGCGCAAGCCAAAGGGATCCGTCAGCTTTTTGGGGCCAGACTCCAGCATGAATGCGCCATCTCCTGGAAACCTGGCCTTTCCCTTGGATATTTTGCAAATGCTTTTTGCTCTGCTCCTGTGCGTGTGCTTCTCTGCGCATACACTTAAATATATATATGCATAAATGCATGCAAACACGCGCATAGACAACTACGTGGAGGCTTCACCACAAGCCATGCCCTCCCCAAAATGAACCAGCCAGAAGTCTGCATTAATGCTGCTCTTGCATTTGTTCCTCCATTGCTGTTTTTTTAGGCACAATATGCCTGCTAAACCCCTGTGAGAGGTGACGTGAGCTTAAACCCACCTGTGCGCCTGCGCGCGCTGTTTACTGTTGGTCACTGCACCGGGGAGAGCGGTTTCATCATCACTTGCAAGTTTAAATCCCCCAAATCCCTCCCCTGTGGAGATGAAACCCTGGAGAGCGGCTAATTGCCCAAGTCCCTGTTTTGCTCTGAAGTTCTTCTTTCCTTCAGGGAAGCAGCAGTTAAAAGGTGGCTCATGTGCGGGAGCGGGGCCATCCCGACGCCTGGATGCCATCCAGATGGTTGGATTCCTCCTCAGAAGAGCTTGTTGCAGAAAGCAGCAAGATGCAGCGATGCTGAGGAAGGAATAGGTGCTTTGTTCCTCTTGGCTTGGGAAGGCCCTTTCCTGGGGAGGTATCCTTTGTGCTGCACAGGCTTCCACAACTGTGCTCAGATGGGGTAAACGTTTCTAACCCTTTAGAAGAGCTTGGTGTGGGCAGGTGTGTTCAGCCAAAGAGCAGCATCTTAGCACGAAGCCAAGTTCAAGGAGACGTTGCCACGTCCTTCTGCTTTGCCCAGATGACTCCATCACCTGTTTTCTGGGATTTCTCAGGAGCAAGTTCCCTTCTAAGACATGCCTTCCTAGGAAACAGGATTAACGCAACCTTCTCCTTTGTATCGGGCTGGAATGTCTCGCACTTCACCATTGCCATCCGTTAAAATCTTCCCGTGCAGGTGGGGCCTGGGTGGCCTCCCCTTTGCTCCTTGTTGGTTGCAGGTGGATGCAGTTCACCTCAGCTTACCTCTCCGATGCTCTTCCAAACAGCACGATGAGTTTTTGCCCTTGTGCTTGTCTTCAACCTCCTCTTTTGGCTCATGAGACTGCAGGCTTATGTGACCAATGGCTCCTTCTTGGTAGCGGGTGTTTCTAGCAGGGTGCAAATCCCCGAGGCAGATGTAGCATTGAAAGGAGACTTTCAAAACGAGCAAGCCTTCCAATTTGATTTATTGATTTTTTATATCCAAGAACCACACGGGCATTTAATGTTCTCCCTAGTCTGCAGGAAATGAACTGCAGATTGAATCAAGTGATGTCAAATAGGAGCTCTGTCTGCAAAACACTGCTGGGAAGTGAATTGCTTTTGTGGGGGGTTTTGTCATCTTCTTATAGCATGTGCATCTGAGTAACCCTTTCAAGAAGAGGGGGTCACTTTTGTTTTATTCAGGCACCTCGGGCTTCCCACTTGGACGCTCTGTGTGTTCACACACGGCTCTTCTCCATGCATCCCTGTGGCATCCCCCCTGGCACAGCGAGCCAGGAGCTTGTGACTGAGCTCCTCTCTCCACAGGGTCTTTGCTGCTGCCCTGGCAAACCTGGATTACTGGTTCCTTTGCCCTGCTGGGATGAAAAGGTGAGACTTGCATCCAGTTTCTTAAAAGGAGCCAAAATCTTGCTGGTTTTGGTATTGGATGGGCAGAAGTACTTGCCCCGTGGACTGAGCACAGCCCGTTAGCGCAGAGATGGGCATGGAAGAAACCGGAGGAGACATTAGCAGCAGTGATCAAAGCTGATCCTCGCTGAGAGAGGAGCGAAGGCCCGCGAGCCGGTTGCTTCGTTCCCAAGCCGAGGATTTACGACTCTTTTCTGAAGCCTCGCCCAGCACCGTAGCGCTGCCTCCTTTCTGTGGATGCCCATAAGAAACTGTTCCTGTTAACGGGCAGACCGTTTGTGTAAAGGATGTGCTTAAAACCTGATGATTTCGGAAGAGAGAGGAAGAGGAATGTCACAGATCTAGAGCTACTTTGGGGGTGCTGCTTAGTTTTTAGGCGGCCAAATTCCTACCAGGCATTGTGGCTCCTGAGAGTGCTCCCATTTGGACGGCACCTTCCTGACCTGAAGGGCGTATTTTTCATTCAGCAGCTTAATACCTCCTGGATCAAGGTGTGAAGCAAGACGGGAGGGCCTGAGCCTCCCCTCCCAGCTGGCCGGGGTGGGATGAGACGCTCAGCCCTGGGTGACGGGGCCAGAGCCTGAAGAGCAGCTCGGGAGGTGAGATGATGCACTTGGGACCCGCAGCGGGGAGGTCTTCTTTCTTTAGGAAGAAAGAAATTTGAAAACATTTAAAGAACTACAAAAAACCTTCAACTTTTTCAAGAAATGGATGTGGGAGATGGCGGCGCAGCAACAGGCCCCGACCGAGGTGACGGCTGGAGCTGCGCTTTGACCTCGTGAGCTCCATCCCCATCTCCCAGCCTTCTTCTAGCTGGCGTTTGCCCTCTCGGCGATGCTTTTATCCCCAAAGTTTGGTTTCCAGCCGCGGGCTGCTTTTCAGCCTTACTAAAGCAAAGGGAGCATGAGAAGGAGCTGCTGGGGAGGAAGGTGGTGGATACCTTCCCACGAGGATGTCCACCTGGTTGGGCAGAAAGGCCTAGGAAGAGGCGTGTTCACAACCTTGTGTTTCCCTCTGGATGAACGTTCGCATAAGCCCGTGTCTTGATTCAGCCTATTTGTGTCATTACCTAGCGGGATGTGGGATTTTGGTCATCTATTTTTGCCTCGTTTGGGTCGCAATGACATAGGTTACAGCAAAAGAGCTTTGAGTCGAGCGTTTTTGGCCCTGCATGGTGAAAGCCCATGTAGTCTCAGGTCACCCAAGGTGGTCACAGTTAAGCTCGCAGCATGACACATGGGTAGCAGGACCGCTTTGCACCCCGATTTTCTTCTTCACACGTGTTACGTGTGGGTACGAAGCACACCGTAGCCACTGAGGCTTTCTATAACTATGGAGCTGTGATTGAGCTGTGATGCCAGGCTTTTGCGGAGGGATTAATTAGCTGCTTCAGTCCCCGGTTTTGGTCCCTGGCTTTAATTCCAGTTCTGCCTCACATGAGCTTTCTAGGTCTACAGTGTTCACTTGGGCAGTGCTTTTTTTCCCCCAGCAAACTGACTTATTTTTCTTAAAATCATGTATTGGCCAGAAGTCTTTTTTTCCCGCTTCTGAGCACCTCCATTTCTTAAGAAAAAAATGGAATACCACTAAATGAAACTGTAGCGGGAAGTGTATTTTCTAACTGGGTAATTGGAAAAACTCAATTGAAAAATACTGAATTTGGTCACTGGGTTGTTTTCAGGAAAACAGAGATTGTGTGGATTTGCATTGCTGGGATAATGGCAAATCTGTCTGTGTTTTTTTTTTTTTTTTTCTGAAAGAGTTTGCACGCCTCAAATTGCAAAGCTAGTCACATATTTTTGCAGGAGCTGCGACTTCCTTGCATGGGGAAAGAGCCATGGAGGAGAGGCTCTCTTCAAAAAGCAAGGGGTAAGCAGGAGGGAAATTCCTGCGAGTTTTCCACCCTCGGTGCTGCAAGAATCATAGAATCGCTAAGGCTGGAAGGGAGATCATCTAGTCCATCCTCCCCGCAACTTTGGGAGCCCTGGTGTTCCTGATTTGCCCTCGTGGATCTCCCGTGGGCACAGCGGAGCGGTGGCTCCGGCCAAGTGCCCGGCACACTCCGGAGGAGGCTGCTCCTGTGGAATAGGGTTGCTCCGGGAATTTGGGTAAGCACTTTGTTCATTCCCCAAGTTCTGGGGGAAGATGAAGGGGAGCAGATAGGTTGGAGCGGAGGATGGGAAGGCGCTGGGGAAGTTTCACTTACTTAAAAACATTTCTGCCAAGCTTTTAAAGAGCACGAAAAGTAATGTGTCGGAGGACAAAGTAGATTGGGGTTCATGGTGTTAACTTCTGTCGGCTCTTGTTCATATACGTAGCTTGTACATACAAATACTGCGGAATTAAAATAGAGAATATCCCCTCTCCCTTTTCCGACATGAGAAAGCCTCATCGGCGGAGCCTTGGTGCAACCCTGCATGTCAAGGACAGCGTGCAGCCTTCCCTGGAACCTCGTAGTGCCTGATGCTCTATAGCAGGGCCGCTAGGAAATGCGTGGAATTTGCGGCGTATCGAGGCAGGCACTCTCCGCACGGGGCAATTCCAAAGCAGGTGCCTCTTCCCCTTGGGCTGCTCGCGCCCGATCCGCGGCTCCGAGGCACGGAAACGGGGCTGGGATCTCGCAGCCCTTCCCCAGGTACCCAGGACGCGCTGCTCGGGAAGCACGTGTGTCCTCATTGCCCTCGCAATTAATTTCTGCAAGGAAGCGCTCAAGGAATTAATTAATTTTAGCCTTTCACCCGCCCAAACGTTTTATTGTTTGGAAATTTCGTAGTACCCTCTAAAAAAGGGCACCTGCTTACTGGAGCTGCTCGCTTTTCTTCTGCGGGAAGAAAGTGTGCGGCCTCTAAAGACAGATATTTTGCAAAAAAAAACGCAAAAAATAGGGGATTGCTGTTGGAGTGGATGCACTGGCTGCCACATGGGGGTCCAAGGGGTGATGCAGGAGCTGGGCTCTCAGCGTGGAGTTCTTGGTGCGGTTCCAGTGCAGTTGGCAGGTTTCGTTTGGTTAAGATCCCTCGTGTAATTTCAGCTGGAAATATCTGACTTTTGTCTCACTTCAAAAGGGAAGGAGAAGTGCGTGTGCTCCATATTACATAAACATTTTATCCGCTGGGAGCTGCTGGAATAAAGCTGCTCCTCTCGTAGTACCTAGCAAAGAGCTGGCTTGGAGCTGTAGAGTGTGGAGCTGTAGCCCCTTGCGACTGTAAATCACAGTCGTCCACAACTACGTGAGGGGGCTGGAAAGACAGAGTTGGACATGGAGACATCTCCCTTGGGCTGATGTTGGTGCACGGCCACGTAAAATTGGTACTCAAGGGGGCACAAGGGGATTTGCACTGCCTTGAAGGAGCAGCCAAACCCTTTGGTGAGGGCCCGAGCGAAGACAGCTGCAAATCCCTAGGATTTCAGGGGTACTTCTGGTCAGAGATCGGGCTGGGTTCAGTTCCCGTTGGGAAGAGCCGCTTCTGCGGTGGTAAGGGCGTTGCTGGACACTGACCACGTGTGACTAACGCCGTCAGAAAATAGTTCTGCTTACGGGCTGCCACTTGGCTCCAAGTTGTAGACCAGCAATCTCATGAGACCTTATCTCATCTGCAAAATGATGTGGTCTTCTTTCTTTTTTTCTCTTTTTTTGTCTCCATCTTCCCTTCGTGGAAGGTCTTTCCCAACCTTTATGATCCTCTGAAGAAGTAGGAGAGGAAAAGGAAGCCCAGTTATTAACTTGACGTTGGGTTAGGTGGTGTCACCTACCATTGGACTGCAAATAGCAACTGCATCTGGGCATAACATGGATGCAGTAATAAAGTTACACTTTTTCCTCCAAAAAACGGAGGACTGAGAAGAGTGGGTTTTGGCATTGTGCATATGAATGTTTAAGGTTCCTCTCTTGCGCTGAAAATGGAGCCAAAAGTTCTCCCTATTGATGACCTTTTATTTTATTTTTTTACCGTAGACGAGATTTCCTCGACACAGCAAGGTCAGGAGTCTTCCAAAGATCTTGGCCCCTCTCAAGGCTGTTACTTAATGTGCATCATTTGCTCGAATAATACAACCCTCCTCATATTTTCCAAGCCACTAGCACTTAAGTAATCACTTGCACTTATCCGCAGCATAAACCTCATTGATTTTATTTCTCATCGGAAACATCACGTGCGGCCAACGCGATCCTATTGGCTCGCAGTCTATTAGCAATGAAATTATATTAAATGTCCTGTGGGGTGTGAAGAGGTTAAGTCAAGGAGAGCCGCCCGCGAGAACCACCCTGGTGCAGGACATCAATCTGCGTTAGCCTTGGACTAACCGTGTCACCCGCCGGCCCGAAATAGCCGTGATCATTAAAACCCAATTTGCTGCTAAACATTAAGAGACATTTATTACATCATAACAGATCTGGAAGACAATTAAATTTAACTTTTCTTCCTTGATAACTTTCTCCTAAAATGTGTTATTCACCTGGCTTTTGCCATTAATCTCATTTGCCAGCGTGTTTATTTTTTTTTAATTTGATTTGATAATGTGCCTGTGCAGGCACACACTGGTGTGTGTGTGGATGATGCCTTTTCACTCTTACTCCCGTCTTAACAGCGGTGCTTCTTTGAATGGGAAAAGCAATTAACCTCGCTTGTATCGCTTGCTAATTTCCTCAGCATCCAAAAGAAGTGAAGGAAATTACATTATTGCCTTTCCGTAGTGCAAAACCCATCCATTTGGGAAAAGCACGGTAAGCCCGAGTGGAATAGAAAAGGCACTGGAGACCCCTCTTTGCTCACACGAACTGGCCTGCAGTTTAGGTGACTGCAGCTGCCCTTTCCCTTTATTGCTGCTGCTTGGGTTACCCATCCGGAGGGGAGCTCGAGGCTGAGGAAATCCAGTGCTACAGGAAGTTCCCCCCGAAAGGCTTTTTTTTTTTTTTGCTGTGATTTCATAGCTGCAAAGCTCTGCCCTTAATACTTTGCTTGAAGAAGGGCTATTTAATCCCCTAGGGATTTTTTGGGGGGAAATTTTCAGCTAATTTCCTCCTCAGAGCTCCCCTTTCTCAGTCTAAAGCCAGTCCCTGGATCTGTACCTATGGAATTATATCCATAACTATAACGGATTATAATGGATAATTATAACATGTTTCCCTTGCACACGTCAGCCTCTTGTTGCAGAGGAATCGTGGCACAAATAAGTGTTTTAAGAGTCAAAACCCAGCGTTCGCCCCCATGAATCATTCCCAGAGCAGAAGGCAAAAGCAGGAGATTTGACTAAAAGCCCCGCAAATTGTAAATCAAACAAATATGCCACATTATGTTTATTTACCACCTGCCCACTCAACCTCCAAGCGGCATTTGAGTCCTGTTTTTCGCTTTTCTTTTTTCCCCTCTGCTCTGTAAGGAGGAACTCCCCCGAGAAGAGAGCTGAGGTTTCATTATTCGGAGGAGCCGCCGCATCCCGCGAGTCTCGCGGAGGACTCGGTCCTGCTGGCAGCCTCGCTCGAGGCCAGGGTTCCTCTTTCCGGACGGAATGGCTCCAGCCGAGCGCGTTTGGGGGATGGAAGCGCGACGCGTTCCCAAGGGGAACGCCCGGCCCTCGGGGGACTTCCGTGACTTGTATCGTCCCTGCTGGAGGTGGTAAGGAAACAGGGCTGGCTTTTGGGCGGCCACAAGTTCAGGAGGCTGCGGAAAAGCCACCCACTTTTCCCAACATGCCCGTGGAAACGGGGAGCTGGGAGCTGTTTTTCAGCTCGTACAAAGTGTGAAGTTTCTGGGGTTTTGGGGGGCCTGCGATGCAGCCACGTGCACGTTTTGCAGCGTCCTCAGCCGATGCCCTGCACCTCGGGAAGCTTTGCAAGCATTACCGTGTATTTGCAAGCATTTGGAGCCAGTGTCAAGGATGCCCCATCCTGTTTTAGATCCCTAGTGAAGTGTGCGGCAGGAGAAAACTAGCAGGCGCTCCCGGAAAGGCTGGAGCGTTGGGTGCTTGGGATATCTGTGCCTGCGATCCCTGGATAATTGCTGTGAGTTTCCGAGCGTGTTTCCAAGACTCTTTCTCTCCATCTCCTCCCGCCCGCCACACGCTCCGGCACCAAGTCCAAGGCGTGGGACTCGCTTGACTTCCGCGGTGGTTGCCCCGTCCTTCTGAAGCGGCTTCGAGGCGGGAGGCCAGGCTGGCGATACGGCATCGACGGCACCTGAAGAGCATCATCTGCTCTTCACGGGTGCCACGACGCTTCCCGTGCCATCTAGGAGACCTTTCTTTGCAGCGGTGGCCTTTTGCCCTTCCCCTGTTGCTGCAATTCTGCATAAATGGCCTTAAAGACACTGGGAACGGGGAGCTACATCCGTGGTTCAAACTCTGGTGGTCATCCTCAGCTTCGAAGTTAGTCACACGCTTTGGTAAACGCTCCTTCGCCGGCGTGTCCGTAATGCTCAAAACAGTCTGGACTCCTGCTGCACGGCACTTCTGCAGTCGGGATCGCTGCAGTCTCGGGGCCGTGCAGAAGGCGCTTGGCTGCATGTTGACCTTGGTCTTTGTGGCCACCCCGTTACGGTGCTGAGAAAACGCTCGGGAAAATAAATGCTGGGAGTCGCTGGCGGGGGCAGAAGAGTTGGGGGAGTAAAACCATGGCAGCGCCAGCAGATAGATTTATCAGGGGAGAAAAATGCAGCTCCCTTAAAGAGCCGGGGCCGGAACAACGCGGGGTTTGATGCGGCAGCGAGAGGGGGCGAAGCAGGGGGCACTTTGTGGCTTTTCACAGAGCCGTGCTCGCAGCGGGGACAAAAGTTGGCACGAGCAGCTGCTTTGCTCCAAGCAGAGCAGCTCCTGCTGAGCGGAGGGTTTTGGAGAGCTCGCTCTTTTTGTAGCTAGGGCTGCTCTGTGAAGGCAGTGAGGTTCAAACCGGTAGGCCAAGCGCTTCTCGTGTTCTGTCATCGCGTCCGAGGCAGCAGGGAGCAAAGTCCCAGGCTAGTGCCATGGCCCAGCTCCCGAGTCCGGGGCCTTTTTTCCACCCCCCGCCAAGTTTGAGTCACCGTGGCCGTGTAGCCCCTTCCTCCACGACTGAAATGATGGGAAGCAGCAGCCCCTTTTACCGTTAAATGAGTCAGTGTTTCTCCGCAAGCCGAGGCGCTGATTTCCCTGCGCTTTCCCGTAAGCGTGTGGGATGGATGGGACCGTTATTTCGGGTGCCCCGGGAGCTAAAAGTCAGTGACAAGTCACTTCTTGTTGCTTCTGGTCACCCTCATGGACTCCCTGGGCCGTGGGCTTCAAAAGTGCTGATTCCAGCCCAATCTTAAGAGAGGAAAGGGGAGTATTAGGGACTCGCACTACCTCCCTGCACAGGGAGAAGTTTTAATTCCTCCTATCCATAGTGAATCCTGGAAGGGCAAGACAGGCACAGACAGCAAAAAATCCACAGTAACTCCAATCTCAGCTTGTCACTGACTGCTTTTTTTCCTTCTTTCTCTTGCAGGTCTCATTCTGGATACTGGCTGTGGGATTTTTTTATTCTTGTTGGATTTTTTTTGGCTGGCTTTTTTCCCCCTCTCCTTTCGGATGTGAAGCGGAGAGCAACGCGTGCGGCGCCGGGAGCAAGGGCAGGCGGAGGCGCGCGCCGCTGCGGCTGACCCCCTGTTTGCCGGGATACCTCCGAGGCCTCCTTCCCAGTCATGTGGTCATCACAGCTGCTGTTCCTCACCATGCTCCTGATGCCGTTAGCCCGTGGTGAGTGCGGCGCGCGAGTGCCGGACGAGCGGGATGCAGGAAGGGTTTTGTCCGCTTGTGCCCGGTCTCGGATTTCCAGTGTTTGGAGTTGCTGCCCTGGAAATGGGGAGATATCGCAGCTGGGCTGCGTGCAGGAGCTCACCCAGTGTCTCCACTAGCAGAAGACCTCTCTGCTGGGGACATCTTGGTTGTAGCTCCAAGGGAAACACAAACGCAGGACGTTGGCTGCAGGACGTTTCTGAGGTGGTGGAGGCGTCGGGAGCTCCTCTTCTCGGGCCTGGTTTCTGAGCGCGCAGAGCAGAGCTTGGCAAAGCCAGGCCCCTTGCTGGCAGCTGACTGCCCCTCACGAGGCATCTGGTGCTAGCTACAGGTGGCTGAAAACATGTTTACAGACAGGCTGATTGCCTGCGGGTGGGCCCCTGTTCCTAACACGCCGGCCAGACGCGCGCTGCCCAACTTCCACCGTGTCCGTGGCAAAGGCCCGAGGGAAAACCTGCTGCAGAACAAACGAACTACGCGTAACGGGGTGAGCGTACCTGTTTGTGGAGCACAGCCCGTCTGCCCGTGTCGCTCCTGACACCTTTGGGTGCAAAGGTGATCCTTTGCACGACCGTTCTTGAGGCAGGCCCCCTCGCTGACGTGGAAACTAAAATGAGGAATGAAACCGAGTCTGCCCGCAGGGGTGGAAAGGAAAGGGCTCCCCAGCAAGGTGCTCTCGCCTCTGAGCAGTGGGTGTCTGTAAATCAGTGTAATTAAACGGCATATTAACAGGTAAAGCAGTGAGCAGTTTACTCGCTGGAAAGGAGGGGGCCCTGCCTGGGAAAAACCAGGGTTATTTCCATATTCTCTTACCTCTGAGTTGTTAATGTGTGGCAGCTTTCCTCTCCTGGTGGCACACAGGGGTGGTTAATGATTATTGCCGTGATTTGCTGGGGGAGAAGCACCCACGGGTACAGAGCTAAGCGGCGCCAAAGCCGAAACCAGTTAAGTGCCAACATAACCAGAGCAAGCTCGGAGTGACAGCAGCAGACACCCAAACCGGGGCCGTTTTGCTGTCCCAGCCAGGACAGGCTGGATGAGCATCATTCGATCCCAGCGCTGGGCGGAAGCTGCAGCAAAAGCATCTCCAAATGAGTCCGGACGGTGACGGGGGGCCGCTCAATAAGATTTGCCTTCCCGCTGTTTTAATGCCCCGGTGGTACCGGCAGTGCTTCAAGTACAAACCGCTTCCTCTGTGCTCGCGCGAGCGCCGGCTTCGCTAGCGAGCGGCGGATAATTGCCCTTTTACTACAAACTCGTTACGTAGTCAAAATGAAATAGAGGGGACGTGTTTTATTAGTTGCGAAACAGCCGGGTTGGCTTCCAGCCTTCAGCCCAACTTCGTTGTTTTAAAAGATTAAGCGTCCTCGAAGTATTTCTAATATTTGCCAGTCTCGGCATTTTGTCTTACCTGCAGCGGAGCCACCTTTTCTGCCGTGGCAGGTAGGATCTAGGCAGGTGTTCCCGGTGAGGGGCATGCCTCTCCTCAGGTGGGTATACATGTGGTGGTCCCCGTGCATGTCGTGACGTGTCGCGACGAGCCCGGCCGCCGCGCTCGGTGAGCTGCTCCAGCGTTGGCCGTGCTAACGGAGCCGTAGGATGTGACAGCCTGTGAATCACGGCGCAGTAATGCATGCCCAGCACGCCGAGGTGTGAAGGCGAAGGCCAAACGGCCTCTGCGTAGCCGAGGGTGGCTTATTATGGCATCATTTAATTCCCATTACATTTTACTGGGATTTTATAAATGTTTGTGTGGTGACTTTTCATATAGAAATTCACTATTCCTAAACAGAGCATTGAAGTGTAGCGAAGACCTTGCATCAGAGAGGAGTGAGTGACTTTGGTCTTGGTGAATCCTGAACTCCGTAGCCTTTTAGGTGTATTTATACCTTTATTGACCTGGAAGCTGCCTAAGGAGGTGCTGGGGAGGACCAGCAGAAGGGCTGTAAGGGCTTTTTATTAAAATAAAGTAAAATAGGCTTGTTCTCCAGAGCTTGAAATGCTTCTCTGGAGGAAAGGGATGTCTAGACTTCATCTAGACCGTGGTCTGGGAGTTGAGAAACCCCTTTTGGAAAGAGGGGTTCACTTGCCCTGCGTAGCTCTCCTGGCTGCTTAGGGTGCTCAGGGCCGTGGAAATGGTTCTTTCTAAAGTTTTATTCCTCTGCCTTTCTAGCAACCTGAAGCTCTTTGCATTTTCCCTTCTGTACGTGACGCTGAGGTTCCCAAAGGCTCCCTGGGATCAATAAAAAAGTTTCTTCCCAATGAGAAGCTCTAATGAAATGATGAAAGAGCCCCCGTGTAGCTGGTATGTTCATCTAGATGCCAGGTGTCCGGGGCAAGGCCCAGCGTTAGTTTTCCTCTTGGGATTGAGAAGGGGTGTTGAGCTTGTTGCTGCACCAGGCCTGGATCCTGATGTGGGACATTGATGGGGCTACAGCTCTTTCGGGTTTGGGGAATATTTGGCTTCCAGGAACATTAGAGTGGTCCAAAGAAAAGCCACAACGATCTCAGTTGCAAGAAGCGCCTCTCATTGCTGTAGTTCGGGGTTACACGTAAATATTTAAAATAATCCCTGCTTGATATTTTGCAAATGAACACATCAGAATAATCTTTTTATCCGTCCTCTTGAAGTTAATGATCCCCGGCAAGCCGGACTGTGACATTTTGTGCCGTTCCTGTGCTAGGCAGTCATCTGCTGAAGTGGCTCTAAGGTCATTTTGCAAAATGCCTGAGTGGAGCAGGCATTTTGTGAGCTCTTGCTGGGTGTGGTTTTTTTCTTTTCTTCTGTTAGTCATTTTGCAAAATGACTGGTTTCCCACCCAAACTGCAGGATGACATAGATAAATACGTGGCATGAGACAGTTGCGTACGCTTGTGAGAATGATGAAAATTCCGCTTTGGATGTGGAAAAATGTAGGAAGCCAAAGGAGGCCGATGTCCCTTGGATAGTGCCAGTGTGGTAGCAGGGCTTTCTTCGTAGCTAGAGCTGCTCCGTGGGGCTGATGGGGAACAAGCCGAGGCTGAGCAAGGCTGGGGCGTGGGGAGGAGAGGAGCAGAAACGGTGCAGAGCCAGGATTTGGAAGGGTAGACGCTTGCTACATACATATATATCCATAAATATATAGTTTTTTTCCCCTGATCCTTCGCAACGCCGCTGTAAGGTGTTGCAGGGCCGCGCACCCTCCCGCAGCTGGGATGTTGCTCCTGTTTCTTTTCCTAATAAGCAGCTAGGGTTAAAGCCTTACGAGCTGGAGGACAAAAAACAAAACAGAAACCCAAACTTCTCGGGGTTGCCTGGCACCCGTTTCCTTGTCTGCAGGCGCTGGGTGTGTTGGAGCCTAAGCTAAAAGGAGAAGAGTGAGAGCAGGGAAACGCGTTACCCAGCCCGCTCCGTTCTCGCACCGCCTCCGGCCTCGCTGCTCGGCTGCTCCGCATTTGGGTAGAGCTGCAGTTTTCCCCTTGGGAAGAGCCCCCTCGGGCCAGGCGCAGGGCAGGCAGGGGCTCCTCGCTGTGAAGGAGCCGCTGATCCCCTAGCAGGGGGTGACGGGAAGCCCTCACCCGCCGGGGGTGCCTGTTGCCTCCCGCTTCCGCGCCGAGCTGCAGCCTCAAAACCCAGGCCCAAGTTTTAACTCGGGTTTTGCTTTTCTTGTGCTGACGCTGGAGGCCACGCAGAGGGTTGGGTTAGTTTTAACGGGAGCAAACGGCGAAGCGGCCTTGGTGCTGCGGCCCTGCACGGTGTTTTTCTCTGGAGGGCAGGCTGGCACGCAAGGCCCTTGGGCCTAGCCGGGTGCTGCCAGGAGCTCCGCTGCACTGAGGAGCTTTTGCAGCGGTCCCAGGTGCCCGCTGTGCCTGTCTCGCCATTGCCCCTCCTGCCTTGCCTCTCCAGAAACAGACTATTTCTGGATATTAGTGCTGGGAGGCCATTCCTGATCCTGTAAGCGAGCGCAATTCAAAACCTTCCGACTGGATGTGACTCCGGAAGAGCTCTGCGGACCGAGATCTAATAACGTTCGGTTCTTTTGCTGAATTTGATTGGAGAAAAAATAAATAAAACAAATAGGCCCGTTGACTCCAAGCCAAGGACGTGATGAGTTTGGGCCATCGGCAGACACCTTGCTTTCCAAGTGCCGCTGACAAAAGCGCGTGGAGGTCGGACGTTAGCGCGTCAGACAGCCATAAAAAATAAAGTAGTTGCTTAAGTCGGGGCTCCAGTCTGGCAGAACGGGCCTGGACGTGAAGTTTTGGGAGCTCTTGATGGAGAGAGGACGTTTTGGCACATGCTTGGTGCTGCTGACACCGTGGCCAGACACGAAACGAAACCCGCGCGGGGGCACTTAGGGAGAGGGCTTCGTTTGTGCAAAGTTTCTGGGCTTGACACCGGTTTCCTTAATTTGACACCTCTTTGTTCAAACAGAATATCGGACTGGCACTTAAATTACACTCGGAGTGAAGAACTTAATAATAACCGTGCCGTGTAATGTGTTTAAATTAAAGCTCCGTGTTGTTTCAGTCTGGAGTTTCAGATTTAACTTTCAAATGCTTTTCATCTCTGGATTGCAAATTTGACAGATGCTTTTTATGGGCAGTAGCTTGTAAAGACTGTTTTCCTTTACCTGACCTAAAGGACGCAAAGTTTATTTGCATTTGAGCAAGGGTTTGCAGCACAGCGAATTAGCAGTAAACTGATACTTTGGTTCTTGTGTTTTGCAAAAATTAATTCCTCCCAGGCTCTTTTTTTTTTTTTTAATACCATAATATGTTTATACAAAGTATTTTTTCAGACAAAGAAATCTCATTTTCTGTTCGGGAGATCATATGGAAATTTGCACAGATCATATGGAAATTTGCACAGACTAATGGCCAACACTCCATAAAATCCTGGAAAACAGAATAATGCTGTTTGGGAGCATTCCGCATGGTTTTCCTGTTGTGATTCGAGTCCCATGGATTGCACGTGTGCGCAGTGTGTCCATACACTTTGCTGCGTACCCTGTGGGTATCCTTAGATGTGTTAGGAGCTCTGCCCGGTGCTTTATTTGGCATGGCTTTAATGTAGGGCTAACTCTGCGTGTCGGAGCAGGGGTGTTGCTGGCAAGCAGACTCCGAGAACATCCGAATCGACGGAGGCGCTTAGATTCCCTGCGACGACGTCAAGGAAAAATAGCTTTGGAGAAGCTCTTGATGTGAAAATGCTTCTAAAAATGCTGGGAACTTTCTCAGAGGGAGTAATTTGTTTGAGTCATGATCCTTGTTGGAAACAAAAAAAAAGATTTCCTATTTTGAGGTTTGACATTTCTCCTCCTGCAGACTGGTTTTCCCCGTGCGAAGCAGCCGCTGGCTGCGCTTTGGTGGCAGCTTGGTCAGGCTGAGCTCGTCCTGAAAGCTCTGCAGCTTCGGGAGGGCTGCGTAGAGCCTCTCCTGCCTCATTTTCCCTCCATGCTTAGAGAAACAACAGACCCAGAGGAATTTTGCTTTTTTACTCTTTTGTTAGGCCAGAAACTGGAGCAACATGACAAGAAAAATAGGGTTTTTTTCTTTTTTTTTTAAATAATCATACTAGGAAGAAAATCATATCTTCTAATGAAGATTAAGCTTCTAACTTCTTGAACACAAATAGTGTGAGTTAAACCATGTTTTCTCATGAGTCCAAAAGAAGTATTTCTATTTCTTTTCTTTTTATATTTCTTTTTCTTCCCTAATAATATTTCGGTCTAGCATTTTGCTAGATTACATCATAACAAACTTACAGAAGATTTTTGACACCAGAACTGCCTTTTGGTGACTAGACTATTTAAATGAAAAACGTTACTATGTGTTTGGAAAAAAAAAAGAAAACAACAAAAGAAGTGGTCTCCTGCATCACATGAGTTGTCATCACCAAGCCGTATCTTGGGATATTTTGTGTCATGCCTGTTGATAGTGTTTTTGTTTTCTAAAGACAGTGACTTCATGGAATGAAAGGATTACCTAAGGATTTCATTCTTGGTTTAAAAGCATTTAAAGATATAAGTGTGCAGCTCGTCCCGGTGGTGAGGAGCGTTTTGAAGACTTCTCATGACTTCATTGCGGTATCTACTTGCAAAAAGCAAAGCATCTGAGTTAAACCACTGGCAACGGTGACACGTGTCTGTGTGTCCGTACAGAGTCCTCAAATGGTTGGGTTTGGAAGGAAGATCATCTGCTCCAAGCCCCATCTCAAGCAAGGTCACCTGGAAGATGTGGCCATGCCTGGTTGGCCTATGACCATCTCCAAGGATGGCCACTTCTCTCACCGTCAGCTCAGACTCATGTTCCCCCTTGTTTTGTTCCCAAACATGGGGAAATTCCAGCGGCAGCAGCAGACTGGAGGGGAAATGCAGGTTCTTGTGCTAAGCTGAGCATGGACATCAGCGCTGGAGAGAGATGCCCGAAGGTGCAGAAAGGCAGCGCCTGTGTTTGTCACCACGGACGCCTCTGCAAGCGTGCTATTAATTAGAAAAATGCTCTGCTACAAATTATGAGAATGAGCTGGAGACGGGTTTCAGGTGCTCTCATTTGCTCTCATTAGCGCGCTAGCGTAATGCACACTGAAGTCAAATAGGGAGTGGAACCCTTTTTGTGCCTTCTTAGAGCGACTCGAAAAGCAGCGTGGTTTATGCTCTCCTTTTTAGCCTTGTTAGAAGTGATAATTAAAGCCTGCAAGTCCCCTAAGATGCTGCTGCTAAAGGGATTCATTTATTTTTTGTAAGGAGGACTTGGCCTGTGCAAAGCCGGATGCTGGGAGAATGCTGTTGCCCCTGGGCAAACCTGGAGCAGGATCAGGGCTAGCAGTTTGCCTGCGGATGGCCACGTGCTGGTGCCGCAGGCGCCCGTGTGGCTGTCACTTGGGCTGCCGAGCTCCCGGCTGGCACCTCTCCGAGCGTCTCCCCCGCGCCGCGCTCCGGACCGCCGGGTCAGTCCCATGGCTCGTGGTCCCTGTCGGCACAGCGGGGCCTGTGTGCCCGGAGGAACGTGCTCACGGGGCCCTCAAATGTTTTTGGACGTTTTTGCACTCTACTTCCTTGCAAAAGAGAAGGTTTTAGCCCCCAGGGCCTAATAGGACACAACCAAATGTAGACCTGGATATCAAAGGAAGCAGAATCTTTAATTTTGCGTATTTGAATGATAGTCCCTGAAACAAATCATGCGTTTTATATCCAACAGGGCATGCTAATCCCTCGTGTATTTATGTACAGCGCAGTGCGCTCCCGGCTGAGCTGCTCGCTCCCCCAAGACATTGGTGCTGCCTCGGCGTGCGCCAGCGCTTCGGGTTCAACATCCAGGGCTCTCCCTCGGGTGCTCGGGGACTCCAAGGAGCCTCGAGCAGGTGCAGATAGTCTGCCTGCTCCCTGCGGGTCGGGATTATTGGGGCTGGGTGAAACAGGCCCTGGAAAGTGCCGCGGTGCCCGTGTCCGTCCTGCCCCGGAGCCAGGGACGTGTTGGGACTGCACAGGCCACGCAAGAGGGGCAAGTTCCGTCTGGGAGTGCCACAAGATGCCTCCTGCTCTCCTAATAGTCTGGGTATGCTTAGGGCAGCACTCGTAGCATGCGGTGAGGGACAGCTGTCTTCTGGTTTGAAGAGGGCTAATGGCTTAATTTTCCTTTCACCATCGCCTTACGCGGCGGTTAAATAATTCCGTTGTTTTTGCTTCCCCGCTGGAAGGTGTCTGCACCGGTTTTTACATCTCAGCCTCCTCGTAAAAGGAAGGGGAAGAGAATTTCACCGAGTTAATGAAAAATGGCTCTATTACAATAGCTACTAAAGGTGAATCTGAAAATTTATTCTTTAATGAAGTTGTGGAAGGCGTTGGCAATATTAACTGTGTGCGTAGATCTCCTTCTCTCTCTCTCTCTCTCTCTCTTTTAATTAAAAATAAACCTTCAGGTTCCATTTATGTTAATGTACTTAGTAAATAACTTGCTAAAGCAGGAGCTGCGGGAGCGGAGCTCAGAATTCCCAGGCAGGAGGGCCAATCTTGGGCCTCAAGTTGCAGCTTTGGCACCGGACGTTTCACGTTTCTCCTTGTTGCGGGCAGGTCACCGGTCTCGGGGCAATGCCAACACTCTGTGCCCGGGTGTTTTATGCACATGAGGAGCACGGGGGTGCTCACACATATAAATACATGGGGTGCTCGCTGTGCCCCACGCTCGCATCCCGTCTCTCCGTGGGTTTCTCCCTGACTTCTGATCCCGTTGCTGCGTCAGCAGGATGCTACACGGCCATACAGTGCCAAAAACACCGAGGTGAGTGACAGCTGCATTAACCGAGCAGGCGTTTGGGCTCGGCGCGGTGTCCTCACGTTTTTCTAGGTGCGCTCGGGCCAAAACCGGGGGGAAACAGGCCACAAAGTTGCTAACTTCCTACCGGAACTGCTAGATGTGTCAATGCAGATGGGGACTCCAGCTGCACCGCACGGGGAGGGCTCCTGACCAACAAACCCAATCACCTGGGCACCGAGTCGGAGCTGCTGGGCTATAATGTCACCTCAGCCACAGCAACGGGGAATATTGCTGGATGGAAAAGAGAAGGAACCAAGGAATCATGCTGGCAAAGCGCGGAGCTGGCTCTTCTGCCCTGGCCGTGCTGCAAAAGACACGGTTTGCTGAATGTCTTTTACGTGGATGATTGATTGCACTCGTGCAGCTCCAGAAAATGCATCGAATTGAACAGGAGCCACTGTGGTTTTATTTGCCTGAAGAACTTCTATAGCTTCTAATGAAAACAAAAAGAAAAAAAAAAAAAAAGACCAAGACGTGTTTTGGGCTGATTTTTCACATTTCAGGCCCCGTTTTCCTGTGAGGTGGCCAAAGGTTTGAGGAGGGAAAGAAAGGAACACTTTTGCAGCCCGACTGGTGTGTTAGTCTCCTAAATTTAATCAAGGATAATTTGCGAGTGGGGAAAAGAGCATGGGAACATGTCAATTCACAAGCTGAATTGAAGATATCTGAAAGCCTTGTGTTCTAATTTCAGAATCTCACCACATTTTTTAACCTGAACAACAGAAAAAAATGTTAATACAAGTTTGGGAACGAAAAGGCCCTTCAAACTTAATCTTTCCATTTAGGAGATGTTCAAGTGAGACCCTTTGACAATTTGAAACTTTTCTTTCTATCTGTCTGCATTTTATTTTTCCACCAAAAAAAGATTTGTCAAAACTTCCCCTCTTCCCCCGAACAGATTTAGTTGTGACAGATAATCATTTTCTGATGAAAGAACAAGTTTTGTCAGGAAATTCTCAGCAACATCAGTCTGACAGGTGTGCCTGCCTAATCCACGTGTGTGTCAAGTAAAGCCTAAAACGCCCTTGGATAAAGTTGTGGTTTCTTGGGACTTGTCGGCATTACCCAGCGATGCCGTAGCCTAAGGAGGAGCCGGCGATGGCTTGCAGAATGTTCCAGGATTCTGGGAGGCCCTGGCGATTGTGTCTGTTCAGGCTGTTGCTCTGTTTTTCTCTCCGATTCTTATAGAAATTCCATATAGAAACAATTCCATATAGAAACAATTTCATATAGAAACACGTGGGCGTGGATCCCCAGGAGGGATCCCCAGGAAGAAGGGAGTTTGGTGCAGTTCCCAGTGCCTCGGGAGCAGGGGATGTTCTGCAGGAGCCTGGGAGGAAGAGCAGGGTCAGTCTCCTCCCTTGGTTGACTCTTCTGTGGCAATGGGGTCTCCTAGGCCTTGGACATGTGTTTTGGGCTTGCCTGGCCCTTGTGTGCAGTGCTCACTTGTGTATATTTGGTTTCAAGCATGGCCTGAGCTCAAACTACTGCTCTTCCTGTGCTAACAGGGCGTTATTTTTCCACCTGGCCCTTCTTTTCAAGGTGACGGGGAGCTGCAAAAGCTCTTTCTTTACCCCAAAGTTCTCGGGTCGATGGCACGCACAAGGCCAATAGGCAGCTCCTATTGCAAAGGCCAAGGGAGGCTTCGATGATCCTTTCCCAAGAAAATAACCACCTTCTTCGTGGCTCTGCTCTTCAACAGAGCGGAGAGGAGGCAAGGGACAGACTTGCTGCTCAGGGTCTTCTGGATTTGTTCATCACCGCTCTTTCTCCCCCATCTCTCTCACAATCGCTCTGGTTTTTGCTTCTAAACAGTTATGGCACCTTCTAGCGTCCTCCTACCTGATGCCTTCTTCTCCTCCGAGTGTCACAGGCTTCTCTAGGGAGAGCAGTGCTGGGTCGAGCTGAAGACCTCCTGACCGGAGCCCCCATGAGCCGTTCGCAGCAGGTGCCTGGGGAGGGGGAAATCAACGCAGTGTGAGAATGAGAGCACAGCCGTGTTCGTGCTGCCGGTGGACATTCCTCCTTCCCGAGGGTCTGCTCGGAGGCTTTCAGTCCAGGGATGCCATCTGCGCTGTCCTGTAGCACTCACTGATGGATCCGTGCGAAATGGATTTGTCTGGTTCTTCTTGAACACTTCTCTGGCATCTGCATCATCACCATCAGCATCACCGTGGCAGTGAGTTCACAAGGTCATCACATGCCACGGTGCCAAAAATGGATCACCGTGCATGTGTGAACCTTGGAGCTGATGGGATCTGGAGGCTTCTTGTTGGCTGAGCGGTGTCGCGTTCTGAACAGCAACATCTCATTTAGCCCCTTCGTACCGTGACGGGCTTTATGCATTTCAGGCCTCCGCCCGTCTCCTCACGATTTGGAGGAGCTGCCTCAGGGTTTCAGCAGCGTTTCTCTCCCTGCCGTTTTGTTTTGGTTCCAGGGCTGCCTGGAGAGCTCTGAGAGAGCGTTGCAAGCCAGTGTGAGTCACCTAAGGCATTCTCAGCTACTCTTAAGGGATGGGAAAGGTCATGAGACCTTCTCCTCAACTGCTGACGTCACTTCGTCTCTTGTGTTTTGTATATCCCCAAACCTGGAGGCAAAGGAAATCAAGAAAAAGAGAACCACCCCTAGATATAAACCATCCAGCTCCTATCTTTGTGAAAGATACGGTCATACATATCAAAAACAGGTATTTGACAGCCCAAACCAGCAAGGCCTCGTGGCAAAGGCAGGCCTCGTGGGAGGGCCGTGTTGATGGCATGTCCTGAGCGGCGGGTACCTTCTTTACATGGCGAGATGCAAACTTCATCTTTGTGTGTCCTTCAGTGGGCACCAGCCTGCTTCTCGGTGCTCTCCATGAGGATTTGAAGCTCAGCTAAAGCCTTAAAATTGTAGCCCAAAGCCGCGAGGAGTCTCTGTACCTCGTGCCCCCCCGAAGGCCCATGGCAACCTTTCGTGTGCCACACGCATAACGTACATCCTGCAGCATTTCTGGCCCAGCCGCCTGGCTCCTTCGGCACGAGCACCCATGTATGTGGCCAGTCCTGTTCCTCATGCTGCACTTCTTGCTGTGGTGCAGGTTGGCAGCGGTGCCAAGAGCCCAGCAAGCACCGTGGGGAACGTGTCTGCAGAGCAGGAGCCGTCAGCAACCTGCTCTTCAGCAGGCGCCTCTAGGAGAGGGTTTGGTGGAAAGCAAATTTATTAATGCAGAGGATGTTTTGCCGCTGTGTTTTTACCTCTTCCATGCCCTGCTTGGTGCCTTGCATATCCATTTTCCTTTCTTTTGAAGAAATCTCCATAGCAACCTCCCTGGAAAAAGGAGAGGGGCTGAGAGAAGCAAGAGAGGAGCATGGCCAGGACATGGGCTCTCCTTGTCTCTTCACCTTTGCAGGAACTGCTCAGTTCGGGGTGATGACGTGCAATAACCAAGTGTGGAATGTGCCCATGAGACCCCCAGCAGACCAGGATCGCCAAACTGCTGCTGGGAAGGGCCTGCTGTAGCCCAGCTTCCCGCTCGGAGCAGGCCTGTGGCCAGGAGGCGACCGCAAAAGGAGCTTTGCACCTCGTGAGGGGATGGTGACCCCAGGGTGTGAGCAGAGAACATCGCCCCAGGCTGCCCGGGCCTGGCGAGCGGCCTTGCCCTAGACATGGAGCAAGGCTCTTTCTTTCACCTGAAGCCAAGATGCAGGAGAAGGCAGAGGTAATGCCTTAACTCGGGCACGCAGTTTCTTGGAGACACTGAAGGTTCCCCAGTGTAGAATCTGCCCTGGGAGGAGGCGAAGGTGAAAGAGCCAGACCCAGCAGAGCTGTCCTCCAGCCGGCGAGCACACGCAGGCAGGTGGTGATGGCAAACCCCTGCAGAGGCCTCTTGTGGTGCTTGACTACTACTGGGTAGGAATCTTTCCTAGTGCCTAACCCGAACCTCCCCTGGTGCAGCCTGAGGCCATCTCCTCCTGGCCTAAAATACTGGTGGAGCCACCAGGGAGGAGAAATCCTTCTTTTGGAGACCCTGCATCCTTCTTTTGGAGACCAAGCTGCACCTTTCGCTTGGGCCACATAGGAAACGTTTCCTCTAGGCCCTTTTTGCTTGTTTTGTCTAGCTGCATAAATTGCATTTAGAGAAACAGAAAAATACACTTGCAAGGCATTGTTTCTGGTTGGAAGGTATTTCCATGGTATGATGTTGGCTGTGTGTTTAAAGAAGAGAGGTTTGGGGTATTTTTTTCAGTACTTCCAGTTTTGGTGTGTCTTAAATTGTCTTAAATTGTTGTGCCGAGTGTGAATCTGAACAAATAACACAGAATCATGGAATTACAGAATCAGTAGGGTTGGAAGGGACCTTTGGAGATGGTCTAGTCCAACCCCCATGCACACGCAGGGTAATGTCCCCAAATAATGTCCCCAAATTCAATGAAAAAAAATGCATAGATATGTTGCTATAAGTATGCCGAAATGCAAACTATCATGCAGTTAAAGAAGGACTTTGTTCTTCTGCCAGGGCCGCGCTTGTGCCTCCGGCCTGGAAGTTGGCCGGGACACCGCTCCCAGATCCTGCGGATAGTGGGGCGCAGGAATTTTAGAAACTTGGCATTCTGTCACGCCGTTGCACAAGGAAGCCACCTCTGCATTTACTGGGATCGCAGCACGCCCGGGCAGGACGGTGCTGCAGGAAAGCCGTACCTGCAAACACAGGGAATAACCAGCTCCCATAGCGCTTCTCCGGGAGCTTCACCGGAGCTTGGAGACAGCAGGCAGGGTGAGGAGCTCCCTTGGCCATGCAGGGCCTTTTGGGGCTGCTCTCCCGCTTCGGAGCTGGCCCGTCTGCTTCATTTTAGGCCATTGGGCGAATTAAACTTGCTCCCTTCACTTCCCCTCGCTGCTGCGTGCAGGGAGGCCGAAGCAGTTGCTGCGACTGGGGCCTTTTTGCGGCTGTTATTTTCCCAGGCATGTTTTCGGCGCCAGCCGTGGCTCCTCTGCTCTCTGCAAAGGGGTAAAATCTCTTTTCTGATAAATATTTTTCTTGCTCATCACGTGCGCCAGTTTAAAGGAGGACACGGCGAGAAGCCCAGGTCCCCGCTCTGCGCGGGCCGGTCTCTCCTCTGTCTTTCCATGCACATGGATTCACTTGGGAACCCCGGGAGCTGCTTCCTTCCCTCCTTAGTGCTCTTGGGCAGGAATCCATCACCCGGAAAGACGAGCACAGGGGCCTGACGGGTAATTTAGCATTAATGAAACGTTGACTTAGAAATCCCACGGCACGGCAAGGGAATCTGCTCCCAGCGTTCCAACTCCTCGCGCTGCTGGTGGTAAATGGATTATCGACCTCGGCCTCCTGTTTAGCCTCAGACTGCATGCAGCATCTGAGGGCTCCAGCAAATCCCGGTGCCTAAGGTGGTAATGTATTCTGTAAATCAATAACATATTAGTAATAAAAACGGCCAAACTGTGCATCCATTAAGGATTCATAATAGAAATTTGCTTAGCTTATATACTGTGTTTATTGATTGCTGCTATTTAAGGACGAAGTATGTCTCTCAAGCAGAGTGCTTATGTATATAAATACATATATATCTGCCTACATTTTAAATCCATTTATTTTTAATACGAAGATGAACTTAATAATAGGAGGAAATAGGTAGGATTAGAAGTCAGTATTTCAAGTTGCAAAACACGGTGGGAATATAAGCAAGCTAAGGAGCCACAAGTAGATATGCGCTGTTGAAACCTAAATATTGGGACTGAGGAAAGCAATACGTTTATGTGGCAGTCGCTGCTGCAAGGTAGTTCAAGCTTTTCTTGGCTTTGTGCCTTACATCGAGCTCTGCAGTTTTTTAATAGTTTATTAGGCAACAGTCTTGGAGGTAAAAGGAAGAGACGACCGCTTTTGGGGAAGGGGTTTCTTGCTAGTGCAAGATAATAAATGCAGCAAGCTGCCAAATGTCCCTCTTTTTTTCCTGTTTATTTTTCTCCCCCTTTTTCCCAAGTCTTCACAGGTCTTTAAAATACGAAGGGGCTCCTATGACCAGCGAGCCCGGTCCCGCGTTGCAATTTGGGCATGAGGCTCCCGTATCTCCTCTTTGAGCTGAGACAAATGCCCTGTCGTGATTCAGCGGCGCGAGCTGATGAGGGTTGTATCAAATACCCAACTCTTCCTGCGGTAAATTCCGGGCGCCGTTAAAAATATGCCTCTTATTTCCAGTGCGTGCGAATTCACCTGGCTTCCACGTCCAGCCGTTGCAGCTCGTTCTGCCTTTTCCTGCTGCGTTGAAGAGGACGCTCTGGCCAGAACCGTCTTCCCTGCGTGGAACTGCCGTGCTCTTTCGGATCAGTTAACCCATGTTACCTGCTTGGCTCATGTTTCCCTGGCCTCGTGCTGGTCCTCCGGCAATTCCACACTCCCTTCCCAAGTTCCCACCGCTCTTGTTGGAGCGCAGACACCGCCATGTGTCCCCGCGTTCCAGCAACGCTCTCTCTAGCACCACGTTTCCTCGTTTTTCTGCACAGGCTCCAAATCTGTTCTGCTTTGAACGTTGTTTTTCCAGATGGCCGGCGAGCGGGCGGACGAGGCACTCGCAGAACCCCCAGGTTCGGCGCAGCCGGGACGCCGGGATCTCCCCGTTCCCGTTGCTTTATGAGAAGCACCAGCTAATTCCCTTTTTACTGTGTGCACCGGGGGTTATGTGCTGCTTTTACAGCCCTGATTTCTTTCAGGCCTGCCAGGAGCAATGTGCTGGCGTCCCAGATCGTGTTAAAAAGCCAGCAAGGAGTTTGTAAGCTGGGTTATTTTTATTTTTCTTTCACACTCTTTGATATAAGATGCCCAATCCTGCAGAATGAAAAATATTTAGCTTGGATATTTGCTGTTGTATCTTTCCTAATATCTAAGAGAACAACAAGCATCTTTTTATCACTCTGAACGCTTGCTATTACAAAAATGTTGTTTCTTCCTCACATTTTTTACTCCTTTTTTTTCAATCTGATGGCCTGCAGTGTTTCCATCTATACTTTGAGCTTTTGCTCCGGTGTGTTGGCGTCGCCAAACCCTTCATTTGTGCTTGTTGAAGCCACTGCTGCCTTTGTCTTCTCCTGTGAGCGACGATGGACTGCTTTACAACCATGGGGAAAAAAAATCCCCAAAATAAAATCTTCTTCCCTCAAGTTGACGATTTCGTCATTTGGAAACAGATTTCTCAGTTTGCCAACCACATTTTTAAGTGTAAATATTTATTTCCATGTATTTTCAATGCTGCATGACTTTGGTTCCATCTACATGGAACTGCTGTGAATGAGGCACCCAAGGATGTATGTTACCTGTCAGGTCAGTGCAGAACTGTGATTATGTCACTTATTTATGTATTTTTAATACTCTCCAAGTTGAATTGGTTCATAATTACTTGCCAGCAGGGCGCGAGACCCCCAGCACATACCTCCCTGATAGTAATACGGGAAAAAAATTAAAGTGCATTGGGAGTTTTTGAGGGAGAAGCTGCCTTTGACCGCCCTTTGGTGTTCCGCCTGGCTATGTTGCCTGCAGAACGGCATTGTAACTGCCTCGGCCTGTGGCAGAGGATGGTTCCCATGGGAGAGCTCCTGAGGAGCGTTAGTACAGAAGAGGATAGGGAGCACAGAAGGATGGTAAATGAACAGGTCCGACCTTCACATTTTGGGAAGGTTTGGCCCTCTCCTCCGAGCGCGGCACCCCTGGAGCGCGGCGACATCCAGACGCTGCCCGTGAAGGTGAGTGGCAAGTGCAACGCGAGGGAAGGTGGCAACATTTTTACTCTGGGGAAAGGCAGAGGGCACTGGGTGGTGAATATAAATAGCACCAGGAGAGCAATGCTGGAAGTGGACACCAAAGGAAGTGGGCGCCATAGATGCAGGAAAAGCCAAGACCTGTTCCTCTTGCAAAGCTGCGCTTAAATGTGCTGCGTCGCGATGGCTTTGGAAATGCATCCGAGTTGCCTCATGTCCCGGGACACCCAGCTGGGCACTCCGCACACCCAGCCCGAGGCGCCGGGGGCTGCTCACGGCGCTCCCGCGTCCCCCTCTCCTTCCTGCCGCGGCGGTGCCGAGACGCCGTCCATCCCGCTCCGTCCGCCCGGGTTTGTGGGAGGAAGGGGCCATCGGGTGCCGCGTCGGAGGCGTTTATGTGCCTTCGGCTCGGGAGTCTCTGTCTGGCTTTGCTGGGCAATTAGGTGCTTTATTGTTGGCAGAGAATTCAAAGGAACATTTAATTCTTTCGCTCTGCCTGGAGGGGAGAACTCTTGGAGGAGGAGAAACTGAACCGAGGTTTGTGAGTGTGCTTTAAAAAAGGGGGGGAAAAAGTCTTTCATTCATCATAGCAGATCGCTTTTCTTTTCTTTTTTCTTTTATTTTTTCCTTAAGCAAATCAGGTTTTTTCCCAACCATATTTTCCCTGAACTGAGCATTATGCCCTCAAGCATCAGCTCTGCATCTGTTGCCCGGGGGAGCTTGGGGATCCAGCGTGCACCTCTTTCCAAGCCTCATGCTTGACCATGGGGTAAGTAAATCCCCAAATGCAGAGCTGGAGGGACCTTCCAACAACAGGCCCCTTGCCTTTGCAGCAGCACCAAGGCTGCTTTCTAGCCAGCGTGCCTGTGACTTTATTGGCATTATTCAGCTTTTTCTCTGGCTTGCTTTGCAATGAGCCATACTGTGTGCGCATTATATGCATATATATATGTATAAATATGCATATATTCAGTATTTCTAGCTCAATGCCCACACAGGCTGTGCGATGGAGAGAACTGTTTAGCCCCATCAGCTGTTATGGTCAGGTGAGTGCGATAGGAAGCCTCCTGACGTGGGATTTCCCGCATCTCGTGCCTGTTTATTCCCAAGGCGGAGCTCAGAGGTGTCCAGCCGTGGAAGTCCGTGTCCAGCAGCTCCCCCCGGGGTGTCATTGCAGGTGGGATGCAGAATGTGCTGAGAAGCACCCGGGGGTTTCTAAAAATCGATGCTCTTTAAGCTGGGCTGAGAAGGGGGCCCCAGATTGCATTTTGCAATTAGGGAATGATGCATTTGCACCAAATTGCATTTTGCAATTAGGGAATGACACGTTTGCTCTTGCCCGTCGTGCATTTATAGAGGGACGTACGTGTGTTGATACACATGCATGCGTGCATGGGGATAAAGATAATACAGGGTGCAATTCTGGGGAGGTGCCATGATCTTAAGCAGTTTTAGGTATCTGTATAAATCTTGCATGGAGTTAAGGCAAGTAGAAAGAACAAATTCCCTGTTATTCATGGCAGAGGCTCAGAGGAGCCGCAATATCTAAAATGCCAAGAAAAACCTCCATTATTTATTAATGATCTCCAGGTTAGCCCTAGCGCTTCCAAGGAAGGCTAGTCTTCAAGGGCTGGGTAATTTCTTGTAAAATTAACTATAAAGGAAACATTCCTGGCTTTCCGTGAAGTTACACGATCTAGATACTCACATTTTCGTATGGGAATTTGAATGATCCCCTCTTACATTTAAGGAAAAATATTTCTTTTTCTTTCTTTCTTTCTGGGCAGCAATTGGGATTTCATGCAGTTCTTTCTGGGCAGTACAAATGGAAGCAATAACAAAGTAAAATACCCCCGGGAATTTAAGGTTCTGTGTGAAATCTGAAAACCATCGGCAGGTTCTTTCTCCCTTAAGCTCCTGGGTGAAGCCCTTGGTGCTCGTTCATCTCCGTGCCGCTCCGAGCATAACCTGCTGCGGTGCTTTATAAAAAGTTTTTTACCCAGGATTAAAAAATTAACCTTCCTAATGGCTCCAATAAAAAAAGCGACGGCAGAGTAATTGAAAACGGGGCGAGTTGTGTTATTACCCAATTTCCCCTCGCTTCTGCGCATTAATTTGTGCCGCATTAAACCGGAGGCTCAAGGTTACGCGGCAATGTCAGGGCGGGCAGTTCCCGGTGTTCGGAGCAGCCGCGGCGTGGGCCGCTTTGCGCGGGCGCCTCCGAACGCTCCGGGATGACCAGACCCGCTGCGATGGGAGAGGGTGCTCGGTAATGTTCAGGCCCCGTCGTGGGAAGGAGAACGTGAGCTGTGTTTTCTTGGAGATGCTCTGCTGGGCACTGACGTTCGTGCAGTTTTAGCAGACGAGTGCCATAAAACCTCTTGGACTTGCGAGGACGTGCACATGAGATGGGGTGCACAAACACGGTGAAGAGCTTTCGCCAACTCTGTGTCTTCTCATATTTGGCCGTGAACTCCTCCAGCAGGAGCTTCGAGCACTGCGTCCTTGCTGTGAGATTAGGAGACTATCTCAGCCCTCAGAAACCTCTCTTTTAATAAAACCACCCTGCTGGTAGCAGCTCCTAGAGCCCTGTTTGCAGCAACCCAGGGGAGTGCGGATGAGCAGCAGGCGCACACGGTTTGTGTTAGCGAATGGATGGGGCAATCATTTCTGTGCTTCCTAAGTGGCATTCTCCTTATTTTGCTCTTATGATTTTCAGGTCCTGTTCCTACGAGGGCCCTTGGCGCACGTGTGCAGGCTTGCAGGGCCAAAGCGGCCGTGCGTTGGGAGCTCAGGTCCGGGGCCGAGGACGGCTTTTGTGGGGGGAAGCGCGGGCAGATGCCCCTGCGCCCGGTAGAGCCGAGGCTGCGAGCCCTGGCGCGGGTGGAGGAGGCGGCCGGGCGCCGGGTGTTCCTGGCTCTCGTCACCGTGTGCCTGTGTCTCCCCACAGCGTTCAGCCGCGCGCCAGTGCCCATGGCCGTGGTGCGGCGGGAGCTGTCGTGCGAGAGCTACCCCATCGAGCTGCGCTGCCCCGGCACCGACGTCATCATGATCGAGAGCGCCAACTACGGCCGCACCGACGACAAGATCTGCGACTCCGACCCTGCGCAGATGGAGAACATCCGCTGCTACCTGCCCGACGCCTACAAGATCATGACGCAGAGGTAGGGCCTTGGCGGGCGCCAGCCGCGGCTCTCGGCGGCGCTTTCCGTGGTGCTTCCCGGGTGTTGGCGGGAAACGCGGCGATATCCCGCCTCTTCCCACGGAAACACGGGCTCCCGAACGCTCTTTCTCTCTTGTGCTGTTGCTGCAGATGGCCGGTAATCCGCTCCGAACAACTAGACTTTGGTGTTCTAAACAACACCTGCGTTTTTCAAATGCAAAGAAAAGAATCTCAATCATTGCCAGGCCCACCAGGCTCATTATTTTTTGGGGGGCAGACTGAATTCCCTGTCAAGAGCCCCCTCAGGATTATGGTTTTGCTGGAGGTTTTCCATTATTAGCATTTCTCTTGAATAGGCAATGCTGTTAGTGCTGCATCTGTATAGGGTGGTGGTAACCCCAGTATAGCAGGGCTGTGTCAAAAGGTTTATTTCAACATATAAGCACGCTGGCTATGGAAAACCTTTCGTTACTGTTGAATTTTTTAAGATATTTTCTGGCATAGGGAGAATCAGCCGGGGGAAATGGGAGCTGAAGATGCTTGTGGCAACCAAATCTGTGTGCATTCAGTAAGGAAAGCAAGGGGGGCACCGAAAGGCAGGGAGTGAAGTTGGTGCAAGCCGAGACAGCCGGATTTACGGCAGGTTCTAGCAATTGCTCCAACTGTCTCAAGAAAAGGAGGCAGCCTGTTCCTTCCTTTTGCATGCTTGCAGAAATGAGTTTTGCAGGTGAGCACGTGGGGCCCTTCTGCAAGGGAAAGGCATAAATCTGACGGGGTGTTTGCAGAGCCCTCTGAGCAGCCCTTGCTCAAAAGGTTGCGCTGAAATTCTCCACAATTTTCCTAGCGTTGCTCCAGATGAAGCAACTTGGGAGCAATCAGAGGGGAGAGGTGTATTCTGCAGCCCATTTGCCATGGGAAGCGGCTTTCCGAGGGCTGCAGCAAACGGTCAAGCTCTCCACGTGCCCGTCGCAAGCCGCGTGCGCCGGGCCAGGGCCTCGTGGAGCAAGCCCAAAATGCACGTGTCGTCCATGCAAACAGCTGGGATTCTCCGGAGGCACCAGGAAAAACCAACCTCGCCTTCCCGGGAGAGCTGCCCCTGTTTTCCTAGCGTTAAGGCTGCTGTGGAGCGTGCTCAAGAGCATCCCGATGGAAAGGGGACAGTGGCTCTCGGGGGTTCTCTTGAATTTCAGGTGGGTGCTTCCCACCTGGAGCCAAAGGGCGCGTTGGAGGCTCCCGATTTGCCTCCGTCATGGCTCTCGCAGCGTCCTGGCTGCAAACAGGTCGGCGCCTGTTTAATAACAAGCAATTAATAACAAGTAATTAATAACATTAATAACAAGCACCTGTGGTTGCAATAACCTGCAAGGGGTTATTGCTGTGACAGCCCTGCACTGGGTGCCATGCTGCCACGTGGGCCTCCCCTGTGGTGCCGAACGTCCCATCCGCTGGGACGCCCTCCGCCTGCTTCCCAAGCACCCGGAGCGCCGTTCCCGGGGACTGCCCGCGTGCCGCTCGTTGCTCTAAATCTCGAATTTCTCTCATTTTGTCGGCACGCAGGCGGCCTGGGCAGAGCGGAGACGTTGCACGGGGGAAGAGAAGCTCCTCTCCTCCTGGGAAGCAGGAATCTGCGTTTCGGGATTGCCGCGGGAAAAGCCCGGTCCCTATGGAAAAAGAGTGGCATTTCATTTTACATAGTGGCTTTTTTAACCCGTGGAAACAAAATCTTGTTTTCTTTTAAGGCTTGGAGATGGACCTTGCTGCTTAGCTAAGCAGCCTCTTCCCTCGCTTTGCAGAGAGGTGTATTAAAATGGAGCGAAAAATAGACTAATCTGATACCCACCTTGACCCCGGGATGAGGGCACACGTGGTATTACTAAGGGGAAAAAATAATAATAATGAAGTGCTGCTGGAACAGTGTGCACTGGACTGTTGAATCTGGGGTGGGTCGTAATGCTGCAGCCATCCTGCCCCGCGGACGGTCCATCCCGAATGCCCCCCATGGCCTTGCGTGCATTTGTCCCAGCACCTCTAATTTATCTGCTCTCCAAGGAGGAAAGTTAGGATCTTCCGAATATTGCTTCGTGCGGGAGTTATTCTGGCTTTTTATTTTCTCTTTATGAGCGTGCGAAGGCTCTCGCTGGGTTTCTCTGGATGCCCTTTAATTTTGTTTTCCCGTCTTGGAGCTGAGCTGCGCTGCGTGGAGCGTTCTGGTTCACGCCGCATCATCTACCTACATACAGACAATGTTATTTCTTCATTAGTAATTTACTCTGTTTTCTTTTTTCCTGTGGAACCTAACTTCAATACTGAAGCTTTATTATCATGGTTACTTCAAAGCAAAAGCCAAAGCACAGAAGAGGGGGAAGACTTTATTTTTTTACTAAATTTGAGAGTTTTAGGCCATTTCCCTTTGGGCATCATCTTCTTGTACAAAAGCAGATGAGCGATTTTTTTCGCTGTGGAGGATTTTGGGGTTGTGTAGGGGGAGAGGGGCAGGGGTTCTTGAGCATCCTTCCAAAACCCACTGTTTGGAAGTGCTCCTTGGCATCCTTTCCAGTACCTGGCCTGGTTGGAGGCATCTAGTGAGACAACATAAAAGAGACAATATGAAAGAAACGGGGGGAAAAAAGAAAAAAAAAAAAAGCAAGCTACCAACACGGAGAGAGAATATAGGTCACCTTCAATGCAGTGGATTAGGCTGAGCCCTGGAAAATCAATTTTGGTTGATTAGCTGCACTTATAGCTGGCTGTAAGGAGCCGAAGGCGAGCGCTGGGCTCCGAAGGTGCCGGTGCCTTCGGCGCCGCTCGGTTGAGCACAGGGCCTGGCCTTCCAGGACCCGCCTTCCCAAGGATTGCTTTCGGCAATGGAAGTTCCCTCTGCAGTGGCCCTGCTGCCCTTTGGAATTTCGCTCGTAGTTTGGTAACCGCCTGCCTCACATCAAACTTCTTTGTTTAAACTCTTATGGTTTAATAGGATCAGCTTGCCGCAGTTCTGGTCGTCAGAGAGCTTGTTGGAGAAAGAACCCATCAGAGGTGAAATAGCCTCCATGTAAGGCTAAAATCCAAACCTGGAGGAGGCTCTGGGAAGCATTCGGGTGCCAAATTAACACGCTCGGGGCCGAGAAGTATAATTAAGGGATTAAAAAGCAAATATCCCCTCTTGCGACTGTTGTCTTTGGAGATGCGTGCAGATATGCACGCGCAGAAACTGTCATATGTTGCAAACGTCTCAATTTTCAAGGCTCTGAAATGCGTGCAGGGCTGAATATTCCTCTTCCGCATCCGCTTGAATTATCGGGAATCATTTACAAAGTGGAGCGTGGCCACTAAAATGAACGAATAAATAAGGGAGCTTATGGAGTATGCCTGCCAAATCGGTTTGGGGGCTCTTCTGCATAAAAATAATTAATCTGTGTTTTTGTAATCGCGTTGGTTTCTTCCAGCGTTCCGTTGCGTTGCAGCAGCTGAGCATCTCCGCGGCGAATTTAATTTCCTCGGCCTCGGTATGGGAGACCCTGATTGTGTAACCTCTCTAGACCCAAGGTTACGTCTTAATCCCTCCGTCCCGGCGGGGGGAACCCTCTCCAGTTGGGCAAGCGCAGGGAGATTTTTCCAATGTGTCACATATCGATAACATGGATACGGATTTAGGGACTTGTGGTGCTTATCTGAATTCTGAGCGTGTTGGGTGCTTTTGTTTTGCTCTTCCTCGAAGGAAATTCTCCGCAGAGTTCCCATGCATAATTTCTCTTCACTGTTTCTGCAGGAATAAGGCAGCTCGGGGAGAAGAATGTGAAATGAAGAGCCCGTCACTGTTGAATACCGCAAAATTTTCCTAAGGAGGCTAGAGAAGAACGGGCTCCGTAACGCGCATCCGAGTGGGATCAGGCACTCAGGGAGCAAATCCAGCCGCCTCTGTAGCCTTGAGAAGGGCTTCTTGTAGTCCCTGAGGTTTCCAGCCGCTGCCTGCAGTGCCGAGAGCCTCGTGCCCATTCTGCAGGGTTTTGAGATGAGTTTTTTTGCAGTTCTGTGGGTTGCCCAAGTGCCTTTGGCTCTGCCCTTGAGCAGACGCTTCCACCATCCAGCCCGTCTCTTCCTCAGGTCTCTTGCTGCTGGTTTTGCAACACCCCAGGGAGGAGGAGGAAGGACAGGGCCACAGGGAGAAGAGTGAGCCCTTAATTTGAGAAATTGCCTTTTTTCATCAAGTGGTAAATTCATTAGTCACGTAGAGCGGCGAAGTTGATTTATGGCTGGAACTATATGGAACCGATGAGCGCAGCTACTTGGAATTTAGTGGCCAAATTTAAGGCCTCTCCAGGCATTAATAGATTAAGCCGCTTAAAACAATTCAATTATTTATCTTGTGCAAATGGGGTAGGCTGTTTCTAGGGTGATGCGTGCATGGATCCAAACGTGTATTCCTATACGTGGGACTGAAGCCGCGTTGGCCCTTCTGGCTAATGGAAGGCGGGAAGTCCCGTGGGCCGAGGCCCTGCGTACCAGTTCCTCACCTGGAGACATTACAACGTCCACAGATTTTTATTTATTTATTTATTTATTTATGGGAGTGATCACGTCATGCAGTCGTATCGTCTCCAAAGGGAAGTGACCGCGCTCCGAGGGGCTCTTCCTGAAGTGCCGCCCGATCCCGAAAGAGCAGGGAATAATTAAGACGACATGAATTATGTAGAGCAGTCCTGAATAAAGAGTGACAGAAGGGCTGGCTTTGACAGCTGGATGTTAAATGAAATTTGTTTCTGTTGTCGTCGATGCATAGGCTGCTTTTAAATGTATAATTTATTTAGATTTATTTAAAGGGTAGAGGGAAGAAACAAGAAATCCCTGATGCGGAGAATTGAAATAATGAGCTGTTATATGCACACAGAAATAGTCATTAGAAGATACGTTATCGGTCTATTTTTGCTTTATTTATAAGGACTCATCTCAAGACTCCCTGCGTGTTACACGCACACACACATATTGCCTTTTCCTCAGCGCTCTTTCCCGCGTGTTTAATTGCCTTAATAACTGCAATAAGAACATCCTTCAGCCTTCCCCCGGCTCGGTCCTGGGGTGCACGACGAATGTCTCAGCTTTTCCAGAGGAGAAGCCCATCTGCAGGGCTCTCGCGCTGTTTTATTGCCCTGTGAGTGCCCAGCGTGTCGTGACCGAGTATTTCCTTTTTGCCACGTCGCGAGAGCTGCAGCGGTTTCCTTGGCCTTGCCTGGTCCGAGCCGTGTCAGAGCTAACCCGCGGGCCGCTTCAGACCTCTTTCCCCCTTACGGGGCATTCAGGTGCAAAGCCGTAAGTTTCACCCTTCCTAAAAGAAACCCTTTTCCCAACCACGGCGTGTTCAGAGCCCCCGCTGGCTTTATGAAAATAGGGATTTCAGGCTTGTCAATTTGCGTGGGGTCCCTGGTTAATCTCGACCAGCGCAGAGGACCCGAGCGCTCCTGGAGCCGGCCAATCCTGGAGAAAAAAATTGCCTTTGGGGCAAATTCTTCCCTTCCCTCCTCGCTGATCCCTGCTGTCACTGATTGAGTTGCTTTGGCAGGGTATAATGTTACATGTGTTATTTTCCGTCTGCTTTTTGGCATCCCAACACCGCGTTAGATCTCTTGGATGCCCTTGGGCGAGTGGCAGAGGTTCCTGTTGTCCCCATGGCCACGCCGTTGCCTTTCTCCATGTTGGGCAGCTTCTGTTTATTTGAAGGGCTTAAAATCTGGTTGGATGCCAAGATACTTCCTGGCATCCTGGCCAGAAAAGCTGGATGGCAACGGGAGGAGCTTGGAGCTGTAGGACGTTAAAGTGGGACATGAAGCATCAACTTGGGCCAGAATGACCTCCTCCTCCTTCACCAAAGGTAGAGTTTGGGGTGGATTTCCCTGTCTGCGTCAGCTCCCTGTTTGCAGACGGGCTCTTCTCGCTGTTGGGAATGGTTAGATGTCATTGCTGCTGCTAATATGAATTCTGACTCCGTGCTACTGCTTAGCACAAGTAGCACTAATTTGCTGTCAGCACAGGGCTGGTATCGGTGTGACCCAGTCTAGGGAAATGCAGAAGTATGAACAGATATGAGCAGTTGGGAGCTAGAACGTGGCCCGTCTCACATCAGACCAAGTCCAGCTTCCACCCCAAGCTAGGAGACCCCCTGCATATGATATTTTGTTTTGTGGGGGAGCTTTTTTGCTGCTCACTTTCACATGCTTTCACGTGGACGCTACAGGAGAGAGGTTTTCGTAGCGCTCTCGTCCATCTTTCCGGCTCTGGCCTCTGGATCCGGCCTTCGTTGGGCAAGCGTCGTTGGGTGCCTTGTGCCCACATTGGGAATTGGCTGTAATGTGTCCCGTAATCTGCTCGCCTGGAATGAGAGCGGGAAGATGGGAAGGAGCCTTTGATCTCTGACATCGCAGTATCAGCAGGGGAGGAAATAAGAAACACTTTAGAGTCAAGATGTGTTAAATTAGTTGGAAAGTAAATTGACAGAGAGTTGGCAGCAAAGGCATGCTATGAAATTGCTAACCCTTTGAGTAAAGTGTGGGTATTTCCAGCAATGGAAACTAATCTGCCCTGGAGCTTTTGTCTAAGAAAACGGACTAGTAATAGCAGGAGCCCAAGATGTTTCTATTCTCTATCCAGAAAGTTTTTTTTTGAGGCTACCAATGCATAAAAAATAAATAAACAAAGGGAGCTAATATGGTGGCAAGCAACTCTTTGTATCGTATGTGGACCTCGTGAATATTTACTTTAATTTAGTGCATTTCCTATTAATGCTCTCCCAGAGCATGTGTCCTAAACCTACCCAGGCCTTTGGCAATCAACAAATTGTGTGGGTTCGAAACCCAAGGGGAAAAAATAAGAAACCCCCCCAAAAAAGGGTGTTTCCTGTAAGTTACTTGCTGTATCCAGTGGGTAGTCTGACACCCTTGTGATGCTCATGTGCATTTAAGAGCTTTTGAATGACTTTGCTTGACATCTTGTGTGAGGCGTGTTCCTTCAAATCCTTTGGGAAGAGTCAAGTCGCTTGGAAATGGAAATTTTTTTTCCATTTCAGCCATTTCTTTTTTTTTTTTTTTAATGTAATGATACTGAAATAGTGGGCTGTTACCTCTACGCTGTTTTCCTCTGTCCTTTTTTTTCTTTCTCTTAAAATAGCAATCAAACCATGTATCCTTTCCTACTTAAGACCTCCAGCTTTGGGATGCTTCTCATATTTTTAATGGCTACCCATGAAAATCATCAAAAAGTGATTAGCAGCAAATGCGTTTTTTTATAAAAAAAGCCTTCCCTCTTTAAATACAAAAATTTCACATCTTGGATTTTAATGTAGAAGAGTTTTCTGTATACTTTTTCTTCTTCTTTTGAGGTTACGCACCTGAAATTTTACCATTTATTGCATCTGTGACTGTTGGCCTCATATGAATTAGGAGAATTAATGAAAAGCCTTGCTGTGCTTTTATCCGTAACCCTTTGCAGCTCTGATACGTTGCCACCACTGGCTTGCGTTGGCATTGAACAGCACCGCTTCCACGTGACAAGTGCACGGAGGGCAAGAGGAATGTTTTCACTTACAAGTGCATTTTTTAACCATGCCAAAAAAGAGTTAGGATTCAGTCGGCCCTTATTATTTTTGGTTTTCTTTGAGCCCTCCTTAAGGGGAAGGGTGTTTTCTTACGCTTTCATCTCCAAAAGCTTATCGTTCCATAGATACTATCTGCTGCCTTCTGGGGAGCTCAGAGTTGTAAACCTCCTGCCTGCTGGAGAGGTCTTCAAAAGAAACATAACAAAGCAAAAATCCAGCAAAACAGAGCACCCAGCCTAGTATGCAAAAGCTGAGGGTTTCGGTGAACCTTCTGCGTGGATCTCATGAAATGTGCCTCACGGGAAATGTGCTATAAGAATTTTCAGATGATTAAATCGTAGGCAGTTTTGATACCGAGTTTGATCTAGTGAGATCCTCCCCACCAGCAGCCTCATGCTAATGAACACAGTCTTTATTGTGAAACCTTCCTGGTATTTGGTGGTGGTATTAGGTCACATCTGTGCCAAAATTTGTTCGTTGTGTTCGTGCGATCTGCTCAGTGCCAAAGAGCAACAGCGTGGGCTCATTGATGGGGTGGAGAAACTACGGAGGTTCATCAGAAGGTGCAAGAGGTGGCGGGTTATAAGCCTCCCTGTGGAATATCCTTGATGTGTTTTGGCACTATCAGACTTGATGCCTCTTGGGAAAGTCCAGTTTTAACCATAGACAACATTGATTTTAGCTCACTCATCTCCCATCCTGCCCAGCGCGTTGCTCTGCACTCATCTTCCAGGCTTCCCCCCACCATTGGGGATGCTCAAGTCAAGGATCTTGATGACCTCGTGGTCAAGGCAAGGATCTTGATAACCTCGTGGTCAAGCCAAGGATCTTGATGACCTCGTGGTCAAGGCAAGGATCTTGATAACCTAAGGTCCGCTGTCTGCGGAAAGCTTTGTAGACGGTTACACTATTATTAGTTCTATCTCCTTGTTGAATTTTTATTTCCACCTGAGGGATGGCGGGCCTTCGAGCGGATGAACAGCCATGTTGGGCAAACGTTACAGGCTCCTCTTCATCGGCGGCAATGCCGACACTTGTTCCCCACGCTCCTCTTGCCTAACATTGCCCTTTTCCGCATTATCGGCCTATTACCGGCCACGCTCCCGTTCCTAACAGTTCCCAGAGCAAATCTCTGCTTTGCGTTTTTTGGACGGAGCCGCTGGGGTCCCATCCAAGCAGGCTGCCGTGGAGGCTGCCAGGCCTTGGCCCGCTTTCCCTGGCTGCCTCTTGTGCCGGCGCGAGGGTTTTGGCACGCACTGCTGGACAGGCTGATTTCAGGCACGCCTGTCTAAACACTCTGGATTTCCCATCAATTCCGCTGCTAAGTCCTTGACGGGCACTGCCAGTCTTTGGAAAAAGGCTTCCTAGTCCCTCGTCATTGCCAGGCAGAAGAGGAGATGAAAAGGCAAACTGTTGTGCCTGAGAGGTCCAGGAGCGTGTCAACATTTTCTTCATTTTTTTTATATCATGTTTTGAAAAAATCCCTTTTTTTCCACTAAGTGAAAACATAGAAAACCAGCACTAATAGGAATGCAGCCCGTTAAGGACTTCTTGACCTTGAATCCTGCAGGCAGGGCGTGTTTGCAGTGATGTTCCAGCTTGGAGACGTGCTTCATCCTTACCTGCTCGTGGTAAGTGCAGTTGTGCTTGAAAAGAGGAACTTCTCCTATTTTCCTGCGCATGTCAGCGAACAAACTGCTCTGTGTTCATATGCGGTAATAAAATTATATCCATAGGAGCACGATTGTACACGAATAAGATCAACATCCCCATGGAGCAAAGCGACCACTGAAGAGAGGAGCCGGAACTTGTTTCGTGCACGAGCTCGCTGTGGCTTCGGGCACTGCTCTTGCTTGGTTTTCCCTGTGGGCAACAGTGGAGTGCGGATAAATTAACGGGATTGGGGCTGCTTTGCAGTGGTTATGCCAAGAGGAAAGAGGCGGTTTCTTCCTGGCTCTGTTGCAAGAGCAGTATTGCTCTAGAAAATCCAGGCTGAGGTGCAGCAGAGTGCAACTTGGTTAGTACTTTATTTGAAAAAAAAAAAGAGTGGATTTGAGGGAGATATATGTATATATATATAAAATATATATCCATGCAAAAAAAAAGTATATATATATCTTATATTCTTATATACATATATATACTTTTTTTTTTTGCATGGATTTTCAGTATTTTCCTCTTCCACCTCACCTTTGTTTTTCTTTTCTAGATGTGTTTTCTTTGGCAGGTTCAGGACAAGGAAGCTGTGTTTCGGGTGACAGTCGCTTCGAGCATAGCAGGAATTTTTTTTAATCCTTTAACTACCGTGGAATGGGGAAAGGAGTCAGGGAGGGAAATACTAGGGCTGATAAAAGGACACGTGGTTGGAAAGGGACTGTGCAAAAGCTGCTGTTGGCCCTGCTTGCTGTGTCCCGAAACGGTGGGTTTCCCAAGGAGCTCTCCCTTCCAAAGTGATCAAAACCCAAATGATTTTCTCCAATTCCGACCTACATGTTGCTTTAATGCAGATGTAACACCTCGCTTTTGCAGTCCCCACTTCCGTTTGGTTGCTGCCGTCAGATCAGGTGGATGTTGCAACCCCTCTGGAGAGGATTTGCTGTCGCCCAGGATGGGCTGGAGTCAAGGAGGGATTTTATTAATTCAACTAATAAAAACTTTTCTCTTTCCCTGCTGGAAAAAATAAAAGAAAAAAAGAAAAAAAGGAAAGATTAGATAAGGTGGGAAGAAAATAAGGTGGCGGCGGCCAGGTTGGAGAGGTCGCTGTGCTTTTCCTGCTCCTCCTCTCGGGGCCTTTCAATGCCTTTCCCCGTCCTTCGCGCCGGCCTGGCAGCCCCCTGCACCCGCCCCGGCTCAGCTCTCCTGCGTTGCCGCCTTTCTTCCCAGCCCCACTTCCTTCTCCTCTCCTCGTGCTCCTCCTCGGAGCCGTTTCCACAGCCCTTTTGTGAAAGAGCCGGTTGCTCTTTGTCCCCGGTGCAGGCAACGCTCCCGGTTCCTGCCTGGCTCCGGATCCTCGTGCCGTTTGGGCGCCGTTCCTCGCTGCTCGGCCAGTCCCCCGCTCCCTCCTCCTCCTCCCGCTGCGGTTCCTTCCCTTTGTGCCGCTTCCACGTGCCCCATCCATCACCTTGTCGCGGCCGCCGCGCCTGGCCGGAGGAGCTGGCGCCGCGTGGCTCCCGCTTTCCCAGCACTCCTTTGTGCTTCCCGGAAGGATTCGCCGACGCCTCTTGGCGCCCCTCGCTCCCGTGCTCGCTCTGTCCTGCTTTCCGGCACGCCAGGCGGGATGCGGAGCTGCCTCCGCTCGGCGCCGGGCTGGATCTCTGCCCAGATCCAGCTTTCTTGGCTTTTCTTCATTCCCACAAGCTGCCATCCCTTGGTTGAGTTTTTGGGATGGACCTGGACCTGGGAATCCATATACTCCTAGGAACCAAATACTCCCAGCCTGCGTGTTCTGGGCACCATGGGTTGTTTCCCTTCTCCCCCCTGCAGAATGGCCGTAATTAACCTGGGTTTGAGGCATTTTGACGAGAGGCTGCCCGTGGTTTCGGGCCAGCCAAATCCCTCTGAAAAGCCAAGGTGGGCTCGCGGGCAGGAGCAGGGCGCTTCTTCGTGCGAAGCCCGTCCCTCCGTTCCCTTTGCGGGCAGGCCGCGGCGGCGCATCCCGGCTGGTGCTCAACAGCCCCTTGGGGTGCGGGAGCGAGCGCCGCGGATGCTCCCAGGCGCCGAGGACAGCTAATGAGTGTCCCCCTGTGCCGCGCTGCTGGGGTGAGACACATCCCTCTTTCTAGGTCACTAAGTTAATCAAGTCGGGGATTTCTGTCCCTTGTCCTCCTTATCGGGCACAGCTGCATTTGCGTTAGGGGGCTTTCTGTTTCTTTAAGCCTCATTCATGCACTGATTTAAATCCCTTCCCAAGGCTGCAAAAGTAAATGCATTATATGGCCATCCCACGACTCGAGCTGAAAAACAGCCTCCATCAGAATATGCTGGGAAGCAGATGAAAGAGGAAAGCTGTTGCTTTGCTACGCCTTGTACCTGAAGCGGAGGCAAAACGGGTAGAAAGCTGCATTTGCTGTGTGTGATTTTTTCCTTTTTGTGTTACCCCGATGCCAAGTCACAGCAGTGCCCGTGTGTACCCCAACATCTGTGTAAGCTCTAGTGACCTACACGCACAAGGAGCCGCTCTTGGAGTTACCTAGGGACGTCCCAGGAACGACACAACCCCATCCTGAATCCATGTGGCTGCAGGGTGTCTGTGAGACTGAATTCCCTTAAAAGAAATGTTCCCTTGAGTCAGAATATCCTGCTTTTCACATCTGCATTATCGTTAATGATAACACACGCAATGCAGTTTGAACTGAAACGCTTTTATTTTCCCTAAGTGGCGTTACACAACCTTCCCGCACAACCTATTCGTTCAAGGGTTAATCCTTCTCCTAGGGAAAGAAAGAGTCTGTCAGAAAATGCTGGGCTCCGAGGAGTGCTGGGACTTGCCAAGAAGCAGCACAGCTGATATTCTTGGGGTTGCAAACGAGCGGTGGAAGAAGTGCAGAGGCTGGAGTGGCTACGTGTTGGTCGAGGAGCAAAACGGGGCCTTTACTGACCTGGATCCAGATCAGCAAATGTGCAAGTTAAACCTCTCTCAGACGTCCCGTGCACTTGGCAGCAGGGACAGGCGAGCTACGGTTCGAGGGGTTTAATCCTTCTTATCGTTTGGCCACTTTAGCCTGTGCTTTCTAGAAGTGCACTTTGATTAAGCCGCTTTGATTAACCAGCTGCCTTGGCCCCAAGGATGCTCCTCGCAGCCCTTTTGGGGTTTTTTTGCCTGCTTTTGGTTCGTTTTCGGCTTTCTCCCTTACCCCACGGCCGAGCGGGTTTAGAATGAATCGCTATGGACCGCAGGGTCTTATGTAACAGCATCTCCCATGAAGGAAAATGCAGAGGCTATCTAAGCCCTAGCAACTTTTGAAACTCATTCCAGGCATCAAAGTGATTCCAGGCAGCAGATCCATCCCACCTTCGTCTTCACGATACTTTTACCCTGGCAACTTTTCTCCCTTAGGTTCCTGTTCCTGCCCTTGGGCAGAGGTAGCTCCTCCGGCCGTGCCCCTCTCCCTTCCTTGTGGGCAGGTTGTCCAGATCGAGAGCATCGCTTTGAGCACAGGGTCTACTGAAGGATCTGCAGGCCGCACTGCAAACTCCTCAGGTCGGAAGCTGCATTTCAACAACCAGCTGGGCCTTTCATTCCCCAATAAGGGTCTCTCATCGGGCTGATGTAGTAAAAATAATCATCCTCACTGGCAACAGTTAGGTAACGAGAAATCCGGTCAGGTTTGCTAACAGTTTTGCTACAATGAAGTGAAACGGTGATGTCAGACCACTAGCGCTGCTGAAAAAAATGTAACATGTGGCCCGTTATTTACATTTCCCCCCTAAAATGTAGAGGTGAAGGTTCACCAAACAGGAGCTTCTGAGTAGCTTTCATTTGGCTGCACGTGCTCGTCTGCTGCTCCACTTGGGATAACAAGTTCCAGGTGAGGGAGCACAGTGGCTCTCCCTCCTCCATTCCTGTCTAAATGCAGCCAGCTTTTCACACTTAGGTCATCCTAAGAAAACGCCGACCCCTTCGCTCAATCCAGCAGGAGGGACGGGGAGAAAAGCGTCCTGTGAAGTGTTTTTTGGTGCGCTGGAGGGTCCCCTGTCCGCTCTTTCGCCTTCCAGTCTATCCCAGATGATCATAGAAGATTTACCAAAGTTATGGGTTTGAATTCATGCGACTTAGATGAGCAGCAAGCCCTGCTTGCAGTCTGTGGCTGGAGTTCTGGTGCCGGCTTACTCAGTTTGATCGTAAGTCCATTAGGAGCAGGGGGACACTAAACTGATTCCATCCCTCTCCACCAGCGGTTTGTATCCGTTTAACTAAATTAGCTTAATTAAATCAAATGCTAGATCTCCAATGCTGCTGGAGCGGCGTTCCTGGAGCAGCCTCGGGAAAAGGTGCCTGTGCTTTTCCATGACCGGGATGCGGGTGCCACCCCGGGCAAGCAGCGCTCCGCACCCCGACGTGCCTGTCCGAGCGCCCGGATGCCGCTGCTCGTGGCAGATCCCGTCGGAACCCGGCGCGCTGCTCCGCCGGCAGCCCGGGAAGCCATTTCTATGCAGAACGCGATTTTCCAGTTTAGGCAACGGAGCCGCTTAGATTAGAACTCCGCGTTTTGGTAAGAAATGTCTAAAACGTTTACATAACCTATTTACATATGAATGCAAACATTGCGGGCTTTATATTAACAGCCCTTGTTGCTGCTCATTACTATGCATAGAAAAAGGCATCAGCATTTCTAGTAGCATCTACAAAATTATAAATATGTGATAGAGTAATTACTGATTTGGAAATCCAAATTATATTAAAATGATTGTAGCATCTGCGTCTCCAAAAACCTCTCCATTTGTCAATTCTAATCTTTTATTGCTCGGGCGATAAACACGAAGCTGATGTCTGCTCGCATCGTTATTTCTGACCTCCTTCCCCTTCCTCCCTGCCTCCCCACATCAAGGAAGAAAGTGGGGGAAGGAGGTTTTGCTGCCCTTCACTACCCAGTGGATCTCAGCAGGTTTCCGTAGCAGCTTCTAGGCTTGTGTAAAGAATATGTAAATATATAACAATAATCTGTTTTTTCATCCGTGGATCTCACAAGGCTTTGCGGAGAGGTCAGGTTAATGCCCGTTTTCTCTCACATATTTCCCAATTTCGGCTGAACCACGTGCTGTTCCCCCCCGGCTTTCATTGCTCTGCTGCCTCTGGGGTTTTTTCCTCTCCCTCTGCACCTCCTGCCTGCACCGTGCGCGGATTCGAAGCCCTGTGTTTGCCGGGGAGCAGCCCTGCGGGGTGGGATGGTGCCGGATAAATAAAGCATCCATCACACCTGTGAGGCGGGTCGGAGCAAAGCCCTGCGGCAGCGTGCTGAGGCGGCGGGGGTGACAAATGGGCTGACAAACGGAGGGCGCTGCGTAAACGGCGTTATTTATTTACTCCGCCGCGCCGCGGTGAGTGGAACGAGGCTCGCTGGAGCCCTCGGGATGCCTGGTGAGGCAGAGGCCAGATTTTAGCAGCGGTTCCACGGTATCTTGCAAGTACCCAGGTTCTCGGCTCTCCAGGTTGGTGGCCTTGCGTTGGAGAACAAAAGCATCCCTTGTCCAGGCTGTTGCAGGGACAGATATGTGGCCTGATTGGGACAGAAAATACCTTTTTTTTTTTCCTCATTGGTCAATATTTTAGGTTTTGCCTGTCAGTCTGTTCACACTAAACATTCTCGGCACTGCCCATATGCCCACTCTGGTGAATCGTGCGTTCTGAAAGGCACTGCTGAATTTGTAGGCAGCAGTTTGAAAAGCCTAGCGTGAGTCCAACGCTCGTAAGGGCACTTACAGCTTAAGAGAAGAGCCTAATTTTTTCAGTTTACCCGTGGATTTTTATTAATTTTGTTTTATTGTAGGGAGAACAAGATTGAGGAACTTGGATCATAGAATCATGGAATGGTTAAAGTTGGAAGGGACCTTTAGAGCTCATCTAGGCCTCTGCTTTCGGTGTCTGAGCTCCAATTCTTGCTCGTTTCTTACTAGTGAAATAGTTTGGAGAGCCAGGCTTCCAAACGGACTATCGAAATAAGCTGAAAGAGGGTGTCTCCCTACCCTTCATTTTCAAATTGAATTCATGGGTCAACCAGGAATGGTGTGAGGCAGGAAAGGGCACAGTGTTTTGGGGCAGAAGTCTAAGGAATGAGGCCCTGGCTGTTTCCACCAGCACTTCTTAGGTTCATGATGAGAAGTGGGATGCACAGCAGCACGCGGGACTCATTCCCACTGGGACTATCTGCGGGATGGTGAGAACTAACATTTTAAGGAATTGAATCTGCTTCTTTCGTATCCTCGGCAAGTTCCCTCAGTGCCAGACAAGTGGACAGAGCAGAGTCCGAGTGGTTTTAGGAGACAAGGCTTAGTCGGAGCAGTATGAATCGATGTTATGATTGTGGTGCGTTGCGGACCTCCAGGCTGATGCAGGTTTTGAACGTGCAGGTTGTTACGGTGATGTTAGTTCATTTCTTTGGGGTGTTTTGGGGATGAAACGTGCCAGCTTGCAGACTAGGCAGAGCTGGCGGATTGCAAGCAGGGAGAACAGTGCACAAGGCAGGCATTTTCTCCTCACCTTGGCGAGGGCAGAGGAACTGGAAGGGCATCAAGTCCTTTAAGGAACTCAAAAAGCCTCTGCAAGGTGTAAATCCCCTCCAAGAAGGGGGCAATGAGTCAGAGCAGAGGGGCTTGACCTTCTGTAGGGATATCGGCCAAAAGGCTTCAGCTCAAGCTTTTCTTCCCTAATAAGTGAGAGTCAGTAGGTCTCCAGGGCTTCCCACGATCTTCCTGGATGTCTCTTCTCTTTCCCCATCCTCAAGATTGGTGGTTTCCCCAGGGTGACACGAGAGTCCCTCAAAGCGAGTCTCTGGGGAGCCACAGAGGGATACGGACGGCTTCGTGCCGGCCCGAGCACCAGGGTCACCTGCACGCCTGCGTCGTGGCCTCCTGGAGAGAGAGCGACGCGCGTGGGGTCGGATGCAGCGAGAAGCCCACAAGTGGCTTTGTGGGCTTGGGCATCCAGCGCAGAGTTGGACAAAGCCCAGGGCCAGTTGGCAGGTCCCCCCTGCCCTGGGGAACGTGGCAGCAGCCCCTACGTGGTTACAGGTAAATTCCTGGCCTTTTTCTGGGTGATGAAGAGCTACCAGGTGACAACTCCTGCCCAGCAAGGGGCACAGGGGAAATATTTGAATTACGATGTTTTAAAGAAGCTTTGGGCAGATAACCTGCTTATCCCTCAAACGGGGAGGGATGGGAAGGAGGGAGTGCTCGGGTGGGCCAAACTCCGCATGGCGGCAGCGCCTTGTTGTGAGATGGAGGCTTCCCCTGGCTTTTATTAAGCACCAGCAGCTTCATTAAGTTTCTCCTGCGTGCGATAAAGCCCTACGGCTGGATGTAGGTCAGTCCTACATCCTGGCAGTCGTTCCCCTGATTTAGCAGCTGCTGAAGAAGGAAGGGTGCCGGATTTTCCTTCTGCTTGTGTTATTTACCTTTTTTTTCTCAAGGAGCTAAGCCGTCTCCTCTTTAATTGCTTGCTCCCCACGTCACTTATTTTGCTTACCCACCCGGATTAAAGGCGGCTGGGGAGGCCTTTGGCTCCAACCCTTCCTGATCCGCCCCATTCCCGGCTCCTGTGGGGACGTTTTTCCCAGGTGCCCCTGCACAGCACGGACTGAAACTCTCGGAGCAGTGGGCGTGTGGTGGGAAGAGCATCATTAGCTGCTAATATAACCCAAGGGTGCTCCAGATATTTCGCTCCTTCTCTTTCATTAAATGTGAAACTGCAGAGACAAACTCCAATGATACATATATAAATGTGTATATATATATATATATATATATATATATATATATTCCGTTTTTTTGGGGTGGAATTTCACCCCCAAGTTGCAGGGGGCCGTGACGACGGGGTTCGTTGCAGAAGCAAAGGCTGCCAAACACAAGGGCTGGGGGTAAGAGCCTTTCATTTCCAGGCCGGAGCGGGACTCGGCCGTTGCTTCCAGCCCGGTGAATGCTTTCGAGGCAGCACATTTCTCGCAGCGTTTGCCATTAGCATTCCGAGGAAAGCGAGACCGTTTTTAAGACGGTTCAAAAAGGGATGTTAAAATTTATCTCCCTTTTTATTAGCCCCACTGCGCCGCGGCACCCAGTGGCTTTAGAAATGTAAGTAAGGAAAGAATGAAAGGCAGAGAACAAATGCGAACGGTGGGGATGATTTACGGAGACATCTGATAAATTTGTCCTGCATCTTTCCACTTTTATCTGTCTCCCTGGACTTCCAGCCTGGGACGTCGGAGCAGCATCCAGAGTAACTTGGAGCACTGACTTGCTGGAGCCCTGCTGTGGATTTCACAGATTTTGCCCCACCAAGGGCAATGCTGGGCAGGGTGCTTTATTTTCCTTTCCTCGGGGGTACCTGGAATTTCTGGGATTGCTGGAGCGTTGAACAGGCGGCAGCTTTTGCATGGGAACCTCCGTAGCTGCCCCCGGGGAGCCTGGCTCTTGGAAGAATCCACTGAGCTTTCCTGGAAAACTGTGCCTCAAGCTGGCGTGTGTGCATTGAGTTCCATTCGGTGTCTACGGCTGAAGACCCGATTTGTTGCATGTTGGTCCAAATCACAGAGGGGCTGAGGTTGGAAGGATCCTTTGGAGATCACCTGGTCCAACCTCCCTTACTAAGCAGGGTCACCAAGACCGTGTTGCCCAGGGTCATGTCCAAGTGGCCTCCACGCAGAGGTGGAAAGCCAATGGCTTAAACCTGCTAGCCCACCCCTGCGGCTGACCCTACTGAGAGATGATCCTGGTGTTCTTCCATCTCTTTTCCCTTTTGCAGGAACTGGTCACTGACGGGCAGGGGGGACGTGGTTGGGGATGTGCCGCAGTGGGACAGTCAATGGCAGGAAGAATATCGGGATTGATTCCGTTAGTCTTCCGTGAAGTGGATTTTTATGAAGGTTTGGGTTATGTGTTGGGCTGCCATGAGCGCCGTGTACATCCAAGAAGAGCTCTGGCCCAAGCCCCAGCGCCGGGGTGGCTGGTTAAACCTCGTCAGGAAAGCAGAAGAACGGGGCACGGGGTGGGATTGAGCACCACAGGTAGCCGTATCGCGGCAGAGGCGAGAGAACAGCCTCACCGCGCTCGGAGCCATCGATTAAAAATAAATAAAATGAAATGAAATGAAATAAAATACTAAAATAAAGGGATTTCTCCTCTTCCCTATCCTTTGCTTCTAAATTTTTTTGCGAACTTGGAGAGGCAAAGGCTCTTCTCGCTGTTGTGCTCTGCCCTCTCTGCCCGCTTTCGCCTCCCTTCCCCCTCTCATTTATTTTCTTTTCTCCCGATTTGCAAGCTATGACTCCACTTAGGCTCCTCTTAGGAGTGCGATTTCTGTTCGCTTCCTCTTTACTTTCTCCAGGGTATCTATTTTTTAAAAATATTTTTATTTTTTCCTCCCTCTCGGTGCTTCCCAAAGGGTTGATTTGGAAATGCCACGGATTGACAGGGAAGAGCATAGTCTGAGCTGACTTATTCGCTCTGACAGCCTCTTTCTTAAAGCAGTCATCCGGAGAGGAGGTTTTTTTGTGTTTCGGAGAAGGGAGAGGATGTCTTGCAGCGTTGCCACGAAGGATAATGAATTAAGTCTGTCTCTTACTGTAAAACCGTTAGAAAATAGAATAGACCTTGAGAAACAGGCTCGAGTATTGATGTCGTGGCCGTATTAGGGTGCCTGCTCACGTTCCCTGCCTTTGCAGAAAAATAAAATCTATGCAAAATACGTGTTCTGGTTGAGAGGTTAAAGGAAAAAAAAAAAAGTTATTTTTTTGGTGTTAATGGGCCAGGCTGCGGTTCAGGGTGCTCCAATGCTTGCATTAGCTCTTCTATTAACCCTGTATGGGAGCTAATACAAATAATGCTCCTTTACCCGTTAAAAAATAAAGTGCCAGGATGGTAACGCCTGGCGGGGGTCGTTTTTTTCCTCCTGTGAACGTAGCACTCCAGACACATCCAGCCCTCTGCAGCCAACGTGTTAAAAGAAGGGCCTAAAACACACATCACCTGCCAAACAACAACTTTTTCTTCTTCCCTCCCCCTTTCTTTCTCTTTCAGTAAATATATCAGCAATGTCAGCACTGGAGGAAAAAAAAGAAAAAAAAAAAGATGCCAGAGTGGGAATAAGAAGCTGTTTATGTCTTGAAGTGTTTCTCCCTTGCTATCGTACCATGACCTTGTCACTTAAAAGTCGCAAAAATGTTGCCAGGGAAAAGGAACGGAGATGCTCTGAAAGGAAACGAAGGGTTGTTTCCTTTTACTTGTTTATTTATTTCGATCTGAGTCGAGAGATGCACTCCAGAGTTGAGCCCGGTAGCTGTGTCTGAGCTGGGATGTTTCCTTCAGTCCCGCTGTTACAAACACAAATATTGGGCAAATTGCTGTGGTTTCTCGGCTCTTGGAAGCCGTTTTCTCCTGCAACTTGGGGGATTTCGTCGCAATTCATCCCGATTTCTGTGCAGTGCGTGTGTTGCACTAGACCGACGCGTTTTTCTCACATAAATGTGTTTTTCCTGTCCAAAGGAGAAAAACAATCCAAGAAATGGGAATAAGTGCAGCTGCAAGGAAGATATAATGAATGTGATTTTTTTTCTTGTGCTTGTAGCTGAGACGTTTTACACTCTTTCCAGAGGATATTTTTTCTCTCTCTCAAAAAGAAGTATGTGAATAATGGGAGCTTCTCCTTCTGGGATGCGGGAGCCGGAAGGTCGAGATGTCTGTGTCTTACAAAACGGGAGATTGGGGGGTTTTGTTTGGCTGGTGGCTTGTTCTTTTGATTGCCTAACTGCGACAAGGCCGCTCCGCTCCTGCCACCCCAGGGCTCTGCAGTACCCCAGGTCGCTGTGGTACCCCAGGCTGCTGTGATATCCCAGACAAGCCGCCCAGCTTAAGTTACAAGGTTGAACCGTTGTCCCTCTTGCTCACAAATGTGTTTTCTGCGCCTGGTGAACGCTGTCGCTTTCTGTGGTAACTCGAGGCCTCCCCGCGAGCGCATCCCAGCCCGCAGCGTTATCCGCAGACCGGCCCCGTGAGCGAAGCCTATCAGCTCCTATTAACCAGCCCGTGAAATTAAAGAAATGGCAGCGCCAAAGGCAGCCGCTAATGAATCGGTTTTAATTTACGGGGCTCGAATCAGATCCCCGTCCAGGCCACAGGTAGCGCAGGCCGCGGCCCCGCTCCGGAGCGACACGAGCAGCTCCGGCGGCGCCTCCCCCGGAGCAGCGTCTTGGAGAGAACAGCCGTGGCGGCCTGGCCCTCGGGGGGTCTCCTCATGGCACGCGACAGGGGGGACAACCAAAGCCTTAATTATTTTCCCTCTGTCCCACTGTTTCCTGATTTATTTTTTGTGCGAGTGAAAGGGTTTTCTCTTTGCAATCCCCCTTTTCAATCCACCTGGAATGAAAAATTATATTTTTGCGTATATATGTATATTTATATGTATGTATGTGTGTATATGTATTTAAATATAGGGCATCTCAAGGCAGACAGACAGCTTATTTGGTGAATTGGGTTGTTTTTTGCCTCTCTAGCCTTGCTGTTCCTAGTCTTTTCTTTGCATGAAAGAGCATTATTCAAGACCCTGCCTTCTTGCACTTTATAAATGAGTTATACGAGCTGCTTTGTGCACCCGCTATAGAATACGTGGCGGTCGTCTTTGCGTTTCGTCACGGTGTGGATGCCTGGCGTCGAGGTTGGCCGTAGCCCTCGGAGGAGTCTCCGGAGGCTCCCGGCGCCTTCGTCGTGCCCCGCGTGCCTCAAGCCGCCCTCTCACCCTCTTCCATGTTCTCCTTGCCTTGCAGGTGCAGTAACCGGACGCAGTGCGCCGTCGTGGCGGGCCCTGACGTCTTCCCGGACCCCTGCCCCGGCACCTACAAGTACCTGGAAGTGCAGTACGAATGCGTCCCTTACAGTACGTACGTTGGGGGAGCCCCGCGGCCGCAGGGACGAGTCATTACCGCGCTTCTGACCTCTCTTTCTGGTGACTGTCACGTAGCAACGTGCCTTGGTCGGACCTGTGTTGTCTGAACGGGTGGCGTTTGGTTAAAAGTGCTTTAAACACAGTATGGGATCGGCGAGGAGGTGGAGAGCTGACGTCCGGGGAGATTTGGTGTTTGGAGACAGGAATTTCTCAGCTGTGTGCTTGCAAAGTTAGGAAGGGAAATTGCATGCGTATAAAGGTAGAAAGAGGGAGTTACAGCAGCACGTGTCAGAAAGGGAATGGCAGAGCTGCAAAATGTTAACCATAGCTCAGGATTTGCTTTCTGGAGACACCAAATTGGTTAATGTCCTGCTGCCCAGAACAGCAAAAGAAATTTCAAAAAGAAGTGATGACCCCGCTCTTCCTTTCATCCCCTAGGATAGTGCCAGTCCCTATCCACGGTCCCTGGCAGGATTTTCAGTGGAGCCCTGCTTGGAAGCCACCACCCAAAGCATGGTGGGGTGGGATGGGATCAAGGGCGTCTCTCCAACGAGCGTCTCTGCTGCTCAGCGTATTGGCATTTGATTTTTTGTTTTTTTCTCTGAACAAACTCGAGAAGCTTTGAAATGCCATGATGGAGTATTTATTTCCCCCTCCCCCCCTTTTTTTTTAATGGGGTGAGTTATTAAGCCTATGGAAAATGTGACGCCAAGGGCCTCTGGGGCAGAACTAGCGAGCTCATACAGAAGTACTAGTTTGGAAGTATTGCACTATAAATAAGGCCCTTCATTTTGAGCGAAAAAAAAAAGAAGTGGAGAAAAATATGTTTTAATGGTCTCTGTGTTGGGGGGAAGCAAGACGCTGCCTTGGCGTCAGCACAGCGGCTTTTCTGGCTGTATTTGCTGCACTTGGAGCAGCTGGAAGCGCGGGGCGAGCACGCCGCCCAAGGGGCTGCCGTTCCCTGGGTTGGTTTCTCAGCGCCCTGGAGCTGCCCGTGAGACGTGGGGCCGGGCACAAAAGCGCCTGTGGGGCCGCGTGGTTCTGCGTGTGGATCCGGCCCTCCTCAGCGGCTGGGTTTGGGGTTTACAGCGGCAGCATGGGTTGGTTTTGCTGGCATCAGTGTGGCCTACGGGCCAAGCCAGGTGTGGGGAACCTTGCAGAAGAGCAGGGGGCTCGTGCGGATAAACAGCCTGACAAATGTTAGGAATTGGCCAGGTTTCTTAGGCGCTTAGAGAAGCTTTTGTGAACTTTTAATGGAAAAAAAAGCCAAAGGAAGCCATGCTGGAGAATCTTCTTTCTGTTCTAAACCTTTTTTTTTTCCCCATTTATTTTATTATAATTTTTTAACATGGAAGCTGAAACCACCTTTCCCAGTTGCTGTATTGATGGAAGGAAAGGTCATTTCTTTGCTAGAAATATTCCTCTTATTGCTGGGAGAAGAGCAGCCGGGCTCACAATATCAATAAAAGCGAGGGACGGCGAGTGCGAGGTGGGAAGCGGATTCAATAAAGTTTTATTGCAGCACAAGTGGGCTGAAGTGCATTTAAAAACATTAAATGAAGGCTCACAG